>NW_026267150.1:126089-128333 GCF_000697945.3 Frankliniella occidentalis
GGGTGGGGCGGGGGGCAGGGTGCGGCGGCGGTGGGCCGAGCGCGCCGCCTCTCCCGACCCGAGTAGAATAATACATAGATGGCACACGGAGGGGATTCCACGGCATGCAAAGCAGCCTAGTTAGGTTTTCGTCTCCCCGCTTCCCCCGAACGATTCCGACTCATTGGTGACGTAGCGGAAACGCGCCGGTCGTGCGTGTGGTGCGCGCTGATTGGGTACCTTGATTGGCGGAGGGTTAACCCCTCCCGATGAACGAACGAGCAGCATGTTGACGCAAAATTGATCACACCGTCGTCGCCCAAAAACTTTAAACGAGGAACACGCAGCACGTCACACGAAGCGACACGAGAAAACGCGCACACGGAACGGTCCGAGCGGGCGGGCGCAGGGGCACCATTCAACATAATTCAACCATTCAGTTTTATTGCGGGTGGACGGGAAAAAAGTGTTCGGGCAGCAGGTTATTTTCTTGCGGTGCGCAACTTAGTTGTCACCGGTTGTCACACCAGTCTGACAAAAATATACGAGACCGAGAGCAAAGCCGTCTGTGACAGGTCGTCCATAACAGAAGGAGAATGACACGGCGGTGCAAACGTTCGACGGAAGGCAAGGGCCCTTTGAGCTGCCGGGCGTAGCCGAGGATACCCCGGTCATTCCCCGCAGGTTTGGCATCCTCTGCCACTCTCACTTTCTCGCTCACTCTCCCTTTCTCGCTCGCTCGCTCGCTCCCTCTCGCTCACTCGGCGTCATTTGTTTGCTCGCGCGGCGGCACACGGCTGCGCTGGCCCGACACCCCGCGCCCTCTAGAGGGCGGCCGGAGGAAAACACACACGCGGGAGCACATGCGCCCGCCGACCTTGGGAAGGGTGACCCGGACCCGCCCCACCCCGCCCCCATCCATTGTTCAGCCGGCCAATGAGCAAAACGCATCCGCCTTGTGGTGATCGCCGTCCTCGGCACGCCGTCCGTCCCTATGCCGCTACTCCACACCACTAGTGGCTCATCCTGGCTGGCGCTACTCCTCGCTGTGCCCCCTGCGGCGCCTGACTGGTAGTCGTATACTCTGTAATGATACTTCTTCACTCGCGCAACAGCACAGGACAGCCTATAAGTTGTGAGACATTTTGAAAAGTGCAAGAATTATTATCTCACCATGATGTTCGAGATTGTGACGTTGTACCAGACCAGATGACCGATTCAAAACGCTGTAAATAAAATTCCGTATAGTTTTGTCAAATTGATGGTGCTGCATTGTGCAGGTATGGCCAAGTGGCGTTAGAAATTGTTTCGTGATTTGACAAACAATGTCCTGTGAATTTCTCTACACCATTTCAGGACTTTGTTTTGCAGTAACAAGTACTTTCGTAAAATGACGTACAGTTTGTAACTCGGTTGTTATTGTTATGAGGCGAATCAGCCACCAGGGTCGACGTAGCGGATTGACTGGATCCACCGTGTCCCGAAGTGAAACGACTACTTTACGATATGCGCGAGCGAGCGTCCAACCGCCTTGTGAACCTGTAAATCGGATTACCAAGATCGAAATGTCACTGATTTCCGAGGAAAGTCTTCGGATTGTCATGGACATTTGACAAGTTTTGTTTTGCCGGAACCTCGGCCAAAACTTTTCGAAGTGACTCTGAACACTCCGATCGAAAAAGTCCTTGTAATTGTATTGGCAATAATTGTAGTGTTCATAGTACGGGCATAAAAGTCTGCAAGTTAATACCAAATTTCTTGCCACGAAAGAGCAGAGAACGCGCTCTGTCTTCTCCGTGCTGCAGGTGGCAAGCAGCACACGAAAAGAGAGGTGTGGAGAGGGTGAAGCAAGCACTTTTGCACACCAGCTTAACTTTCTTTTCGCCGTTTTTTTTTCAGCGGTAAATAAAGGCTATATGAGTTGCGGATAACAATGTTGCCTGATGTATGGGCGGCATTACAACTTTGTAAGCACGTCCCCGTAGACGCACTCCCACAGCATGGGCATGCTGATGAGGCTTGGGGGAGCAACGAGGGGGGCAGGAGAGGACTGCAAAATGCTGCTGGAATTGTCCGAAATTAGATTTGGGGGCGTTTCGGCGGCGTGGGCGCCGATATTGTCGCGCGAAGCGACACGCAGAAGCGGGGCGTGGGACAGCGCAGGAAGAGCAAGGGAGAAAGGGACAGGGAGAGGGTGAGGGGAGGGAAGGAGGGAGGGAGCGAGGGAGAGAGGGAGGGAGCGAGGGAAGGAGAGAGGGAGCGAGG
>NW_026267150.1:129373-131183 GCF_000697945.3 Frankliniella occidentalis
AGAGAGAGGGGGAGGATGGGGAGATAGGCAGCTCTGCAAGTTCTGGACTAGGCATTTCCCCGAGTGTTGTGGTGCCACCAATTAAAGCGTGTGGAGCAGGGCGCGGCGAGGGCGCCGGGGCGCGGCGTGGCGGGTGGGACCGACCAATTGAAAACCGCACCAGCGAGGTCTGGCCCTGCCTCTGCCCCGGCCGACGGCGCGCCGTCCTGAAGGCTGCCTGAAGGCGGCGAAGGCTCGCCAGCGGGCCTGAAGAGCCTCAAGGGCCTCCTGAAGGCTGAGGCTGGCCGCACAGCCGCGCACATGGCTACAAGGACTCGCTCCAGCTCCGAGCCGCCGCACAGCGTTTGTTGTAAAGAGAGTGTATATACTGTACTGTAGGGGGAGGGGGCAGTGCAATCCCCATGGGGTTAACCAAGAGGTTAAGTCCAGGCGGCGCCAGCGCGCGCCAGCACAACGGAGAGGGCAGGCTTCGGTAATCCGACTTTACAAAGAAACGCTGTTACTCTGTCTACTTTACAACACGAGTCAAGCAGTCGAGCTCCCTAGCTCTGGCTGTCGCGTGTCCTATGTGCACAATGTGCACTGTGAAATTTATGCGGCTTGTTTGTATTTGTAATTTGCATTGCAACTCATCAAAGGGGGGCCTGGCACGGACTGTCAGTCCGAGACACGAAAAGAAAAAAAAAAGATTCGATCTGCCAGGTAATATATTCGCTGGTATTTAGACAGGTAACCTGAGGTAACCTAATCAGTTTCTACAGCGATTTTATGAGCTATTCTTACCGATTTTTGACTGAAACAGTCGGATGAGAGCGTGGGTTAACTTAGCATCCGATAGGACTTAACACTTCTTGTCCGATGAATGTACCATGTGTCAGGGCTACGACACGTGCGTCTTCTGTATGTGGGTTCGTCCACTAGTTCCACCCGCAACGCGCCATTGTGTAGGTAAACGTGCTGAACGTGCTAAGTGTACTTAGTATACACATACATGTATGATTCGACATGTGCATGCACACACATACAAGTGTGTAACAAGTACTCACATACAAGTGTGAACTTACTTGAGTATCGTGCACAAAGTATGTGTCAATTCCGTTCCAAAATTTCCAAGTTCAGCCATTGCAAGCTCTCTTAGTGCCTGGCAGGTAGGCAAACACCTTCCTGCAGTGCATGTGGGTACTGCAGGGTGGCCTACCCCGAGTCTCGCAGGCGCTGAGCTCCAGTAATTCGGCGAATGAACCTGAGAAAAACAGACGTACTGATCGGACGGTCCCGGACCATAGTCCACGCTTCCATGTGTGTACATTATCAACTGAGGTAAAGCATTCACTTTTTTGTGTGTACACACTTGCAGGAAGTGTTCTTGGCAGGTACACGTAGACTCTTCCAAGAATAGTCTTCCTTGTATGTACTGGGGCAAGTACACTCTTCCTTTGTGTGTACAAGGGGAAGTGCACCCCTGTATGTGTGTGCTTGCAAGTCGTTCCTTCATTGAGTTTACCGCGAACACCACTGTTAGAAATTTCCACGGAATTTTGAACGGAATTGTCAAGAAATTTTTAGCAGATGATACCTTAAGTAGCTTTAGACTAAACATAAAACATATATATATAAAACTTTAAGGTGTCAGCAGCTTGTACTCTCGACAAGGGCAGAGAACCAAAGCGCATGACGTCACCCAGATGTATAAGGGGCGCGAGAAGTCGCCAGCGCCGCCCGTGCCCACCAACAATACCCAACAATACTGAGCCAGGGATGCCGCCCGGCCTGCCTGCTGCCTGCTGCCCCCTATCCTATCTCTTCCTCT
>NW_026267150.1:136883-139921 GCF_000697945.3 Frankliniella occidentalis
GCACTATGAAGCTAAAGCTCACACGACCATAGCACGCGAGTCCACTCTGCGCGCTGCTTTTGGGGTCGGCGAGGCTCAGACAGATTTCTGACCGCAGGAGCCCCCCCCCCCCTCCCCGGTCAGCCATTCGAATTTGATTATTGTCCCCGGAATGGGGTGACCAGATGAGTCGTCACAGCAGCAGCGGCAGGGCCGACGGCAGGGCTCCCCGCGCCCACGACCCGGGCCGGCACCGGCCAGCGCCGACCAGCGCCGCGCGCCGCCCTTCAGCAATGCAATTATGACCCAGGGAGGAAAAAATGACAAAAAGTGACGTTGTGAAACGAACGCTTTTGCTGGGGGGACCGACGGGGGACGACCCCAGGCCGGGGCGCCGGCGGTGGGCGCGTCGTACTGCTCTGTTTGCCGTTTGCTCCGTTTCGAGGGTGGAAATAAAAACAGAAAATGGGCGAAAACAGGGGCCAGGGTGGCGGCGGCCCTTGCTTCGCCCGGCCCTTCCCGGCCCCGCCCAGTGACTCCTAATGATTCGGAAGCGGCAGTGCGACACACGCACAGGACGGGCGGCGGCGGATGGAGCGCCATTTCGCTAAACGAGCTCGACTGGAGTGGCGTAGCCCCGGCGTGTGTGTGTGAGAGAGAGAGAGAGAGACAGAGAGAGAGAGAGACAGAGAAAAGGGGGAGGGGCGGAGTAGGGTGGTACCATAAGTTCTATCGAGTATCAGGCGCACATGTGTGTGTCAGTGTTGGGTTTGGTGGCGGAAATCCCCGCCCACCAGCGAACGCCACTAAAAGTACCAAGCGACCAAGCTCAATGCGGAGTGCGAAGTAGTACAAAGGCGCGCGCGCTTAAATATCTTCAGTACGTCTGTAAATTGTAGATTCTAAGTACCTTTGAGAGGCCGGTTTTTGCTCATAATTGGATGAAACTGATTGGTCCAGAAGCGTCGTGATGTGTTGTATGTATGATTGGTAGCAACACTACATCTGATGTGCACGTCTAGGGAGCGTTGTCCTCTCACGGGGGAATTCCAAGTGCGCAATTCACATTTCAATTGAGGCAGGGCAGCGGCGGTATCAATTTATACGGCAATTTACAATACAAACCCAATGTTCTTGGATAAGCACAAAAAGTTGCAAAGTTCCATTGTTGCAAAGGGACAAGTGGGTTGCACCCGAGGGGGAAACGACTAAGGTAATCCGGCGGACAGCCGAAAGGTAATCCGGCAGGGGTAATCCGAGGAAATTCTAAAAAATCCGTGGTAATCCGGGGAAATTTTGGGGTAATCCGGGGTAATCCTAGAGAAAAAGCAACGTAATCCGGAGGACACTCCGGAGGTAATCCGGGTAATCCGTAATCCGGCTGACACAAAGTTTAACAGTCGTTTTCCCCTCGGTTGCACCGTAAAGCTCGAGTATATAGTTTTGCCCCAGCTGTAACTTTGGGACTACCCCACTGGCTGCGTTTTCATCGCGCCCAGAGTGGAAAATTCATTTGAGTGAGTATTGAAAAGATGAATAACAGAGAAAGAAAAATATGATTGTATTCGATTAATGTATTTATGTAAAGAAGAAATTGACAAAAGTACTAGTAGGACAATTTTAAATAGCACCGGACTTCTGTGTGAATAAGTGATTTCATATATAATATTGTAACTAACAATACACATTTAGTAACCAGCCTGTTCAAATAGTGCATTTGATCTCAGTTACGCATACTGAAGTACGGTGCTAGTTACAAAAATTAAGCTTATACATTTAGAGTGTAAGGGTGCTATTGTCTATAGTGTCCTTCAATGCAGAAGCAGGATTAAGTTCCTTACTCTGACTATATGATTACCAATCTATAAGATCTATAATCAAATTGCCAATCTTTACCCTTGTGGCCAGGCCAGAGGAAGTGAGTCACTCCTCGTATGGACTTTTCCCTCCCCCTCCGCAAACTATACCGACTTCCCTGCCCTGGCCACAAAGGTATAAAGAAAGTTAATTTACGAGATTCTATAGATTTGTATTATTAAGTCAGAGAACTGCTTCGCCAGTCTAAGCACAATAACTCCAGTGTTGCTCACGGAAAACAGAAGATTAGTTGTCAGAGCGAATACATTGACTAATTTGGCAACAGTCAAGAAATTCGCTGGGCACCTAAGAATTCGTAGTCAGACCCAAGAGTTAGTTGCCACAGCGAGACCGTATTTTCGGGTGCTGTCGGAGCTAATTCTTAAGTGCCATAGCAAATTTCATGACTATCACCAAATTAGCCAACGGATTCGCTGTGACAACCACTAATCTTTTTTCCGTGTATAAAAACACATCTTGATAGTAAAGTGCGTCCTCACGTATACCATATCCTGATAAAAAAACGCCTCTTCATCTTTGGAACCTCGCGCCGCGGTGAATCCAAGAATGGTAAACCGAATATTCCACCACTTTCGCGGAAGAACCCATCACGGCAAATGTAGTTCACTTAGCATTTTATCCGTGAGAGGGAGATATGGGGAGGGGAGGTATGGGCAGGGCATGACTGAATGAATAAGTCTCCACCACGCGAGACAGTCAACGACGGTACTTAAGGGTGGGTCACTGAGATGATGACACCGGCGTGAGCCGTTTCGTTCCCACTGCGGCCGTTTGGCACATACGGGGCGAGGGGGGGGGGGATAGATGCCCCTCCTCCTATCGAAATCAAAAAAATGGACTCTGCATCATCAGCGAGCAGAGCGCGCCCAACGCCCGGGCCCACTTTATCTCTTTCTCTTTCCACCGTGTGTGATATTGCCCCCCCACCCCCACCTCCGCAACCCCGGCGCTAAACGGCCCGACCGCGCCGCGGAGCGCTGCCGCGCGGGCGGGGGAATTGGAAATACGGTAATGATGGGAGAAGGCCTGGAGTGCATTTGATGCGCGGGAAACGGCATGCTATTCCGCTTTATGTCCCGCGCGGGGCTGGGGCGGCGGTTTGCAGGGCGGGATGGGGGAGGGGGTCATCGCAGGGCAGGAGCAGGGGGTAGGGGTTGCGGCAGCTGTCCGTATGCAGGAGC
>NW_026267150.1:141195-141592 GCF_000697945.3 Frankliniella occidentalis
GGGGGGAGGCTAATGGAGAGGAATGCAGCGGGGTGGATCATTCCTTTACCCGAGCCAAGCCACTGGGGGGAGGATACACCGCACACGGTACATAAAGAGAGCGGCTCACCCTCACCATCCCGTCCCCTCCCCCTTTTTCCTCCGGGGTCCAATCCTGGATCAGACACACCGATGCACATTACTGCAGGAGGATCTGCCGTCCCCCCCCCCCCTTCCTCCCCAATTGGGGTAGTAAAGCCTCCGCCTGACGCGCGGGCCGCCAGGGACCAGGCGGGCGCGGGTGTCGAACCAAAAGAAGGGCAAGGGGGAAAGAGACCTCAGACTGACTCGGCATCACTCTTTTCTCTGTCTTCTTTGTCTTCTTTCGTCTTCATTTTGTCTTAAATACACGCGTTTT
>NW_026267150.1:141642-149615 GCF_000697945.3 Frankliniella occidentalis
AGGGGGAAAGAGACCTCAGACTGACTCGGCATCACTCTTTTCTCTGTCTTCTTTGTCTTCTTTCGTCTTCATTTTGTCTTAAATACACGCGTTTTTAAGACGATCTGAAGACGAAAGAAAGTAAAAACCGATGTCCATCGAGTCTTTTTCTCGTCTTATCTTTGACTTCTCAAAAAGACGAAACTAAGCTAGAAAATAAGGTTTTAAGGTAAAGTATTCCATACGGGCCCTTGCGCTTACAAGTTTGTCATAAACATCGTGTTTAGCACTGTACCTAATTCCAGACATTGGACTTGGTAAGACGAATAAAGACACTTCTAGTATAGTATCGCACCGGGGACAGTGTAGGTGTAGCGTGTACACCCGGGGCGTGTAGTTACGATGGTTGAAGGGTGTAAGAAAGGAAGTACAAAGAATTACAGTTCTTAGGGCCGACCACCAAGTACTCACTATTTGCTGGAGATGTGTCCGAGCCGGAAGCCTATGCGCGTCTGACGTGTCGTGCGGGCGATCGAGCCGTCCCGGGCTGGATCGGGTAGCACCCCGCGCTGTCGCGAATGCAGCGCGGGTGCTTTCCAGCAGGCGCTGGTTCTGACGCTAGTTCCTCCTCGTGAGCGCGAGAATTTAAAAGTCTACGCATGTCTAACACTTCTCTTAAGCACAATGTTCTTGAAACTTCTAAAGCACTGGCAAATCGAGAAGCTTATTTTCTGGGTGCACCACGAAAAGTTGCGGTGCTCACTTAGAGGGCGCAGCGCAGCGTGACCGTGACATGTGACCATGGCCGAGATGGGGCCTGCAGGCCATGGCTCGGGCGGGGCGGGGCGCCTGGTCTGCGGGGCCGCGGGGCGGCGGGCCCTGCCCCGACCGTCTAGCTAGCGGCTGCCTCGTTGTATTGCCTCTGAAGGCCCAGATGACTCACCAAAATATGTTTCTTATTAAATGCATAATGCATCCCCCCGTCGAGAGTGAAAGAAAACGTCGGGCGCGTTAAGGGATGGGAGAGGGGGTGACCAACTCCCGTACAAACAACTTGCTCTACACCAGCCCCCTCTCGACTGACCCCTTACATCGCACCTGGAACTTATAATTTTTAGATAAAAGAACTGTCTTGAGGTTGTCGTCGTACCTCAAGAATTTCCTTTAGATAGCAGCTCATAGCATTTTAAAACCTAACCACTCAGCAAATCTGTGAACCCTGCTTAAAAACAAATTCCGATGTTCTGCACATGCACACTTCTCTGACAAAACGATCTTGTTTAGCGAAACCTTTTCATAGAGCCCATAATAAAAGCCTTAATTGGGCAGAAAATAATTATGCAAAAATCTTTTGGGACGAGGACGCACTGACTTTCCGGTCAGGTAGAGTGTGGAGCGTGGAAGTCGGCGCTGCTGGATGTGGAGGGGGATGTGATTGAATTCGGAGGAGAAACGAAGAAACGAAGCCCCCTTGCGACACGCATTTGCGATTCGGAGATCCTGATTTATGGCAGCAGCAGGTCCTCAGCTCACCTCGATTTCATCTCCACCCCGCCTCCCCCCTCGTGTTGCCTTAAGGCGGCCGTTTGCAGGCGCCAGCCGCACCGCAAGTGGGCGGGGAAGGGCCACCAGTGGCGCCACCAGTGCGCCCCGCCCTGTGCAGCAGGTGGAGCGTGGAAATGGAGACTGTGTAAGGCGCGGTATTATATTTACTGCGGAGGGGGCGGCGGCGGCTTTCTTGTAGGGAATGTGTGTAGGTACACTCTCGCAGGGTGTTCTACATCAGAACGAAAACGGTGCGGCATTGTGTACCAGTACAAACCAGGGCGAGTGGCCAAATTAATGTCGTAGTACATCAAAACATGTTACACTTTACACCTGTATAACATTAGTATTGCGCTCTTCGAGCGTTGTAAAGGCAATGTTTCAGTTTTCTCGCTCGGAGCAGCCACACAGCGCGGGAGAACAAACAACCACTTTTGGTCCGCACGATGCATGCCGCCAGTCGACAGTCCGCCCGGCTTGGCGGCCACTCTCGCTCCAGCCCCGGGCCCGCGCCCTGTATTTGCCTAATTTCTCTCCGCCACTGTCAGAATCCCGCTGTGCACCAGCGGTTAATTTTATTGCTGTCCTTCACAAACTCTTGGCCATTTAGAGGCTGTATTATTTATATTGTGGACCCCCGGAACGGGGCAGAGACAGATTAAATCACCTTCCGCTCGCCCGGTCCGTGCGCCGGATCACCCAGAAAAGCAGTTCTTTGGCGTAAAGAATTTTTATTTACCTTAACGAAATCAAACAAACGTTTTTCGTTAGGATGACGAAAATTTTTATTGAAACCAACGAAATTTTGTCAAATCAGAAAAGACGTTTTCGTCAAATTAAAAACAAATCGTTCAGCAAACGATTTGTTTTTTAGTTTTTACAACTAAAATGTCATTGGTTTGAGCAGCGTCAAAATTTTGTTGTTAAAAAGATGGTTTTCTGGGTGTATCGCGCTGACGGGTGTGATGAAACTGAACCTAAGGAGCATGTAGAAATTCCCCGAGAAATTCTAAAAGCTGTTTCGAAAAGTTACATTTTTGTGCTTTATTTATTTCTTGATTTACTTCTCAATTATGCTTTACTCGGCCTTCGACCGGAGAAAGTAGGCGAACCCGCCCCGCCCCGCATACACCGACGTCTTCTCTGTCACACCCGGTACAGTGCGCTCTGTTGCATTTTTCAGAGTACATGACTGGTTCGCAGTTGCCCGCCTTCCCGCAGCGCAGCAGCTCTGCACGGCCAGCTGTCTGTCTAGCCCGCTTGTTAGAGCCGACACCCGCGTGCAACCGTCAGAGCAACATGTCGATTACACCACAGAAAATGCGCAGTTCCGTTCATTTTATTGGACCACTGGTGGGCTAGCAGCAGCTCATACCTTTGTTATTCGAGGAAGGCGGACACAGACGAAATGTTTGCTGCTCTGTTCGTTCGTGAAATTGTAGGGGTGGGGCAGTCGAGCACACAGTTGAAACGACCTCGCAATGCAAAATGCCAAATCCTTTGCAACTCCGTTGCAATTTGTAGTCACAAAAGCAAATGCTTTGCAATTGCGAAGGACTTTGGCATTTTGATTTGCAACTGTGCAGATGTTATTGATGGGTCTGCAAGGAAGTTCGTAGATTCTAGGAACAAACCACAGAGGAAGCCCAAGGAAGAATCTATATCGGGAATGATTTGAGATAACAAGATTTAAGATTCAGGCGTTTTCTTGCTTTCCCTTGAGGGGTGTTCCTGCTCGGCGTGGTCCCACCCCGTGCTAGTTTAGTCTACTAGGCAGAGGGGAGGCGAAAGTACTGAACGTGCCTACTTCACGTTTCTTGCCGCCCTTCACCCTTCACCCTTCTCCCACCTCCCCCTGCTTTGCTCTTCTTTTTTAGCATACATTTGAGTGACACACGAGCGTACGGCACGCATCAAATTCGGCGCCCCTCCACCAGAAGCAGCGCGCGCGCGCTGTTCACGCGTCCCGGCTGCGACTGGTGCGGTTATTATCGCCGGGCCCTCTGCCTCCCTCCCGCGGGCCTCCCTCCATCGACTACTTGTTTGAGGAGGGCAAATTGGACGGCGGCGGGCCCGGGTGGGTCGCGCGGGTGGGTCCCGGGTATATGGGCCCCCTGGTATGGGTCCCCACGCGCCGAGGAGGGGCCAGCAGGGGGCCGCAGCAGCAGAGCGGGAGAGAGCGGGAGAGAGGCGGAGCGCGCAGCGCTCAGTGCTGGGGCTCAGTGTTTGTTACGAGGAAGGTGAGAGCGTGAGCGTAAGCGGGAACCGAGCAAGTCCGCGAGAGCTTGAAACCAGAGTAGCGGCAGTGCATTAGCGTTAAGTGATCATTACGAGGAATAAGGTGAGAGTGAGAGCGTGGGTGGGGACGGAGAACGGAGCACCAGGAGCGTGAAAACTGTTCAGTTTACTGGCTAACCGCAATGATGGCGCGCGGCTTCATATAGCAGCTCGCTGCACCGCCGCTGGAGCGGCTGGCGGGGCCCGACAGGTGTGGGGCGCCCGGGAGGTGGGCAGCCGCCCGGCCGCGACGCAGGGCTGTTCCCGCGCGGCCTACCTCGAAGGCGCTCCCGCTCCAGCAGCCGAGCCGTCGGGCGGAGCACCGCCGCGTCTTCTCGCAAAGACGACACAAACAAACTTCTTGCATTGAAAAACGAATGCACAGTAGACTTTATTGTAAAGATTTGAGCAAAATTTCATAAACTTAGCCCTTCTTTTGTTGTAAACATCGCAAAATATCGGAATGAAATAAATTTTTAAAAACGAAAAGTTAGAACAGTGCGCTGTTAGCAGCAAACATTGTCTCTCGTCAAATGTAATTTGTTTTTGTTTTTGTTTTCCAGAATGCGGGTGCCCGGACCGGCGGCGCTGTGGGAGCGGGCGCCGCTGCTAGTGTCGCTGCTGCTGCTGCGGCTGGTGGTGCCGCGGTGCGGGGCGACACCTCGCTGCGGCGCGCCCACCGACAACACCCTCCCCTCCAACAACCGATTCGCCGTCCTGCTGAGCGGCGGGCCCACGACCTACGTACCGTCGCAGACCTACCGAGGTACGATCGCCGAAGAGGGGGGGAGTCCTCGTCCCTACCCCCTCGCCTCGCCCCTCTTCAGCCCGCGGCCTCGCCCTTCCCCTTTGGCCCTTCTTTCGAAACAACGACGCGGGCGCTTTTACAGCAGCAGTGAAGGATGCCGTTGCAGACAAGCTCACTATTTCTAGCGCCCCTGCTCACCCCTCCCCCCCTGCGTCTGGCTCTGTTATTCCACCGAGTTCGTTGCGTGGTGGAGCCTCCAAATGCGGGGGAGGGCAGCAGACAACTTGTGGGGGCGGCGTGAACCGAACCGCAATGTTGTGTTGTGTGTTCAGGACCGCGTGTCGAAATAGAATGGACCGCATCGGCACACTGTCAGCAAAAAGTGCACACAATAAATGCTAGAGTAAGATATCCTGCTCTCATAGGAAAGCGAGATCAGTGACCCCAAAACTCTGGCTATCTTCAAAGCAAGCTGGTATTTATCAATCTATTTGAGTAGTAATTTTACGCTCCACACCCAATGTGAATGAGGTTCCTAACTACAATGCCGCGAGCAGGTAAGTGAAATCTCACGGTATAAACAATGTTCGATTTTTTTAAAGAAAGGGGAAAAACTTTGAGCCAGGAATCGCCATTTTCTGAAAATAATTCAGATTTTGAGGAAATCTCCTCAAAAAATGTGGATTGCGCCAATTTTTGAGAATACGTCAAAATCTGAGAGTTTCTCAAATACACTGTTAAAAATAACTGTCACCTAACGACTTACTGCCTGACTGACACTCCTGTAATGTAACAGAAATGTTGTTTTCATTTGAACACTCTCGGAACTTGTGATATTCGGCCCATAGTGGCCCACAACAAAAACTACTACGTAAGTATTACTTTGCTGTACATTTACAAGAAAAGAGAAGTTAATTTTGTTAGCAGCACATTTCGTCCCAAAACAGGACACTCGTATTATTACATTTTTTTTACAGGAGCAAAACAAAGTAACTGCTTTTGGTCGGAAACTTTGTTTCCGACATTTTCATTAACGCTGCTTTTTCACAGTAAGGCCTATAAAAATACAGTATATGCTGCTAACAAAATTAATCACATTTC
This sequence comes from Frankliniella occidentalis, assembly GCF_000697945.3. Taxonomy (NCBI): domain Eukaryota; kingdom Metazoa; phylum Arthropoda; class Insecta; order Thysanoptera; family Thripidae; genus Frankliniella; species Frankliniella occidentalis. The sequence goes on from NW_026267150.1 coordinate 147,293, forward strand.
AGCTGTAAATTTACAGCAATTTTTTTAACAGTGTATGCCCTTTTCCTCATAAAAGTACAGTCATTTTTACCGTGTTACGGTCGATTACGATGGACTTACTATCATTTTTAATAAATAACCTACGTAAGCAGCAATACGTGATCAACTTCAAGTTGACACTTACAAGTGGTCAATAGGCCTACGTTTGTTTGCGCACTCTCACTAGTAAAACGGGTGCGCAAAACCAAAATATGCACACCATCGTGTGAGTTATGATTTTTTGCACATAACACGATGTTTAACTTAGTTTCTCACTTGAGTTGTGTGCAAATTTTAGATGTTTTGGAAACGTTTAAATTCTGCACACTTGGGCACACACAGTTCTTTGCTATTCAATAGGAACGATATGGTGTGCAGCTGCTATAGTTTTCGGAAGTGTCAACAGTTTAAACACAAATTGACGTATAACCTTGTTAGACACCACAATGTGTCCAGAAAATGCACACTTGAGCTTCAACACCATAATTTACAGGCAAAATTAAACACTTCGTTTTATTAGTGTTTCGCATTGCCCAATTAAACTCAAGAAAGTCGACTTGTAAGTGTTCAACAGCAAAATCACACATAGTGTAAGTTGGTGTCCCATCTGATACTGATAAGTCTCTTTTCAGAGCCGTCAAAGTTCGAGAAACCCAATAGATAACTGATTCTCGTTTAGGATGAAGTGCATGGCTAGGCGCCTGGCTAGAATCACAGACGAGAAAGATGGTGATGGGAAGGGGGGAGGGGGAAGGGTCACCCCGCCGTTCACCCCACCAGCGGATATGTGCCCCGTCTCACTCGCACACCCGCGCACCGCACGCGGCGGGCGACTAACGTTACGTAAGGGAATCGATACAGCAGAGAGCGGGAACAGAGGAGACAGAGAGCGACAGACAGACAGACACACAGACAGACATACACACAGACAGACAGACAGACAGACAGACAGACAGACAGACAGACACACAGACATATAGACAGATGAACTAACTAAAGGGATTATCGTTACTGGCACAATACTGTATCTGAACTCAGTTATGCACACAAAAGTCCGGTGCTAGTAACAAATAATTGTCCTTATAAACGATTAGAGTGCAGACAGAAATGGTTCCGGCAATTCTGGGTGGGCAAAGTGGCAACTCCGGATTTAGAAAATAAAAGGTCTGAGTTGACTATGGTGCATGGTAGCGAAATGCCGCTGAACGCCCTTTACGCTTACCATCCAACAGTTGAGTGAAACAAATAAAATGTACTGCTTGAAAGATGTCGCTCTAAGGACGTCGCGAGAAAAAGACGAAACTCGTCCAAGACGATGGCAGTCCTAATTTCCTGTTGCCGGAGACTCGCGGCCTGAGACGCGCCCCTGCTGCCGCGGCACAACAGGCTGTCGGCTGGACAGGCGGGGGTGAGGGAGGGGGAGGGGGCGCACACTGGCGGGCGCACCCAAACAACTTTTCTGGTTTGTGAGTTTCCCTCGTGGGAAACACGACCCGTGTCTAGAGCAGCAAGGCATCCGCGCCGGGATCCACCAGGCCGAGCCCAGCCACAGTGCCGCCGCCCCCCTACCCCGCCACGCCGCGCGGACATTCCATTTAACAAACCCGGACCAAGCCAGAAGAATCTGGGGAAAACTTTCAACTGGATTGCTCAAGTCGAAGGGACGGCGCGGGATAGGGGGGTGGGGAGGGGGAGAGGGGGTAGGATCTGGGTGAGCGGAGCAGAGGAGGGGGTGGGGGCACCAAGGAAGGAAGGAGAGAGATGGACAGTTTGGCGCTAGAATGGGGAGGACAGGAGGGGAAGCAGAGGGGTGCGGCGTCGCGTCGGCTCGCCTCAGCCAAGGAGCGGTGAACTGAATGTTTGTGGAATGAAGCGGGGATGCAAAGAGGATGCAAATTGTGCAGAGGAGGCATCTGGTGTGCGGGAGGAGGTGGGGACGGGTGGAGGGGGGAGCACGCCGTCACTCTGGAGGGAGGCGGCGCGTGCTCGGTAATGTAAAGACAATGCAATCAAATGTCATCGCCGCCTCCGCTTTAAGGGGGGTAATAGACACAAACTGCCGAGGCTGCGAAAAAATCCGTCCATTTAGGAAAATTACCAGGAAAATGCGTGTATTATTATCCGTTATAGTAATAAAAAGGATATCTTCAAAATTCGACGATTGACTGTCCGATATCTGGCAGGTAAAGTTTGGTTTTGTATTACTGTTTTTTGTGCGTTTTTGTGTAAATGATTTTTGCACCGGACACCTAAGTGTGCGAATGTCGCACACTTGTATGTGTGTGAATGACATTCGCAACACAAG
>NW_026267150.1:159245-160879 GCF_000697945.3 Frankliniella occidentalis
CCCATCGGGAAGGACGCCCTCTCCTTCAACAAGGCCCAGCGGCAGCACAACGCACACCAGCACCACCACCATCACCACCACGGCAGCAAGCACCACGTCGCCGCACACAGCACCACCACGACAGCGCCCACTCCTGGTGCATACCATGAAGCAGTTTAGAAAGATAGTGAAAAGCGCTAATTTGGATATGATTTTTATCGTAGTTCATCTCATATTATTTTTTTCGTTTTAATTGTTTTAGAAAAACGTGACCACACGCTCTACGTAGTTTGCTTTTCCCTCATAGTATCTCAATATCGTGAAAGACTCGACGATATCACGTGCTACGTTTTTATTTTTGTTACTGTTTTCTTTCTTTCAGTATGACTAAGTTAGCATCATGTACGTTAATCGTACATTATAATCAAATATCATCTTGTTTTATTTTTGTTGCAGAGTTGCTTTGAACCTGGATAGGCATTGTACTTTGAAAGCTTTTACGCACCCGGTCTACCATCTATTGGCGTTTTCACATCTTAGCACCCTGCACTGAAAAACGTTCACGAATGTTGCTCATTGTGTGTGAGCGACGAAAGTGTGGTCAATTTTGCAGATAAAGAGTATTTATACGCTCTCTTCTGCAGGAGAAAAGTGAGATTTCGTTCACACAACTAGTCATACCCTTACGCTACAAGTGAGCGAAATTCGTACAATGTAACTGACATTCGGTTCTTAAATGTGACGTGGCATCTACAACATCCCAATGGAACGTATCCGAAAGCGACGCCTTTTCGCCGCGGGCCTTGCAAACGCCCAAAGCGAAAGCGCGCGCTTGCGATAGATACGGAGCCGGGTGGCTGCACTGCATGCTGCATGATGCATGACCGCTTCCTGCACGCCCAGACTGCATGGCACAGCTCGCTCACGCCGGGTCGCGTCCGAAGCAACTCAGCGTCGTGTCGAGGACCAATGGTGTGGAGGGTGGGGCAGGGAGGGCAGCTGTCTTCGAGGTGGCCGGTCTGGACACGGCCCCAAGGTCCAGCCCGCCGAGGGAGGGGGCCGAGACCGGGGCGGGGAGGGGAAGGCGGCGACTCAGAGCAAGGGGCGAGGGACTATCGCTTCGCGCCCAAGGTGGGGCCAAAGATGAAAAAACCCAATTGGGTTCGGGAGGAAAAAAGTATTGAGCACAGTATACAGTTAGTTTGCCGTAGATAGATAGGCCTGCTTAGATGTTTGAATGCGGTCTGTCACCCCGAGGAGCACATAGAAGTCACTTATACCTCAGAGACACATCATTGATAAGACATCTCATTATACTCACAATTTTCGGGATGCCATATTGGCGTCTACAAGTCTAAACTCAGAATGATATTGAACATTGCTCGAGACATTGCTCCATATCTATCATCAAAATACTTCTTGTTCTTCTTGTTCTCCTCGGATCGGTCTTATCTATTTTTGTCTGGATTGGGACAGTTGAGATGATCCTTTATCGCTGATTTCTGCCTGCAGGTCCGTTCGGGTCGCTGGAGACCGACTCGCAGTTGGCCGCGGCGGCGCCCGTGCGCAGCTGTTCCGGCTACGGGTGCCCCGACGACGACTTCAGTATGGCCAGAGTAATCCCAAAAAGATCCCAAGTTTCTGGGAAGAAACGC
>NW_026267150.1:160929-164982 GCF_000697945.3 Frankliniella occidentalis
CTTGTATGTGTGTGAATGACATTCGCAACACAAGTAGGAACAAGTGTGTGGATTTCAAAAGGGAAATTCACACCTGTTTAGTTTTATCACATCTTGCACGAAAACCTCAACTTTTCCCCTGGCGTTTGGAGCGATCTAACCTCCCTTCGGGAAGAAAAAGACCCCCCCCACACACACACACACCTGGAGTAGCCCTCTAAAGGAACCAACGGCGCACCGCCTTCCGTGCCCGTTACCTGCCCGCCGATCTTTGCGCGCCTCTTAAGGACAATAGCCGGCTACACGCCGCAACCCTTTCAGGCCGGACAGCTGCGATTTGCGGGAGGTGGGGCGGGGGAAGGGAAGCAAGGAATGGGGCGCTCGCATTGTTCTCGCCTTGAACAGAGCAGAGTACGAAGGATCGGACGGGGCCGCCCCGGACTGGACTGTTCAGGGGAGGGGGTGTACCTTATAAAGTCGGAGCTGCCGAGCTGGCCCGGCTCAATGATTCAGGAGCAGAAGCAACACTTTGGCGCTGGCTGCGGCTGCCGGGCGCAGCTCGTCTTGGCCGCTGTCCGGTTCACTGCTCACTGCTGCCCAGCAGCAGGGCCGAGTAGTGGTTGCGCTGCCCCCAGTTTCAACGTGAATGGTTTTCATCTCGGTTTTCATCCCCAGGCGGGTGTAGAGAATGAAACTAGGAAGGGTATTGGGGGACGGGGTGAGCTTCTACTCTTTAACTCTGCGCTCGATTCGTGTCTTGAGGAACCATGAACTTATAAGAGGTACATCTCAAAGCAGCTATATACATTATTCTTGCATAAATCGAAAACAGAAACAGAGCAAATCCCAGCAAGTTTCAGAACAGCTTAAAACTACAGTATCCAACCAACATTACTAAATGGAAACGTAAGCTTATTAAATGTAGCTGCTGACCGGCACTTCAGGCGGATGAAGGGCTCTAGATTGTCAAGCTGTCAGTGCTCGGCCCCATCACAAGAGCGGTGACCCTTCCCTCCCCTTCCACCCCGACCCCCGCGCGGGGCAAACGTCAGAGGTGTGCGCATCAGTTATGGTCCCAGAAACATTCGAAAAGCGACATGTAGGAAGAATTACAGCTGCAGATTGGTTTAACTAGCAAATTTTCTTGGGCACGGTCTATTATACCCACTTTTATTTTCGAAACTAGAGTATACTGTCAGGCCAAAATGGCAAATACCTAAAAAATTAAAGCTTCTTAAACAGACATGGATCATGGGTGGTGGTCTAAGATATCTTTCAGACCGAAAAATGCTTATTGGCTTGAAGTACCTGGAATCGTCCAGAAAGTACGTCCGTTTCTCTCAGATGCGTTCGGCAAATTATGGGAGCCCAGCGCCTGCGAAGCTTGGGGTAGGCCACACCGCAATTCACGCATGCACGGCGCGCGATATGTTGCCTATCTATCAGGCGCTATGAGAGCTTACACAGTCTGAACTTGGGCAATCTCTCAAAGGCGAATGATGGACGAACTTTCCCGAAGATCCCTCTCTCACTCAGCTCTCACGCCGACGACGGCCGTCATCCGCCCGAGGGTTGGGCAACACAACGCACAGAGCCGCATATCGCAAGACCCGCTCGCGGCAACGGGTGTGTCTCTCGCGCATGGGGTACGTCGTACATCGTTGGGAGTATTCTCACTTAGTTCATTATACCCTGACATGGCAATGAAAATTAACCCATTGCCGTTGCAAAGGAGGCCAAGAAATTACAGAAATAACAAGTTGAAATTGATCGACTAGGAATAGATATAGTTGCGCCCTTGTTAGCATTGGACGCACTCTGACCGGCGATGGTCGATGGTAGTGTTGTGTGAATGTCAAGTTGTTGTTTTTCATGTGCGTACAAGTAAAGTCCTAAATTTCCACCAACACGAGTTTGTTTGGTTTGTCTTTTCAGTGTCCGTGGAGGGCCGTCGTGGAGCCAACGACGCGCCCCACAAGTTCATCGGCTTTGTGCTGACGGTGGAGGGCGAGGACGACGGCCTGGGCCGTAAGCGGGAGGTGGGCCGCTTCACGCTGTACCCGGACGCGCTGGCCAAGTTCGACGAGCGCTGCGGCAACACGGTGACGCACGCCAACCTGCTGCCCACCGCGGAGGTCTACATCAACTGGACGGCGCCGCCCGAGGGCTCCGGCTGCGTCCTGTTCCGCGGCGCCGTGCAGGCAAGGAGCATCAAAATGAACTTCATTGAAGTGCATTGCAATGAACTTCATTGAAGTGCATTGCAATGAACTTCATTAAAGTGCATTGAAATGAACTTCATTAAAGTGCATTGAAATGAACTTCATTAAAGTGCATTGAAATGAACTTCATTAAAGTGTATCGAAATCAACTTACATCGAAATTAGACTTTATTAAAGTGCATCGAAAATGCGCTTCATAGTTTGAGAAATTTGTCCACTGAAGTTGAAGTCTTCTTTCTTCTTGGGCTCGGCCTGCAGGAGAGCGCGCACACCTGGTACGCGGACGGCGAGCTGACGCAGCGCGTGTGCGAGGACACGCAGGAGAACATGGACGAGCAGCGGCCCATCCTCGAGACGTGCGGTGCCTGCGACGAGGCCAAGTACGAGGTCACCTTCGAGGGGCTCTGGTCCCGGCACACGCACCCGAAGGACTTCCCCGCCGACTCGTGGGTCACGCGCTTCAGGTAAGTGCGTAGATATCGACCCCTTTAGGACACACCACACCAACGTGAAAAATAGTCGGAGCTTTACAAGATTTTTCCCTAGCTGATGTGTATCTATTGAAATTACAATTTGGAATTGTAAATTCACAAGAGATTTGTATCGTCTTAGAATTGATCGACCAGCCAAGAATGGGGTGTACCAAATTTATAACATATAACAAATTACAACAACTGTAGTAAATTTACGCAAATTTACGAGGATATTTTCCACGGTGCTGTAAGAAAAAATGTTCGATGATCGGGCTAATATCTTAGCAAAGTGAAAACATTTAGCTAAAAATGAAGCTACTATAGCCAAATCTTAGTTTTGAAACTAGAAACCCACAACCAATCAACTTCGTGATTGGAAAAAAAAATCAAATCTCAGTAACATTGCAATGAATTTAGTATCGTTCTGCAGCGGTCTGCTGTTTACAATTAATGTACTCTTCCGTTCCGTATTCCTTTCTCGAAACACTAACGTGGCGTGCCCATACCAACAGCGACGTCATCGGCGCCTCTCACGACGTGGAGTACCGCTTCTGGGAGTACAACGGGATGGCCAGCGAGGGCCTGAAGCAGGTGGCGGAGCGCGGCACGACCCGCGCCCTGGAGACGGAGCTCAAGGCCGAGAGCGACCACATCCGCACCATCATCAAGGCCAGGGGCATCAGCTACCCCAACGTGACGGGCAAGACGTTCGCCGTGTTCCGAGTCGACCAGAAGAACCACCTCATGTCGCTGGTATCCATGATCGGTAAGAAAATTAAGCGCACAGCACTTGGTGATGCAAGGCCAAAAAAAGAAAGAAATAAGTTTTTTTTCCCCTTGTCGGTCATTCACAGATCCTTCGCCCGACTGGATCGTGGGTGTCAGTGGGCTAGAGCTGTGTCTCCCCAACAACAGCTGGGTTGACCACGCGAAGATCAACCTCTATCCTTTCGATGTGGGCACGGATAGCGGCCTGACGTACATCGTGAGTCACCACAAGCAGGTCTCTCCGCAACGTGCCCTGTCAATACCGACGCCTAAAACACATCCGTGTTGCAGGCGCCGGACCAGCCCACCATCCCGCAGGAGCCCATCCGCAAGATGTCCTCGTCGTTCCCCAACACGGACGCCTCGCCCTTCTTCGACTCGACGGGCGAGCCGATGCGGCCCATGGCGCAGCTGTCGATCGTGCGCCAGCGGCTGTACGAGAAGAGCTGTGACGACCAGGGCCGGTTCGGCGTAGAGGGCGAGGACCACGACAGCGTCAATCGCGGTGCGTACTCGTCACCACGGTCCCCCGCGCGGGGGCCGCGTTGTTCTGCAGCGCCTCCGGGCCTTCCTCCCCTGAGCTTCTACTCTTTAACTCTGCGCTCGATTCG
>NW_026267150.1:170853-173803 GCF_000697945.3 Frankliniella occidentalis
GGGGGGGGGAGTGAAACGGTGCCGCGTCTGCAGCCCGGCTCGCCGACCTGTGTGCACAGGGCCACGGCGGGCCATGGCGCCCCTCCTCACAATGAGGGGCGGGGGAAGGGCGGACGGTACTGGAAAACTAACGACATGTGTGTGTCGCATGCTCGAACACCTTAACGATATGCCGTCGCCGTCCCCCAAGATCGAGTCACAAAGTCAGACGCCCACATCGTGCACGTGTTAATACATTCTTTAGGGGTAAACTTGTCACTATAACCGTGCGATATTTCGTCACAACGGGCTTTGGTGTACTAATATTCCGTTGCATATATGATTCAAAGAGCATGGCCATGATGGAGTGTGTTTCTGTTCTAGTTGAATCCCTGGTGAGGGAACTGGAAGAGGACGACGAAGAAGAAGACCTCTGGGGCCATTACCAACAAAGAGGTAAGATATCGTAATTATTTTAAGTGCATAAGTGCAGCTAATTGACACACTTCTTGGGGCAACTAAAGTGCCTTAACTGGGATAGGGGTAGCCTTAATCTCTTAAAAATCACACCAAACTACCACAGTAAATTATACGTTAGAGAAGCTCGCTCGGTTGTTTCATAACTAATTCGGTCGTCTATCCCGCTATCAGAAAATATAGCAGAGAACGATTTATTCCCGTGATGTGTGACACCGCTAAAATTGCGCGGGCCAAAAAATGTACCTGCATTTGTCGTGTCTATATCTGAGTCGCATTCTATCGTGCTTCCAGAGAACGACTGTGTGCTTTCCGAGTGGTCCGAGTGGTCGCAGTGCACTACGACGTGCGGTATCAACGCGCAGAAGATCCGCAGCCGGCGGGTGGAGCGGGAGCCGGGTGCTGGGGGCAGACCGTGCGGCCCGCGCTCCGAGGTGCGCAGCTGCCAGCTGCTCCCCTGTCCCCGCTGAGAAGAGGAAGGGGCGGAAAACGTTCCCAGGTGCGCAGCTGCGGGTGAAGTGGAGCAAGAGCCGGTGCGGGGGACAAAGCGTGCGCGTGCGGTGCACTCTCGGAGGTGCGCAGCTGCCAGCTGCTTCCCTGCATCCGCTCCCAGGTGCGCAGCTGCCAGCTGCTTCCCTGCATCCGCTCCCAGGTGCGCAGCTGCGAGCTGAACTAGAAGCTGCTCGAGTGCGTGTCTACATGCCTGGGAGGGGGGGGGGGGGTTAGCTGCGTGCTCTCGACACACCGTGCACCACCCCGCGCATAATTGGGCCAAGCGAAACTATACCAACAACAGGATTAAAACACTTTTGTTGTGATTCCATAACTTGAAAAAAAATCATTGTATTAGGAACGTTTAGTCTATGGGTGTTTAAATTTTGTCGTCTTCCGACTGTGTTACTTCTTCATGAGGGTACTAAACCAGATTTCTCAAATGTTTTCAGAAACCAAGTCTAGATTAATCGTTTTGTCGCTGTATCCGAATTACATCCGTTATTCTTGCTTTCCCTTGTGTTAATTTAGAGGGTTCGGTTCGGAAATCGAGAGGCGGCGAAGATGTCTAGATGACATTTGAGTATATTGTTCCTGACCTACTTCAGGTGAACATGCGCATCAAATAAGTATTATATGAGGATCTGTCCTAAAAGACAGTCGGCCAGTCTCATGTTTGGGCCACAAAGGAAGGCTACGGCAGGTCAGCTGCATCCAGTGTGAAATGATGATAGCTGTACTGTTTTCTATGTGTAGTGTGTACGTTTATTTATTTAAGTCTCTAAGAACATGTATCCGATATAATTTCTAATACCTGTACAAAATGTGATTTTGATAAAGCTGTGTATCTGTAAGTGTTGAATTATAAATATTGTATGAAACACGCGAACTCGTCACATTAACTGATATCTAGTTCACATCGAGTTGCCACGCCCCAACCACACCACCCGCCGCGCCACGCCCCGCCACGTCTCGCCCTGCTGATCGCGTGCTTCAGCCAGCCTTGTAAGGTCGACGATCGCATTCGCATTTAGACCGGCCTCGGGACTGGTATTTTTTGGACCAGTACCACAAAAAACGAAGGGGTGGGGATCTTATCTCCGCATTTCCCTGCTAAATAATTGAAAGTTTTGACATTTTGCTAGATATGGGACGTGCGACGGTGAAAATAAGTCATCGCTGTCACGTGATCGAATATTTTTTATCTAGAAAGGAAGCAATTTCGTGCCGAAACGGAAAAAAAAAGATTCGCTATGCCAGCTAATATATATTCGCTGGTATTTGAACAATTAACCTAATAAGTTTCTGGCATTGCTATATGAGCTAATCTAACCGATTATTGACTGTAGTAGTAGTAGTAGTCGATTATTGACCCAGGTAGATAATATGCAGATGGTACGAACATTGGCTTTCCCTTTTAAAGGCACGAAAGGTACCTTTACAAAACTGCTATAGGCACAAACTTTTGGCACCTTTAAATATTTTTAGAGCTTTTGTAGACGCATTGAACTGAAAATTTCTTTAGCACCCCAGCACCAGCACCCCTGGCAAGGCACGACTTTAGTAACTTTGTTAATCCGGTGTACAAGAACAATGAACATGCTACTTGGGGGACTTCTATATCTGTCTGTATGAATCGCACCGCTGCCGTCGTCCTCACTACCGCCGTACTACGACGCAGAGCGTATCAAAGGGCAACGATCTATTTGCCGAGATGACAACAAGAAGACGTCTGCGAACAGAAAGCAAGCTAAACACAGAAAGACCGACTTACCATGTACGGCGGACGGCGGTTATGGGAAATAATAAACCAATAAGAAAGACAAGTTTTGCTAAAAATTTACTATTAACGTACACTAAACTCTCATCTGTTTCTTCTGATTTTACTTTGAGCAATGTATACTCAACACAATTCATTGGGTTCGAGAAGAAATAAGACCGATATGCAGCTGGGACGATAACGAACGTCGGGGCAAGGTGGACGAGCCGCCGCCCCTCCGCT
>NW_026267150.1:173853-178382 GCF_000697945.3 Frankliniella occidentalis
GAGGCGCTGGAGAAGTACGGCGTGAGGCTGTCGGGCGCCATCACGTACAGCGCGCCCATCGGGAAGGACGCCCTCTCCTTCAACAAGGCCCAGCGTCAGCACAACGCACACCAGCACCACCACCACCCCCCCCCCCCCCCCTGAGGGAAATTTCATCCCTTGCCCTCCGCACTGCGCCGGTCAGCGCACACCCTCCACCGACCAGCAGGGTACCGGGGGGAAATCCTTCTCCGCTCTCGCCGCCACACCGCCCCTCTGGGGCGCAGGGACAAGTCACGTGGGAACGCCTCCTCCCTCCCCCCCTGCCTCGCTTGGTGGCTGCGTGCCTGGCTTGCGCCGCGGTGCTTGAGACGCGCGCCGCTTTGCGCCGCTCCTGCTTGCAGAGGACTGCGAGGTGGGCGAGTGGGGGCCGTGGCCCGAGTGCCCCGTGACCTGCGGCCGCGGCATGCGCCACCGCCAGCGCTTCTACCTCAAGCCGGACGCCACGGAGCGCGGCTGCAAGCGGCTCGTCACCCTCCGCCAGCAGTGCTACTCCAGCCGGCTCAAGCAGTGCCCCGAGTAAGTATAGGCCGACCCCCGACCGAGGGGTACTTCGTAGTACTTCTCTAAAAATAACATCAGTGAACGACATCCAAAACCTTTTGTTAATTTAAAAAATTCAGTTGAAAAATAATGGAAAAATCCATTTTAAAAAATCAGAAAAAACTTTAAGGATCTTTTAAGAAAACTCAAGTAAAAACAGTAAAGTTGGTAAACGCTTGAATGTACCGGGTGTCCAGGCTAAGACATGCCAGTACGTTGAGTTGCCTGTGCACTGGCTGCAGGGGCAGCAAGTGCGGGCGGGTGGCGGGGGAGTGGTGGGGGAGCTACCACTTCCCCGCCGCGCCACCCAACCCGCGCCTTGTGCCCCTGCAGCCAGTGCATAGGCAACCCAACGTACTGGCATGTCTTAGCCTGGACACCCGGTATAGTGAAGTACCCCTCGGGCCCCGGCCCCTGCCGCCGCCGCGCGGGCAGGCCACCCAACTGACGCTCGCGTCGCTCGCGCTGCCCGCAGCCTGGGCGGCTACGGGAACGCCGAGGACGACCCCGAGTGCGAGCTGACGCCCTGGACGTCGTGGTCCTCCTGCTCGTCGACCTGCGGCCAGGGCACGCGCACGCGCTCGCGCCGCTTCAAGCACCGCGCGGGCAAGCGCTGCGCCGTGGCCAAGAACCCGCCGCACCTGCAGCAGAACGAGCCGTGCCTCGAGGAAGACGGCGCCGACTGCGGCGGCGCGGACACGGTGCGTATGGTTTGTCACATTTTCTGTCCACCTCCAGCCCCACTGCCGGGCAGCTCACAGACCCGGGTGCTCAGCTCCAGCGCTATACACTCTCTTGCAGGCGGAGCCCGGCGGTGGCTGCCTGCTGTCCGAGTGGAGCCAGTGGTCCGTGTGCTCGGCGTCGTGCGGCCGCGGGGAGCAGCACCGCGAGCGCGTCGTCATGTCCAACACGGAGGACGACGCGGGGCCGTGCGCCAACGCCAGGATGCAGGAGCGCGTCTTCTGCGTTGCCGAGACTCCCTCCTGCCACCTCAGCCCCGAGCAGGCCAGAGGTGAGTCAGACGAGGGGGCACCAACTCCGAAATTTCGTGCACTGTGAATACACTCTAATAGTGAATATCACTGAATAATCACTGAATATCGCCTGAATACTGGAGGTATTAATCCCCTCGTGAACCGTGAATACTAGAAGTCACTGCCCCCTCGGAGTCAGATTAGCTGTCGTAGCTAAGCCATAGCATTAATAGCTAAAAACGGGAACACAGATCGTTTAGCTATGTAGCTCAAAGTTAGGTTCAGCCCTGATGCGCAATGTTTTAAACATTGTAGTTGTACCTAGTAGGTACACACCTTTACTTTTAGCTACATAGCTGAACATTTAGTTACCCCTAATTAGCTATTAGATTAACTAGCTACTACACAGCTAATCTTTTCGCGTCTTTTTGTTCCGTGCGCACGGCGCTTAAGCGAGGCAGCAACGATGCGTCATCTTTTAGGTGCATTTCTCACGCATTGAACAATTGAACCGCATTTAATGCGTTGGCACTTCTTGCGAACATTTTAAGCGCAGTTATAGGCGCAACGAAGCACACATAATGCGCTGGCTCTGGGTGGAGCTCATGGGATGACAGTGATTAGCGCCAAATGGAAAGTGGACGTTTCTGCCGGCAACCCTGCAGTGGAACACCCAAGGCCCAAGGCTCAATGCACCCGCTCTATCAGGGCGCAAGTTGTGCCAGTCCTTAACACGCCGTGCTCGTTTTTTTAATCTGTTGGCCAGGGTGGCGAAAGGGAGGGGAAAGAGGAAGGGAATGCTACAGAGTGTCTCATCGGCTGGCTTTGGTAAGCTCGGTGGTCGCAATGGCGTGATAAGTAACCCGTCGTCGGTCAGGGCGTAGGCGGGGCGAGGAGGGAAGGGGCGGGTCGTGGTGGAGCGGGATGGAGCGGGATGGAGCGGGGTGGAGCGGGGTGCAGGGTGGGGTGGCGGGACGGGGAACTGTGTGGGGCAGGGCGGCGATGAGCCGACGTGCCTGTCCTCATGATTAGGAAGAGTAGTTGGAAGCATTTTCTGAAAAAAAGTGAGACGACTTCGGCCTCAGAGTCTGGTCTGGCTTGGACATTCTAGGCCAAGTGCATGTGAACTTTTAACGTTAAAAATAGGTAAATTGGGGTAGATTTTGGTTTTGAGTGTACGCACTCAAAATGCCGCAAAGGTGCCCACGTACGTTGTACACATTTGCTACGCCTTTTCCGGTTGAGATGTGCTGTACTTTGGAACACAATGGTTCAAGCATTATTATCATTTTATCATTTAAAACGAATGAATGCATTTTGGTTATACCGCGTTGCCCATTCCCACGGCGCCCAAACACAAAATGTTGCCCAAAAAGATCCCAAGTTTCTGGGAAGAAACGCCTCATAATCCCGCCGCAGACTCTTGCAAACTGTCGATGTCACTAATTGTCGTGACTAACTGTGTTGTGTTGAATGGGTCGGCTTGCTTATTCTTCCACAACTATGAATGACACATGTTTCGGTACGGTCCTATTCGGTCTCTGCAGAGGTGTGTCGCTTGTCCGCGGACCCCGGCCCTTGCCGCGGCCACCTGCAGCGCTGGTTCTACCACGCCGAGTCGCAGGTCTGCCACGCGTTCGAGTACGGAGGCTGTCGCGGCAACAAGAACAACTTCGCCACGCTGGCCGAATGCGAACGCCTCTGCGCCGCCAACCGAGGTAAGAATGGTGGTAATAGTAGGTAGCTAGGCATTTTAGAAAAACTCAATCAAGATCTATTTTCTTAAATTTAAGAATATTAATATTTTCAATATTAATATTGAAAATTGCCATTAATACATGAGGAAAGAAAAGTTGTCGAAAACTACACACTGAGCGGAGTGCGAGAGTGTTAAGTAGTGTAAGGGCTTCGGCAGGTTAACTAGACTCTTTATTGATAAATGTCCAGCCGTGTCAAACGCGTTCCCGCCCTCACGTGATACTGTTGAATAAGTCCTGGTGTACTGGTGTTTGAGTGGGCTTGTGCGGTGCGAACAAGGCAGCTGCATCGGCGGCCACGCGCCAACACCAGGACGCTGAGGAGGGGAGGGCGGGGTGGGGGGCGGTCAGTGCAGCGGGAGCAGACTCAGGGGCTCTACTCATTCAGGCGCAAAAGACGCGGCATCTCAGACAATGTACAGCCGGGCGGGGCGGGCGTGGCGTGGAGGGCGCATCGCCTATCGAGTGCACTTTGGTCCCCCTATCCCGGCCCGCCGTCGCCGTGGCAAAATAAATTTTAAAAAATGTTCAAATACCAATGACCGACTTTGTTTGGTCCGTGCATCGCATATTGTTAAGAACTTCGAAGGTTCCTTCAGGGGATTCCCATTTGAACTTCCGTAGACACTCTTGGACACGACCGGCAGCAAATTGATGAAATACACATTGTAAAGAAAATTGCAGTGACTAAATTAAGTTTCAAGACAAATGGCTCTGTAACTGGTTGTCACTGTCACGCTTGCAGGGGACAAGCCGCTGCTCGCAGACCGCCAGGAGGCGCTGGAGAAGTACGGCGTGAGGCTGTCGGGCGCCATCACGTACAGCGCCCCCATCGGGAAGGACGCCCTCTCCTTCAACAAGGCCCAGCGGCAGCACAACGCACACCAGCACCACCACCATCACCACCACGGCAGCAAGCACCACGTCGCTGCGCACAGCACCACCACGACAGCGCCCACTCCTGGTGCATACCATGAAGCAGTTTAGAAAGATAGTGAAAAGCGCTAATTTGGATATGATTTTTATCGTAGTTCATCTCATATTATTTTTTTCGTTTTAATTGTTTTAGAAAAACGTGACCACACGCTCTACGTAGTTTGCTTTTCCCTCATAGTATCTCAATATCGTGAAAGACTCGACGATATCACGTGCTACGTTTTTATTTTTGTTACTGTTTTCTTTCTTTCAGTATGACTAAGTTAGCATCATGTACGTT
>NW_026267150.1:183067-187523 GCF_000697945.3 Frankliniella occidentalis
GTGGTGGGGCGGGGCGGAAAGCCGGCCTGGGTCCGGAGGGGAGGCCCCGCCCAGACAGTCGAGCGCTATCAGGGCCGGACTGACGATCACGCCGCGCAGCAGAAGGACCGGCGGGACCAGCAGCAGCACCAGGACCAGCCGCGCCAGCAGCAGCCGGAGGAGGAGACGAAAGGCTTCCCCCGACCGACAAACGAGCTCTTCGAAAATTCCGACAGGAAGCAATATCGTGAGTATTTGCCGTCGGTGTGCCCGCCCAGAGAGAGAGAGAGAGTGGGCAGATGTTCTCAATGACCCCTTGATTGCGACATCAGGGGGTCCACACGGGTCGTCGTGATTTCGTTGACAACGAGGCCAATGCGGTCTTGTTTCTGAAGAGACCGGAGCGCGCAGGGCCCTAATGTGAGTCGGGGGTTCCACAGTGAAAGAAGTGACATCAGCCGATTGGGAAATTCAGGCAGTTTAGGTGTTTAAATACCCTGCTTCCTACTTGAGGTTTATATCTTCGAGATTCAGTGGTAGGGGTACATTTTAAACGC
Organism: Frankliniella occidentalis; assembly: GCF_000697945.3. NCBI lineage: Eukaryota > Metazoa > Arthropoda > Insecta > Thysanoptera > Thripidae > Frankliniella > Frankliniella occidentalis. Next base: position 183,604 of record NW_026267150.1, read on the forward strand.
TTATGAGATTGTGGCCGGTATGTCACCTGGAATTTTGCTGAAGTTATGAATGGACTTTCAACGACTCGATCAAACGGAGTTATTTCGTCCTAATGAGTTCCAATAAGTTAAAGCAGGTCCTACCCCCGTCGGGGTTTACATCCAGACTTTGTTAGCTCAGCAGCACTCCTAGTGAGCTCAGGAGCGGTAGGGTCAGGGAGGCTCGGAGGTGCGAGGAGCCAAGGGAGGTGGACGACCCCCAGTTGCTCCGCGCAAGCCTTCTCGCAACGCAATCAACAGACACTTTGGCGTGACCGCGGCTGTGCTGCGGCGCCTCTCGCCCACGCTGGCGCACCTGAGGAGCAGGAGCGCCCACCGCCGCCGCCGGGCAGGCCCGTTACACACGAGTGCGCGGCGGGAGGCCTACCCCGCACATGGCAGGCGGCGTCGCAGCCCGCGAGCAGCACCACCTGCCGCTTCCACCTGCACACCGTCAAAGTCAAAGCCTGTTTGGAAAACAAACTTTTGAGCGTCTCCACTGAAGTGTTTAATAACAACGTTGTTGTTCGAAAACATCGCTGTTGTTCAAAAACAGCATTGCTGTCCACAAACAACATTGCTAGCTGTCCTCAAACAACATTGTTGTTCGAAAACAACATGTGTCGAGTTTCTACAGTATTCAATCCGAAGCATGAAATTGGCTAGTTGCCGTCAAAGACATTAGAATGTTTTAAATAATAATGCACTAAGGTACTTTTAAAAAAATAACTAACTTTGCATGCTCTTCTGCCAAAAATGATTTTGTTGCAAGCTCAGTTATACGAGAAAGATGGTAAATAAAGCGAAGTGTCCCGAGCGCTTAAACGATGAAAGGGGCGAAACACCGGTCGTGCCAACTGCCACCTCTATTTGTTAGCAGACAACAAAAGCCTTGTTATGGGTCAATTTTTATTTTCTTTCCGACGTCCTGAAGTCATTGGAGCGCATTCAAAGAAAACCATGATAACAAAAAAAGTGTGCGACTTGTACGGTGTTCAACGCCATGGTGCACACGTATAGGTATTAGACTGGAAATTTTAATTCTTTTCAAGTGTTTAGGCAGTAAATTTAAACACTTCAGAGTGTTTTAAGATTCATGCACTAGAACTGCAAGTGTGTGAATGTCGCTCACTTGTAGATGTGTGATCCATTCGTACACTTAAGGGGGTAAACGTGCGAATTTTCTAGGAAAAATCCACACCTTTACCCTTTTAAGTGTACGAATAGATATTCACACACCTACAGGTGAGCGACATTCACACACTTGCAATTCCAGTATGACCAACACTGCAGTTCAACACTTTTAAGTGTTCAACTTTACTCTCAAACATTTTCCAAATATCCATTCAAACGCTTAAAAGCGTGCTACGTAGTGTTGAGCACTTGAACGTGCACGCCAGTTCCACAGTTTCTTTATCAGTTACAACTGGTATACAAAAACACGAGTCAGTGAAAAATTTTACAACAATTATGGTGTTAAATTCTGAACATTACTTTTAACAGTGCACCCTTATACCAACTCATTGCCACCTCCTCTCTTTCCCTCCCCTCCCTCTTGCGTCGAGCTGTGTTGTGTATGCTTGCGTAAAATTGAGCGCGTAATACAATGATTGAAGTAAAGCGATCGTGACCTTGCGCTCACGTCCCCGCCCACCCCGCCCACCCCGCCCCACGGCGCCCCTCGGCGAGAGCAGGGGGTCCCGGCGGGAGGAAACTGTCCATAATCAATGACACAACATTGGGAAAGAGCGGCCCCCGTTACGTCCAAGACTCTAGAGGAAAATAAGGAGAGGCAGGGAGTAACTTATTGATGCTCGAAAACAAGCCGGGAACTTCAATCGCATGTTCGATCCTTCCGAAAGCGTCTTATTCCCAATCCGTAATCGGGTGGGCGGCCCATCCGCGGAGCCACAGCTTTTTAGGTTCGAAAACATACGATAACAGATTTGCAAGCGACACTCGAAACGGAAGAGATGACGGTTACCATGGCGACAATGCAAAGAGACGGACAGAAGTGGGACGAAAAAAAAGTATGACGGATAGGGCGATACTTGATTTATTTTTGTCATCCGTGAAAGAGGTCAATGATTCGATTAAAATAAAGTCAGACATTTAGACTCAAAATTATGTACATTTTAGAAGTTATTGTACAGAAGCTGGCAATAGTTTGAGGAAGGGTAAATAAAGTGGTGGGTATTTTTCAGTCGCTTCTGTTTCGTCTCAGGTTCCAATGGGTCAACTGATAATCATCTTTGTTTTCCCTCTACAACCTGATGGTCTCGGGCAAGGAGGGATTGCCGTCACGAGTGATAACATACAATGAGTGACAAACAGAGCTGACGGAAAGAAAAAAGGTGAGACATATATGCGTGTGTGCGCAGCAAGCGGATGGAGACAGATAGACAAATGGATAGGCAGAAAGACAGACACTAACTGAATAAAAATAAATGCGTTAGGAAGATGGAAATGTAGAAATATTACATGAAGCCAAGTTAATTGATCAATTTCTATTTTTGATTGCAGCCTCGGGGTAAAGACCCGGAAGTCATTCTATTATTCACGAAATGGAAATAACTTGACCTGGTTTCGTGGTCAGCCAGGGTGTGTGCTCGGATGTATGCATGTGACGAAGTGAAAACTGCAGTTGCTACTTCTTTCCGGACACTCTGGCCGTAACAAGGTGGCCTTCACGATTGGTTCATTGACAGGCTATTGACAGTCGGGGAGTGGCAATGAACTCGTCTTCTGTTCTTATACCCTGACTCTATACAATATCGATTTCCGGTCAGACGATATCGCTACCGACTAAACAATAACTTTTTTTCTCTAGAATGTCTTCCTCATTCCATAGCGTGAACACTGCCAAAATAATTGCAAAAAGAAGGGGAAGTTTTTTTAAATAATTTAAAAAGGGGGAGAGTGTGCAGAAGTCCTTCGTGCGTACCGCAAGCTCCCTGACCGATAACATTGTTTACGGTGCAGTAAACGTATCGCCAACCTTGACTTCATAGCCAAGGCCTAGCGAATCGAGTTGGACGACCCATCGGTAACAGAAATACTTTAAGGAAAAAAACGAGGGCAGATAGTTTTTGCCTTTGGCAACTGCCACCCTCTTATCAGTTAAAACGAGTGTCGCCTTGAAGGCCGGGGGTTAAACCTCAGGGTGGATGATAGCTATTAAGCTAGAAGCTTCTTTAGACGCTGCGCGAAACTCGTAACCCATGTTAGCGGAAGGGCCGATACTTCCTCGAAGGTTACCAAACGTAATTTTTAGAGGCGAGATCGAATGGACTGAGGGAAAAGAAGGTGGAGGGGGACGGTGGGACGGCATAATGCTTATCGATTGGGATGGCACATGTAAACAGCGCAGAACCTATGCCAACCTCTGCTTTTATCTGACTGCGCCTAGCCTAGCTGCCCTCTTTCAACTCGCTTCGGTTGAATCAAGAACGACGTTAGTTGCAAAGAAGGGCGGGGTTCTACACATAACGGCAATTCTCTTTTAAAATCGTCGCCGTTTTGATACAAATGTCTCTGTTCCTCTCGTTGCAGACCGTGCCCATGAACGTGGACGCCATGAGCATGCGGCTCCGCGCCGAGGAGCGCGAGGAGATCCTGGACGAGATGTCGGTGCCGCTGGCCATGCCGAGGAAGCTCAGCCACAACACCTCCGACACGACGGACGACGGGTCGCGGGTGATCGGCGAGAAGGTGCTGGCGCGCGGCGACTGGCTGGAGTTGTCGCAGCGCACCTACGTGGACCCCGACGGCGCGAGCCGCGTGTGGGAGGGCTGCTCGCGGCTCAACAGGACGCCGGGCTCGCGCATCGACAACGTCATGGTCATCGCCTGGTACCGGCGGATGCTGCACTACGACTGCGTCGTGCTCGTCAAGCAGTTCCG
>NW_026267150.1:188423-196665 GCF_000697945.3 Frankliniella occidentalis
ACCGTGGAGGTCAACGGCGACGAGCCGGGCAACAACTTCATCAACGCGCGCGCGGCCGGCGAGCGCCACAAGGTGCCCATCCTCGTGCCCGTGTCCGAGCTGCTCGAGAAGCTGAGAGGTCAGTGCCCGTGGGGGGCCGGGCCCAGGCCCTACCAGCTAGCAACCACCAACACCACGAACACAATAGCTTCGTTTAGAAATGTTCTAAAAAAAAGGGACAGGGGTTTTTTATCGCATGATAAACTGACAGTATTAGCTAAACTAGTATAGTTTAATGTGTCAGGAGCTAAAACTGTCAGACAAGCGAGAGCCAGTGGATGTTGTTGTTATTTTTTGTTGTTGTTTTTTTTTTTTTTTTGGGGGGGGGTCTTTTGTCTAGGAGTAAAAGTGACGCTAGACTGTCAAGCCTGATCCGGGAATTGGGGAGAGGGGGGGGGAGGCAGAGGGAGGGAGCGAGAGCCCGCGCGCGTGTCCAAAAACGATAACCTCTTATACATACGATATACAGCCGGCTTCCTCCTATTGCGCATCCCCAGAGGAGATATGTATGTGGCACCAGCGGTGGGCCTCTCTAGCGTCAAAACAACCTGATCATCGCGCGATTCGCGGCAGCGTCCCGCGCGGCACAAGGCGTGACCAAGTCCGTTAGGGCCTGCAAGTGTATGCAGCACTAGACCGGCGTCTTGATGTCACCGCACCCTGACCCAAAGCATTATGGCCTAAAATTATCACTTAATAGTCTGCAACAAAAGGGAACTCGTTTCAGCCTGGAAAGTAGGCAAAATCGCCACTTTCAGCGTGGAGGTTGGAGAAAGGCATGGCTTCGCTCTCTCTTAGCGACCGGACTACACTCCAAATGCAAAGGCACAATTTTGCTCCTAAAAACATCTAGACCGGATGCAAATTTGCTCTTAAAACTGGAAAATTTGAGTGATGTTTTACTTTACACGAGCACGTTGTTATTTGGTATGAACATAATATTTATAGTGTAGATCCGCGCCTGGCAAGTAAAAAAGTTTCGTAAAAAAAATATATGAAAATACATATCTTCAAAAGATATGAAAAATTGGGTTCTTTACAACGTTTCCAAGCGTTGCAAATGTACGAACGCATATTCCCTTTACTAATTTCCTTTCTATTTTGTTTCTAGCGTTCGCCCAGGCCGGTTTCATCATCGACTCCCGCATCGACGCTTTCGCCATTGGCCTAGTCATGGGCAACTCCGGTCGAAAGGTGAAGCAGTCAGCGCCTCCAGTGTGATTGCTGTGTATGCCGTGTCGTGTTTGTGTCGTCCTGGTCAGTGTCTAGCCATCCCCCTCCCGCCCAGAGAGAAAATAACTTTTAAAACGATTTCGTCGTTTCTTACACCTTCTCGATGTCGTTTTGATTGTGTTTCTCTCTGGGCCTCCCTCCCTTCCTCCCCGACCGGCCCGCTCTGCAGAGAGGACGTCCCCTACCAGCCACACCAGCTCAAGTCTTTGCCTCATTCTTTCCGACTGCTAAAGCTTTCCATTACCCGTTTCTACCCGTTTGTGATCGTCTCTCGTATGCCCTTCTGTGCCTTGTGATGTCCCTTTGCATATATTACACAGTCGAACGAAAGAACATTTTGGTCCATGGTTTTGCACTTGTCGTTTAACTGGCATAATGCATATGCTAAGTCCCTTTCAGCCGCACCCCTGTGCGTCTGACTCCATCGGGTACGTCCTTTCGTCAATACTGTGGTGTCAATATATGTGCCTATCATCCCGTCAAAACATCATGTTGTTCTTGGTCCACCAGATAAATTGTTACTACACCATAGTTTGCTCTTTACCCATGCCCTTGTACGGTTAACTCCACTATCCGTTTTAACAAGTGTCCTATTCTCTTCTAGATCGACCTTAACTACACTACCAGCATGCCCGCTGCTGCACCTCAGAACTGTCGGCGCCGGTGTTAACCTTTCACCGACACCGGTGACGACGGTGGAAAGTTTGGGGATCAAGCTGAGTTAAGCGTTGGCAGACAATGTCAAACACTAGATGTCAGTTTGTATGTATGTATGTTTGAATGTGTGTGAATGTGTGTGTGTCTGCGTCCGTGCGTGGAGAACAAATAAAGAGAGTTGTGGTACAGTATCTTAAGTGAGAGAATGCACAGCCTGTCTCAAAACAATGTACATATTCCCTTAGGTCTTAAATAAATGTGTAGCTAGACTCTTGAAAAACGTGTATGTACAAATCCTCAGATGAATCTACGAGGCAATTTAAATTGTTAGCTAAGTTTGTAAAATAATTCAATTGATAATAAAACTACAAAGTATTCTCTACAGGGACGCCTTAACCTTTATTTTGCCGGGATTGTGATCATTTCTACACGAGTTCCCATCCCTATTTGTAGCCACTCAGTTGCCACAGGCACACAGGAACCGACTATAGAAATACCAGGTGGCTGATTCACGCCGCGCACTTTCATAGTTATACTGTACCGCATGCACGGGTGCGGGCGGGTTTGCCTATGCTCGCTGCCTACGGCTCCTTACGGCCCCGTGCGAGTAGGCAACCCGCACGCGCGCATGCGTGCGGTACAGTATAACTACGAAAGTGCGCGGCGTGAATCAGTCACCTGGTATGTCCACTCGGCGTCGTAAATGCTCACGCTCTTCTCCCCCCTACCCAGACAAAATTAAAAAAGTAGAAATGCGGGAGTACTTTTCCCATCTCACCGCCGTCGTTGGGGACCTGTGGTCGGAAGGGGGAGGGGGGGGGGCAGTCGCTGCCAACCACAGTTCACTGGTAATCGTGTCAATAAACGCATGTCCAAAAAAATCAACTTTTTTATTTAAAGGTATTTTGACACGAAAACTATATATTCTGAAAATAGACCGAAATTCAATCGACTCGATTTTTTTGGACATACGTTCGTTGGCACAATTAACAGTGAGTTGTCAGAACATACTCCCGGGGGTACAGAGACGGTTGACGCGTCTCTTTGATAAACTGCACTGACCCACCACAGGTCATGGAACTCCGTTACAGCCAGATTTCTATTTCTTATTAACGCACCCCCCACCACCGCCAGCTGCCAGGAAAAGGGAACCGCTTACACCTGCTTTACATGGAAGTTGGAACACAGCCAGGGAACTCCCATGGCCCGCTTTTGCTGAGAGTCGAACCCCAGTTTTAGAGCCGAGTCTCGCCACCTTTCGACGCAGCAGGAACCAGGATGGTATAACCACTACGCCGTAGGAACTCCACGAGGGAGGCCTGGTGAAATGGCGCGGGTTTGAAGTCCACTCGAAATTTTGAAGCCAGAGGAAAAATTTCACTAAAGACAGAGTTTCGAACCGCCGACCTTCGAGTCTCTGCTGCCGCGCTGAACGAGGGCGACTCTGAAGCCACAATTCTGGCTGCCTGCCGTGTAAGAGTCATGCTGTGCTTTCGGGTGGGGTGGGGGGAGGGGGGCCAAAGGCGATGAGAATTCCCTGCGGTACTGCATTATCTCCGCGAAAACGAAAGCTGTGGTATAAAGAAAGATTTCCAACCCGATTTCTCATAATTTGTATTGATGGAAATCCACGATTAATTACAAATTTCTAACTTTCAAGATAAACAATGGGGCAGGGGGTCAAGGCCACCCCAGGCGCACTGGTGCGTATTTAGGTGCTAGCGTTACCAGAGCATGGCGATAACAGCGCTTCCAGTGGTGATATACCGAAGCTGCAGTCACAGCCTCTGTTCGGGCTTCAAGCCGTGCGTGCGAGGTTACGACCCTCCTCGCCCCTCCTTTCTCTAATTACTCACAGCAGTCACATTTTAAAGTTATGCTCTTTGTTTGCTGTTTGGTGACGGTTTAGCGGTGAGGTGTGAGAACGACGGGCTGTCTACGGCCGAGGTACAGGTAGGTCACTTACAGCGGAACACTTTTAGGGCCCTCTGTTTGGAGGTTAGGTTACCTGTTTGTTTTGAAACGTAGACGTGCACGCCTCCCAGCTCTCCCGGGCCGAGACTTCCTCGAAGAAACTGCAGAGATGTTGACTCGACGCACACAGCAGCTTGAAGCTCCATCCACGCAGGCTGAAGAAAACGGGGGCCCGGTGAGAAATACTTTACCATTTTACTATTTTACCCGTGCTACTGTCGCTGGCCACGAAATTTTTCCATGAAGATCGGGATTGAAATATACAAAACTCACCTTAGCCTTAGTCACTCAAGGTTTACCAACGAAATTACATCGCGTACATGATCTCGCTGTAAGTACTGCGGGGCTCGGCTAGACCGGAAAGAGAAGAACAAAAACCCTGGGGCGCGGGTAGGGGCGGGCGGGGGCACGGTACTGTATTTAGTTCCCGAAGAGGACTATTGCCCGTCTATTGGCACGTTTTGGTCCCCGAAGTAGACTATTTGCGCGGCTGTTGGCGCTATTTTATTTTTCTTTCACATTATTCTTATGGTAGCTCCTAGATCCTGCTGTCTGTCTGATGAGCTATATTCGATTAAGCCCATTCTCGACGGCTCCCGCAAGAGTGCGGACCGGTGCGGACCGGTGCGGACCACGCAGATCATGACTGTCTGCAACTCATCGATTCGCGATTTTAGTCACGGCGAAATTAAACAATGCTCAGGATGGTTTTCAGTAATAGGCTTTTATTGCTAAGGAATTTCACTATCGGTGCCGCGAGCTTGCTAGGTTGACGGCGAGGTGCAGGTCGGCCTCGCCAGCTAACTGCGACCAGGCAGCGTTCTCGTTGATAAAGGCGGCCAGCGCCTCGCTGCCCAGGCTGCGGTCCACGAGGGTCCGCACCTTGACGTGAGGGTCCTTGTCCTGCAACGAGAAACCTGTTCAGACCTTTGCACAACGGCAGAGAGCAAGCTGAATGCGTCCAAACTCACGCTCCGGCCCAGCGACTGTAGCTCGTCCTCGCAGATGCGCACGATGTTCACGTAGCCTGCGAAGGGTTGGTATACGTCCGACTTGTGCTCCGCGACGGCCTTCAGGAGCTCGTGGAGGACCTGCGCTCCCCCCTCAGCTCCTACCGCCTCGCCGTTCAGGGACCCGTCCCGGACGCCGTCAGCAGCGTCGCCCCCGAGGCGCTGTTTGGCCCACTGCTGCACCCTGGTGACATCGCCGTGCACCAGGAAAAGCACGCCGCGCTTGCCAGCCGCCTCGAGCTGGCGCTGCACCTCGAGCGCCAGCACCGTGCTCAGGCGCCAGCCCAGCAGGTTATACGGCCCGTGAGGCTGGCGGTCTACCACCGCCCGCACCACGGCCTTGGCTGCCACCTGGACGCTGTCTCCCGGTGTGGTCTCCACCACTAGCACGGGGCTGAACAGCCTGGCCGCGAGCCCGGCCAGCTGGCCCCTGGAGGTTGGGTCCAGCACGCTGAGCGGCGGCAGCACAAACAGGTTACGGTTCTCCCGCGAGGAGTGCGACGCCGGGCCCAGCGAGGTCAGCTCCACGATCCGCGGCCGCCGCGACCGCTGGCTGTCGGCTCTGCTGAGCGCGGCCAGGGCGTCCGCCGTCAGCGACAGGGACAAGTCCTTGTGCGCGCCCGCTTCCTGGTCGGCGATGGCCGAGGGCAGGACCTCGAAGGAGGAGTTGTGGAGTAGGTCACCGAGGCGCTCCGAGGCCTCGCCGAGGGTGGCGGCCAGACAGCTGGTGCGCCGTCCGAGCGCCCGACGCTCCTCGGCCAGGCCAACCAGGGACACTGCCAGACACTCTCGGTCGGCGAGCAGCACAAGACCCGAGGAAGGCTGGAGGGCGCCGCTCACCAGTGCGGCCGCCACCTGCTCGTCCTCGTTCTGCAAACACCAAATCAGTTTACAGACTGTCGGGACGTGGCGTGGGATAAGGTGGGAGGTGGACGGCACAATCACCTTGGCCACCACGACGGCACTGCGCACCGGAGCCAAACTGGCCGCAGCTTTCACCACGCTGCCTGCCGCAGCTGGAGTCAACTCGCGCACTTGCAGCACTCGCAGGAGTGCGCCAAGCTGCCGCCGGAGAGCGCGCTGCCGCTGCCGCACAAGCGGAGAGCTCGGCGACGATCCCACGACGGCCAGGATGTGGCGCGCGCCTAGCACGGCCAGCCGGCTGGCCAGTAACAGAGCGTCCGCGGCCTGGCAACCTGAGGGGAGCAAGACGTCGTCAAATTGCGTCCATCGTACCTGCTAGTTCTCCTGTTATAATGCGGAGACACTCACCGACAACGATGTAGCTCTTGTTGGGGTCGCACACCCGGCCGGTTTCTAGCGCCATGCTGTCTACCTTAGCCACCGCTTTCGTTCCCTGCATCACGTCGCCGATGCTACAAAGAAACGATAAATACGTTCCGCGTATTGCCTCTGGTTGAAGTAGTGTCTCGGGTAGCGGAACGTACCGGGTGTAACTGTGAATACGCAGCAGTGTTGCCGGATTGCATACTCAATATGGCCGCAGGGGCCATGGCCCCTTACGGACATAAAGAGTAGGCAAACCCGCAACGCTGCTGCGTATTCACAGTTACACCCGGTACAAACCTTCGGGGACTGTTGAAGTCCTCGGCCCCCACGATGGGCTGCACCGCACCGTCGCGTATCCCCTTGGCGACGGCCTCCACCACCAAGTGGCGGGTGCCCTCGGTAGCATGAAACAGCGCGCTACCTGAGCAGCTGAACATGGCAATAGTCCGTGTGAACACCCATAAACCTGAGGACATGGCAAACGAGAAGCGTGTGAGCGGGGAGAGATGAGCAAGGAAAGGGTAGGGCAACGTAGACTGTGATGCCTGGGTCACCTATGCTCCCTTCCTGAAAGTTCTCGCGGGAGAAGTTGACGAAGCGGCCAAAAAGTCCGATGCAGCGGAGGGACGCGCGGAACTCGGAGCCCGCAAGCGTGTTGACGACCAGGCGCACCCCGCGGTCGCGGGTCAGCAGGCGCAGGCGGGGCTCGAAGGAGCCGCCGTCGCCGCAGCTCAGCACCTGGGCGTGCTGCAGCTGGGGGAACATGGTGAGCAGCGCGTCGCGCTCCCGACTGTTGGCCACAGTGGTGTAGAGCGGGGCGCAGCCGAGCTGGCACGCCACCCGGATGGCGGCTTGGCCAACGGCGGAGGCTCCCTCGTGCACCAGGATGGACTCGCCGCGGCGCGCGCCCGCCTGCACCTGCAGCGCGTGGTACACGAGCGCGTACACGAATGGGACGGTGGCGGCGTCCCGGGTCGACCAGCTTCTCGGGACCGGCCAGCGCAGTACCGGGTCCAGATATGGCACCCGGTCGCCCGGCAGCCGGCGGCCCACGCCCATCACCCGCACGGCCTCGACGCCCTGCTCCAGCACGCCCACGTAGTCGAGGTGGGGCAGGCCGCCGTCCCGGCTGCGGCTGAGTCGGGTCACGCCCACGAACTGCAACCGCACGTCGCCAAGCAGACTGCAAAGGAGAACATCACGTCGTGAAGCGTGAACTCGTTAACGGAGCTGGTGAGGGGACTTCTCCGGCTCGCACCTGGAAGAAGCGAGCGCCGTGCTGAGCGCGTCGGGCTTGTTGGCGTGCATCGCAGGCGTTGGCGTGCTCCACTCGTTCCTTTCGGCCATCCGCACGAACTCTCTCGGCGTCTGGAAGTTTGTCTCGCCAAGGGGCAGGAGCTCAGGAGTGCGCAGGGGCTCGACGCGGAGCTCGGGGGGCAGCTCCTGGAGAGCAAGCCCGCTTGCGTACACGCCCACCCCCACCAGGATGCCGGTAGCAAGCTCCAGGCGCAGCAAGACTTCTGAAGGTGTAGGTTAGCATGTTAGCATGAAAAGGCGAATTGGTTGGTAACCGGGACACTAGCGACCGCCCCTTTAAGCACACTACGAATACCCGTGTTATTCTTCATCTTCGCGATGTCGATGTACAGCCGTCGGATTTTGCTCGGCAGACACAACTCCTGACTCTCGTCGATGGCACTTAGGATGTACACCTGCAGCACGGCCTCGATGGCGGCGGAGAGCGAGCCGTTGGGCGCCACACTGACCAACCAGTCTGGGGGAGCACACCGTCCAGATCACATTGGGATAAAACACCCCACCTCGTGCCCACTCTAAAGACACCAACCTCGAAGGCCCATACGGATGGACTTGATGGTCTTATACTTGTCGGTGTACTCCAGCCCCCTGGCAGCCAGTTCCTGGTACACATCGTCCTCGGCGAGCTCGATTAGGGCTGTGCGATATTCGGGAATACCGAAACGATATCGGTATTTTTTTTATACCGATGCTTCGGTATTTTAAATTTCTGCAATTCGGGA
>NW_026267150.1:197529-197801 GCF_000697945.3 Frankliniella occidentalis
TGGAACCTGAGGGTATATTTCTCAACACAAGGTATAGCTTAACACATTAACAATATCAGAATGCCATGAACTTTACTTTAAAGAGGTCCCAAGGGTGTACTTCTATTTTTATAGGATATCTTCTTTTTAAGTTTACGCGGAGGATTTCTCCGGAGAAAGTAGTGATATAAAGCTGGTCAGTAGCTTGTTTGTTTCAGTTCATCAAGGACTACAAATTGACACAGGGGTTTTACTGAATTTTGAAAAATAAAAATTATCCTCTATTTGGAGTA
>NW_026267150.1:198254-202517 GCF_000697945.3 Frankliniella occidentalis
ATTTTTATTTTTCAAAATTCAGTAAAACCCCTGTGTCAATTTGTAGTCCTTGATGAACTGAAACAAACAAGCTATTGACCAGTTTTTTATCACTAATTTCTCCGGAGAAATCCTGCGCGTAAACTCAAAAAGAAGATATCCTATAAAAATAGAAGTACACCCTTGGGACCTATTTAAAGTAAAGTTCATGGCATTCTGATATTGTTAATGTGTTAAGCTGTACCTTGTGTTGAGAAATACACCCCCAGGTTCCATCCCTACACCTACTGTGGCTCAGAAACTAATTTTATTGACAAATGTACCAAAAATCCATTTTGGGAGATAAAAGCCCCCTAAATGGACCTATGATATGGTGTACCCAATATGCAACGCCTCACTCACCAGCTCTTCCGATAGCGGGAAAATACGTAATCCGCTGACTTTTACGTGGTCGATGACGTTTAAATTTGTGCCCGTCTGGCTCTGATACGCAGAAAAACAAAATAAACCAACATTGTGGAAGAAAACTTAAAGATTATTACCATACCTCCATTATGTTGAGCTTTGGGCGGGCTTAACTCACCCAGTTTTCCATTAGGTGCATTATATCACTGTTTGTGGATTCATCAGTGTTCCAGAGCACAAGAGGCGCCACTGATGGAGTCCCTCGAGGTACAGGGAAGTCCACGTTAGGATACAAGGCAGACACTTTGGGGGCAACGGATGCAAAGGACAATCTGTATGAAACAATTACGGCTTTAGAGATTTAGACCAGTAGTATTTTCGAAAAATTTCAGCAAGCGACTTCATTCGACAAAGTTTTAGACGATAATGTTTGTCACTCATTTCCATAATTGTCTACCAATAAAACAATTATAGTTGCAAAAAATTACATACCAGCTCATACAAGCGCTTGTGTAAGCTATATTCAATTAAGCGTGCGCTCGACGTGTGCGCTCCTCCAAGCGCAGCCTGCGCTCGTGGGAGCGCGCTCCTCGGATGCGCGCGGGGAGTAGGGGAGAGGAGAGAGGCCAACCTCGTCCGCCCCCTCTCATTTCCCCTTACTCCCCGCGCGTCCCGCGCGCACCCAAGGAGCGCGCTCCCGCGAGCGCAGGCTGCGCTTGGCGGAGCGCACACGTCGAGCGCACGCTTAATTGATTATAGCTATAGAAACAACGGAACTACACACAAAACCGAAAACGATGATTCAATAAAATCTTCGTAAATGGAGTGCACTAAGTGCTGACCTCCCGATGGCGCCGAGCAGGAAACGCAGGGGATCGGCATGGCCGCGTTGTGTGAGGGGGATGTGGTCGTTGTCAGGCAGCGCGCGCTTCAGGATGGCCTGCATCAGACCGTGAGGGGCCACCTCGATCAGGACGGCCTGCTCGGGGATGAACGGGAGCGCCTCTTCGAACAGCACGGGGCTCAGAAGGTTGTTGGTCATGTACTCGGCGGAGCAGAACTTAGCCAGCTTGCTATCCTGTAATGAGACGTCAGTATGGTTCTTTATTTCTGTTTGTCCTGAAGGGCTGGTGGAGGGACAGAAGTCTTACCCGCTTGTCGACGGGCACCGACGTCGTGATCCACTTGGAGGAACGGGGCTTGGGCTCCGGGATAACCTCCTTGAGGTACTGCAGCAGGTGCGGTGCGGCGGGCTGGACGTATCGCGAATGGTACGCGATGTCGGACACATTGACGGCCCGGGCGAACACGCCCTCGCCGCTGAGCTTCCTGACGAAGGCATTCACGTCCTCCGCGGGGCCGGATAGCGTGCAGCTGGTGGACGAGTTGTACGTCGATGGTGGGGGGCAGGCGGGGGAGCACATCCTGGTAGCCGAGTCCTGGGGCAAGACAACATGAAGTTATTGCGAATGGGGGAAGAGCGGACGAGGAGAGTCCGCGAGAAGGAAGGCCTTACCGATCGCGGCCATCTTGCCCTTGATGAACGGGACTGTTTTGGAGGCCTTGCCACGTGCAAATGCGGCCAGGATCGCCTGGTCTTCCGTGAGGCAGCCGTCGGCGTAGGCGCAGACCTGCTCACCCAGGGAGTGGCCCACAATACCGTCTGGGAGGACACCCACGGCCGTGAGCACGTTGGTGAGCGCGATCTGGCAGGCGGTGATGCCCACGAACGACTTGAGGATGTTGTCGAACGCTGTCGGCCCCGTGTCGGTCAGGATGGCCTTGAGGTCCACCCCGCGGGGCTCCAGCACCGCGTGGAGGCGCTCGATGGTCTCAGCAAACAGTGGGAGCCTCATGAGCGCCACGCCCATGCCCGCCCACTGACTGCCCATGCCTGAGTAGACGAACCAAACCGCCCTCTTCTCCAGCGGCTGGTGGGTGATGGGGAGATCGTTAGTGGTTGTATAGGCAGAAAACTGACCACCCACCGCACTCAACCTACCGCGACAATTGTGTCCTTCCCGGTGGAGGGGCAGATGACGAAGCCCCGGTAGTTGTACCCTCTGATGTCGTCGCTGAACACATCTTGCAGCAAGCGGTAGTAGTTTGTGTCAAATGGAGCAGATTGTATCTGCGTTTTCGAGCAAGATTGGTAAATAATGTAACCCCACTGTGGCTGAATGGATTTGGGTGTGCGAGTGCGACATGTACCAGGTGGCTGATTCACGGCGCGCACTTTTGTAGTCATACTCTACCTCATACCGCATCCACGGGTGCGGGCGGGCTTTGTCTATCGTCGCTGCGCACGGCTCCTTGAGGCCTCGTGCTACTAGGCAACCCGCCCGCCCGCGTGCATGCGGTGCAGTGCAACTACGAAAATGCGCGGCGTGAGTCAGCCACCTGGTATGGACTCACCTTGCTCGCAACGCTCGCGGCCGCCTCCTCCGTCCTGGCCGAGAAGGTGATGAGGTGTGGCAGGTGATCGGCGGGGTCTTGGACGCGCCCTTGGCCGCGGGGGTTGCCCCCGAGCACCGTGTGGCCCATCATGTTGGAGAGCGCCATGGTGTTGACGGCCAGGACGCTGTCCTCGAACAGTCGCAGCGGCGTGTTCTTGTCCACGACCTGCAGCAGTTCATGGCGATCATGATGATGTTATTGAGGTAGATGTCACCGCCCTCCTCCCCTCCCCTAGCCTTTCGACGTACCTTAAGCCTGCCCGCCACCAAACCCGTGGCCTCGCTGTTGGGCTCCAGGAAGTTGATTGTGGCCGGGATGATGCCTGTCTCCATGGCGACCACTATCTTGCAGATGGCAGCCAGGCCGTTGACGCAGTCAACGTGGCCGATGTTGCTCTTGACGGAGCCTATCTGCAGGGGGCTCGCTCGCGCCGCCTCCTGGACAAGCGCCTGGTCGATGGCGTTGAGCTCGCATGCGTCCCGGATACGGCTGCCGCTGCCGTCCGCCTCCAGGTAGGCGATCGTCTTGGGGTCAATGGCGTGTTTCCTGTAGATCCGCCGCAGAAAGTCTCGGGTGCCCTCTGGGCTGGGCAGTGTCAGATCCAGGTCGCATCGCGGCGCTATGAACTCGACCTCGGTGGCCAGCACCCTGGCGTAGCACCGCTTTGCCTGGTCTGCAGGAACAAGGCGACGGCTCCGTCACCGCGCACCGCCCCGGTTCCTGCAAGCGGAGCCAAACGCCGAGGTCGATCTGGTAGTCGCGATGCAAGTGTTTGGTGACGCACTGTACCCACCGTTGGCGTCGAAGCTCCTGGTGACCCCCTCGTCGGTCACGAGCCCCAGCTTGTTGAGCAGCAGCGAGGTCTCCCCGTAGCGGCTGATGCTCCCGGCCACGACGATAGCGGCGTCGCACTCCCCCTCCCGAACGGCGCGTGCGGCCTGCTGTAGCCCCAGGTGCCCGCCCACCCACGAGCCATCGACGGCGTAGCTGGGCCCTGGTGGATGCGGGATGGTTTACATAGGGCGGGATTCGGGTATTCTACTTCTTTGGCTGTGAACGCTTGCCGTTGAAGTTAAAGTAGTACGAGAGACGATTGGGCAGCATGGTCCGGAGGAAACCCATCATGATGTAGCCTTCATAGGTTGTAATGGTGCTAGAATAAAATATTTTCTGCTCGAACTCGTTCACTCCGCCGCACGCGAACACGCCCGTGTTGGAGCCTCTGAGGGCCTGTGGGTGAAGACCTGCGCAGTGGACGTCCCAGTCATAGTCACTTCGACATGATCTCACCCGGCCGTCTAGTCTAGCTTAACGCAGCTTACCGGCGTCCAGGACGGCCTCGTAGCTTCGCAAGTATCCGAGTTTGGTTGTGGGCTCCATACTTCTGGCCAGCTTGCTGTTGATCCCGAAGAACTGCTCGTC
>NW_026267150.1:202997-210731 GCF_000697945.3 Frankliniella occidentalis
CTACAGGCACACAGTCCACGCGCCTTGTACTACTAAAACAAAACAGAACTTGCCTTGCCGGAGTACGCACTAGCCCTGGGCAGATATCACTCCCCCAACCCCTTCCCCCCCTTTCGGTTTTGTTATTCAGATCGAGGGAGCGATTAAAACCGTGACAGATGATAACAAATTCTAATTACTATTCACAAACGCCCGCACCTGAGTCTTCTCTGAATCACCCGGTACTCCGGCTGTACTCCGTGCTGACGCACGCGTTCGTCGCTTGTTAGCTTTCTTAGACCCGCGAATATTCAAACGTCGGGTTACCCTGACACTGCGTGTACTCTGACTGTACTCCTGGGTACAGTAATAAAGCCGAGTTGTCGACCTCTCGACTATAGCCCGTTCAATGCCACCACAGTGAGAAAAATGTTTCTTTCTAGGCACTAAACGTCCTGCCGGTGTGCATTCAGTGCGCTGCTGTTTAAGACTGTTCACTCGACTCTGTCGCAGACTCTCCTGTCGCTGCCCGACGTGCCTCTGCTGCAGGTGCTTTCCTACCTGTCGGCCAAGAGCCTGCTCGCCGCTGGCCAGGCGAGCCTCCGGTTGCGCGCGCTGGCCAGGACACACGTGTCGCTGTGGGAGTGGAAGGACCTGTACATGAGGGACATCAGAAGACTCGTTGCACTGATGCAGCTGGCGCCGCGTGTCCAGGGGCTGAAGTTTATTGTTCGGGGGTGGAGTCCTCCACGCCAATACATTGCCCATTTCAAGAGCTTGAAGAGGTGTGCGGGCCATGCAGGGGGCTACGCCTCCACACCCAGAAAAATGGAAAGCTGAAGCAACCAGCGTACGGTTACTTAAGGGACAGTCATAAAGTGATAGTTGCGGCTACAATAAATTGTCCGTGAGAACTAAAACATAGTTCTGCTAACTGTATGATTGTTACTTTTGTAACCATATTATATAGTTGCCCCTAAGTAACCATTCGATGGTTGCTAGAGCTCTCCACTTCTCTGGGTGCACTACAGCATCGACAGTGTGGGTGACAGTCGTGCCGATAATTGCAATTTGATTGCTCTCCTAGGAGGCCGAGGTTGTTGACACTGGAGGTCAACGACGCACAGTCCTGCGCCGCCGTCGTCAAAGAGTTGGGGACTCGATTCCAGCTGAAGCACCTGGAGATTTCAGGGCTAAAAAGCGGGCTCGGGGTTTTCCTGGACAGCTTACCGCATGCCCCCTGGCTCGTGAAGCTGCGGGTGTGTCTGGAGGTCTACTCAGATCCATCATGTACCTTCAGATGGCCGCAGGAGGTGAGTGCGCGCTCCGCAATGAAGTACAAAGCCGAGGGATTAGCGAGTTTGGAAAGGGGTCATTCCAATCCTAGTTAGTTCACTGGAATAGGTATTCCATTGCGCAACCCTCGCGAGTGCACTTCGCAAGTATGTGAAAGTTACACAGTTATAAGTGTGTGAATGCCCATCCGTACACTTGCGGAAGTAAAGGTGTGAATTCTCCTATGGAATTCACACACCTGTGCCTCCTAGTCCACGAATGGCGTTCACACACCTACAAGTGTGTACATTCACACACCCTTGGGTTTCCGGTGTGGCCCTCTCTTCACGGTGGCGATTCACACACCCTTGGGTTTCCGGTGTGGCCCTCTCTCCACGGTGGCGGATGCCAGCTCTAGAACCCTGGCGCGCGGCCTCTTCCACGACGGCGATGCACCTGATTCCATCCCTCCTCCCTCATAACTCGCGCCTGCATGCTCGTGCGCATAAGCGACCCGCAGCGCGGCGCCGGCGCTTGGTCGTTGGCCGCGTCGTGTCAGTGTCCCAGTCCCACCCCCTTTTTTTTGTCCGCAGGATTTGGTACTGCCCAGGCTGACGACCGTGACGTTTGAGGACGGCGAACGTGAGTCCGAACACGACTCGGCCGTGCTCGAAGCCCTCCGCTCCCTTTTGGAAGCGCACAGGTAATTGGAGTATTCCAGCCCATATATAGTACTACAAAAAAACAAGTTCGTTTCAGTGAACCGTACTCAGAAATTTGTAGGAATCGTCGATCCCGTACATCTTAGCGGTTTCTGCGCCGGACCCGGGAAGTGTTTGTTTCCGATCATAAAAACCGGCGCCGTCCGCCTCTCCCCGGACCCGCCCCCACTAGGCCCAGTGGGGTGTTGTTTTAACTGAACCTCCATCTCCTTGCTCCAACACTGCAGGCCGCAGCTGCGCCACGTGCTGCTGTGCTCGCCGGGGCTGTTGCCACTCGTCGACTCCTGCGCCAGCGGACTCGAGCGGCTGACCATCGCGGCGGACGGGGGTGTGGGTGCGGTGCTGGACCGCATGAGCGGCCTGAACCATCTCACGATCCTGCAGACGGACGATAAGGTGCGCGAGGTCCAGTAGATCAAGGAGTGCACTCAACTGCTATGTGCTGCTTTCCTAGACCCGTTTTCTTCTTCTTCCCTCTTTTTTGCGATCGCAGGCCGAGTTGGACGCGCTGTTTGAGTCGTGTCGGTGCCCTCTGGAACGCCTGGAGATCCTGGGTTGCAGTGATCAGGTGTTGCGATCCTTGCGGAGCGTGGGGCTCGGGCTCGGCAGCCTCAGACATCTCGAGTTGTCCTGCAGCTTGAACAAGTCCTGGGACGGCTGGTCCCTGCAGGAGGCGCTCGCCAGTCTGCCCAGCCTCTACTCTCTCAAGCTCAACCCCTTGTGGGACCCGCGGCCGTCTGATCTGCTCGCATGTCTGACCGCCGCCGCCATCCCCAACCTCTGCCTCGTCGTCTTGATTGACGATTCCAGGGCCGCCTCTTACTCCCTGACCGACTATGTGGGCCTCCAGGGTACGGCTATGCCTTGCTCCGTTGCGTTGTTGTAGTCCGGCCTCTCTGCAGAGCTTGTGACACTGCTCTCCCTGTCTGCGCAGACTGCCAGGACCTGGTACTCCGCGCCCCGATGCCTACGCTACACGTGGCTGTGCTGCTGGACCAAGACGAGCGCCATGGCCGCCGCATTGTGTTCTGCAGGCACTCCGTGGCCAAGTCCGTCGCGGCGCTGTGTCCGCTTTGCGCCGAAGCCGCCGAAGCAGGCTTCACCTGGGGCTACTACAAGTCCACTTCCATTGACATGCACTTTCAAGTTCAATAATCATGAGTAATGCATTGACATGCACTTTCAAGTTCAACAATCATGAGTAATGCATTGACATGCACTTTCAAGTTCAACAATCATGAGTAATGCATTGACATGCACTTTCAAGTTCAACAATCATGAGTAATGCATTGACATGCACTTTCAAGTACGATAATCATGAATAATACATTGACATGCACTATCAAGTACAATAATCATGAATAATACTTTGATTCGTCAAACACGTCGTTGTTAATTCATTTTCTACACCAATCATATATATGTGAGTAAATCATGGTTCCATGGTGTCCTCATCCTCAACCCTCATGGTGTCCCCAATGTCTATGGTAATTTTGGACCTGAAACATGAAAATAAATTGAAATCGAAGCGGAGCTGTTAGTGAGACGAGACAGCCGCTCTTTCGCTCTCGTGTGGGCGGTCGCCCCGTAGGAGCGCAAGGGTGCACTGTACTGGTATGCATGTGAGTAAGCGGGCTGCCTATCGTCGGTAACCATAGCATCCCAAGGCTCCGAGACTAACTCCGATCGCGCGCATATGGATCGTCTAGAAAGTACGTCCGTTTTCCTCGTCAGACTCATTCAGCAAATTACGTCAGAGCTCGGCGCCTGCGAGACTCGAGGTAGGCCACCCCGCAGGGCATGCATGCACTGCACGCAAGATTTTGCCTACCCACCAGGCGCTATGAGGGTGCAGTGGCTAAACTTGGCAGTTCGGTAACGGCAAATGGCGGTCGCACTTCCTGGATAATTCCACGGGCAACCCTCCCGGACGCCTCAGGCTGGCTGGTCTTCGGGAGTGTCTGTACTCGCGCCTCGAGGTATGCAACCCAACGCACGGGCGCGCGCGGCGGGCCGGCCTGGGCGCGCGGCGCTACGGGCGGTGGTAGTGTCGGGCTGCCTCCTCTGCTCCACAGGCCGTTCCGTTGCTCTCACTCGCACAAGACAGGGAAAAGTGCCTCCAAAAACCGTCACACGTGGGCACACGTTAGGAGGTTGGAGGTCTAGGAGGTTAAAAAGCCGGCCTCCTCTTGCCAGGCCACCAATACCATCTAGCGGACCCCAAACACAGCTAATCTCCGGCTCCGTCGATACCCCACAACGTGTGATCGCCACCTGTATCGTATCATCCCGTGCAATCAGAGTCATTCTCTACTCAAGTGCCCCTTCCATAAAACTACCTCGTCTTCACTGCAAGTTTGTGTCATTCTGCTACAATTCAGACAATTGTGGTCGATTATTGGCCTACAAAAATAGATGCCAAATTCCGCCGCACAATTCCAATTTTGAAACAGCTAAAATAAAAGGTCGCATTCCCTGTAACACGGCGTTACACCGAGCATGCTACACACTCCGCAGGCGCGCGCGCTCGGACGTAGGGCCTGCGTGACTTTATGGAACACGCTACCGCACGCACACACATACCGGGCCGGCGGCCCCCCGCCCCGTCCCGACACGCCCCGCTGCCCCTCGAGGGGCACGGCCAGGAGGGCACGGCCAGGGCACGGCGAGCTCCACGGCCGCGCGCTTCAGGTGCCTCCAGAGAGGCGCGGCGGGGCGGGCCGGCGCGGCCGGTCGGACCGGGCAGGCAGGCAGCCGGGCGCGCCGGCCGGGCCGGGCGGTCGGGGCGCGAGCCGGCTCTCCAAGTCAGTCAGTGAGTCAAGAGAGGCTAGAGAAGCAGTCGGGGTCCGAGGGCTGAGGCGGAAGGATCTCAACGAGCAGGGCCGCCGCGAACGTCAAGGTAGGTGACCAGCACACTGGCCGGCCGGCGGGCCGGCGCGCCACGCCCCGCCACGCCCCGCCACGCCCCTCGAGCGAGCCCATCCTCGACGCCCCGGAGGAGTAGTTCATTGACCCCCCGTTAAGACCGGGCCGGGCGGTCCCGAACCAGTGCCGCTGGACAAACTGCTGGAGAGGAGACGGCCGCCGTGGCGCGAGACGTTGGAATGGAGAAGTAGTGACCGCTGCTGCGTTGAACAGGCGAATCAGGCGTCAGCTAGGGAAGACCCTCCCCCCCCCTTCCTTCCCCCGCTCAACCGTGCCCATTGATACTCTCCACCGGTCGGTAGTTGCCCCATATAGACTCTATAGTTTCTTTCGTTGGGCTGAGTCGTAAATGCGGTTTGTTTGTATAGCCACCTAGCCCTCTGTGCTCTACAGTCAGAAGTTTTACTGCTCGTCACCCACTTTCCCTGTGCATACCATGGCTGTCACACTTTTATGTGCATGACACTTGGGTCACACACTCTTTTAGGTGCGGAATTTTGGCACGCACTTTAATCTGAAAGAGTTGCGAGTTGCTCGAAAGTCCTATACAAATACTGCTAACTGCCAACACTATAGCAAACCTTCTTGTTGAGGATTGCGGTGGAGCTGGCTGGAGCCGGTCGCGGTCAGCGGTGCGCGGCAGACGCGGCGTGGCACTGCGTGCAGAGCTAGGCTCAGACCAGGGGCCGAATCACCCTCAGATTGGTTATTTTAACTACTTCCACTGGAATGGTAGATGCAAAGAAAATGCGCGGAAGATTATCACGAATGTAGAATGTGTTGCGGGCTGCATCTTCCACACCACCTGATAGGCAGCCCGCAACACATAGGCGGATTCGTCGGAATTTTTGCCTTACGGGAGCGGAAACAGGCATCGGGGAAGGGGGGGGGGGCATTTTTGGAGGTGCTAAACGTCTAAGAGCCCTTACAAAGGCACAGGGCGTCTTTGAAGCGCTGTGCGTACGGTAGTATTTCCTACGGGCGCAGTAAAGGCTTAGATTCATTAGACCACTCTGTGTGAAGACGCAAAAGTCTCACCTTTGTTTTTCTAACCAGTAAAGAAGCCTTTTATTGAATGACTTCCCCCCTCCCCGGCCCGCTGCTGCATGCTAACGTTACATGACCAAGAAACACGCAGAATCTGGGCTAAAACGAGCGAAGAGAGAGAGAGGGTGAGACGACAAAGTGTGTGAGACGGGCGGGCTGGATGACTGGGCGTTATTCGGGCAGGGAGACGCGAGACCATGACCTTGCGGCAAGGCAGGGGCACCAGCATGGAGTCCGAGAGTCTCATCATTTGGGCGGGTCGCGTTCTCCCTGATAAGTCTCTGCGTTGTATTTGACCGGGCGTTGTTGTTGATGTTATTGTTG
This sequence comes from Frankliniella occidentalis, assembly GCF_000697945.3. Taxonomy (NCBI): domain Eukaryota; kingdom Metazoa; phylum Arthropoda; class Insecta; order Thysanoptera; family Thripidae; genus Frankliniella; species Frankliniella occidentalis. Next base: position 209,270 of record NW_026267150.1, read on the forward strand.
TTGTTCGGGCCAAAACATTTTAGCAGACGAAACCGTCAAAGCAAGGCAAAAGGGGAGCTGTTGTTGCGGAAGCGCGTATCGTATCGTAGGTTATTGCGGTGATTGCTGTAACTGGGCGGGCTGTCGAGTGCATGCTCACCGGGTATTGACATGCACTTTCAAGGGGCTGTCGAGTGCATGCTCACCGGGTATTGTACATTGACCCCCCCCCCCCTTCCCCCTTTCCTTCCTTTCCCGCAACCCGGCGCAGCCGCGGATCGCGCTGTTGCTACCTGTCACTTGTCACTTCGACCGAGTACAACCGAGTGTAACTTCCCCGGCTATTTTTTTGTGTCTACCCTTTCCGTTATAAAGCCCTCTCGGCGATGGGCACACGTGCACGATGCGTACTCGAGTGGCTGATTGATTACAATAAGGGCTGCAAAAGAAGCAGTCATTTAGAAAAACAGTTAGCTAGCCTGCCGTAGTCGGCACTACTTGAACCCTTTCCTCGGCACAGGCTGCTGCGGCGGGTGCTCGCTGCTCGCTGGCTCGCTCAGGCCGAGCAGCACCAGCAACAACTGGACGAAGTGTGTGCAAAATGATGAGGAGGAGGTAATAGTGGTGCTCTGGCCGGCATATGGGCCGGTGCCGGCCACGCTGGGCTGGGGCCGTCGTAAGTCCTGCCTCCTGCCGTACTGTACGTAATATCGGTTTGTTAGGCCAGACCCGCGCGGCCCCCACGCCCCGTCCCGCCGGTCGCCCGACCACGTACGCGTACGCCCGTAACCTTGGACGGTTTCGACTTCTTCTCCACATTCGCACAGTACAGGGTATTTGCTTTGAAGACGCGGGCGCCGGCCGGATGGAGGGGAGAGCAGGGGAGGCGGGAATGGGAAGGTGACACTTGCCAGCCTTGCCAGTAAAATGTATGTATACTCTCCTCGTAGGGCGCCGAATGGCAAAATCCGTTAACTGCATTATTCTGAAAACAAAATACGAGCAACAAAATCACCCTGTCATCGCATCGAGATAACGCACTCGTTCGTTCGCACCACCCGGAGCTGACCTCGCCTCCCCGGCCCGGCGGCCCGGCCGCAACAGAGACGGGGGGCGTGACTTGCACAAACTGTATATATACGGCCTGGCTGGACCGACTTGCCGTCCGAGATGACTTGCACACAGCAGAGTTGTTCCAATGCAAATGCGCTCGCGTGACGTTTTTTTGCAGTTGCTGTGCAGTGCATTGACTCAACTGTCAGCCGCGACGGCGGCGGGGCGGAAGGGTCACCTTAAAGGTGATAAGATAACGTACAGAGAAGGGTGAGGGGGGCCGGGCAGCATCAGGCAGACAGACTGCGACGGGACAGGGTATTATTCCACCCCCACCCCTTTGCACTCCTCCATCTCCCTTTTGCGGGCAATGATAATTAGGCGAAACAGACGACAATACTCGCTTCGCCCCCCCCCCCCCCCCCCCCCC
>NW_026267150.1:210781-222727 GCF_000697945.3 Frankliniella occidentalis
TATCTGTTTTGTTTATATTGTAAATAATATTCTTACATAAAATTTGTTGGATTTAATTCACATTGAAACCTTTGACCACCTTTCATGATCTATCACATCTCCCTTTGCGGGCAATGATAATTAGGCGAAACAGACGACAATACTCGCTTCGCCCCCCCCCCCCCCCCCTGTGTGAACCGCGGTCCGAAGTGCTGGGAAGCGTCTGTTGGCTTGCTCCGATTGTCTGCTCGGGTGCGAAGTGCCGCTCGGGGACCGGCTGGCGCCGAGGCTCCAGAAGTCTCCACTGGCTCCAGGACTCCGCGGCGGCCACGCTCATGGGTCTTCCCTCGCACGTCTTTAACGAGGTGCACCACACACACACACACACACACACACTACACCACACCTGCAGGTGCCGGGTCCCATGCAGCTGCGTGGCCGTCCTCGGCACGCACGCACTCATGTACTGGTGCTGTGTACCACGGCACCCAGGACACGTCGGCCAGCCCAACAGGAAGCCGGACACGATGCATCCCGACGCGTGGCACGCGCGCGCACCGGGCTCCGATCACGCGCTTTCTAGGGCGGGTCGCGGGGTATCGAAACGATACCGGAACGACGTGTGAAATGCAAAATTGGCGCGGTCGCGATATCTTATCAAACGTAACTTGCCCTCGCCCTACGAACCGCTTGGCCAGCCTTGGTAAACGCTCAATTCAAGCCGTCGGATCGGCGGGGTGCGTCGCGACGGCGACGCTGCCGTCCGTCCGTCCGTCCGTCCGTCCGTCCGTCCGTCCGTCCGTCCGTCCGTCCGCCAGTCTGTTTGGTCCGACGAGGTCACGGTCAAGGTCGAGCAGAGGATTGCGGCGCGCAAGCCCCCCCCCCCTCCGCCTCCCCTCTTTTTCCTCTCTTGCGGTCCTGCACAGCCCAGCACAACCTCAAACATAAATCGTACTATTCGTTGTTACCGTGACGTTGATTTCCGTTGCAGATGTGGATGGTGGTGAAGCTGCTGGCGGTGCTGGTGGTGCTGCTGGCCGTGGGGATCGGCGTGGTCTGGCAGAAGGTGTTCGCGCCCGGGCCGCTGCCCGTGCTCCACGATGAGTGGTGGGGCCCCGGCCAGCCCAAGAACATGGGCGAGGCAATCACGCCCTTCAAGATCAACATCCCCGACTCAGTGATCGCCGACCTGAACGCCCGCCTGGACCGGTGGCAGAACCCCACCAAGCCCCTGGAGAACGCCCAGTTCACCTACGGCATGAACACAGACTACCTCAGCAAGGTGGGTGCTTCTGGGTCCAGCTGGCCCATCATAGTCCAGACTCATGACGAGAGGCGGTTTGTAGAGCACGACCAGATTGCCGAAAAAAAAACTCAAGTATTGTTCTTGCCGTATTAAACCGTGGCGCGTTTCGGCCCCCGGCTAGGCAACCCGCCGGCACGCGTGAATGCGGTACAGTAACTGTAGAATCCGACAGGGGTTTTCAGCCACTTTGTATGGGCTCCGCCTTATCATGGCTTTACTATTACCTATTTTTACAGGTGGTCAAGTTCTGGCGCAAAGATTACAACTGGAAGAAACGCGAGGCCTTCCTCAACTCGCTACCCCAGTTCAAGACCAACGTCGCCGGCCTCAACCTCCACTTCATTCACGTCAAGCCGAAGAATGTGCCCGCCGGCACCAAGGTGCTTCCCCTCCTGTTCATGCACGGCTGGCCCGGGTCGGTGCGCGAGCTGTACGCGTCCATCCCGCTGCTCACCACCCCCAGGAAGGGCTACAACTTCGTCTTCGAGGTGAGCATGGAGCAAGGTGCACGAGGAGCGGGGCTCGAATGTCGACCCGGACTGTCTGGCCTCACGGTTTTCTTCCTTACCTGACTGCAGGTGATCGCACCGTCCCTGCCCGGATACGGTTTCTCGGACGGAGCCGTCCGCCCTGGCCTCGGTGCCGTCCAGGTCGGCGTCGTCATGCGCCAGCTCATGCAGAGGCTCGGCTTCAACCAATTCTACCTGCAGGGAGGTGACTGGGGCTCGATCGTGGCCACTCACATGGCAACTCTCTACCCCAACATGTACGTTCTGGATGCAAAGTATAGGAGCAAATTTCACTTGAGTTTTATTTTGATTCTAATCTGTTTGTGCTCTTTTTTGTAGAATTCTTGGAGTACACATGAACATGTGTTCTTCAATGCACCCCCTCACCCAAATCCTTTACACAATTGGTTCAATTTACCCCCTGCTTGTTGTGGATCCTCCGTATCAAGACCGGTTATATCCTCTCTCGAAAACCTATTCACAGTTGTTGGAAGAATCAGGCTACTTCCATATACAGGCCACCAAGCCAGACACAGTTGGTAAGCGATGACTACATGTTCTAAAACAACAGTTATTTTATTATTATTATTATGAGCAGAAAAGTAAAAACTCCATAATCCTTTAGGTGTTGCACTGCGAGATTCCCCAGTTGGATTAGCTGCCTACATTTTGGAGAAATTTGCTGTGTGGACCAATAAGGAGTACAAATACCTAGCTGATGGTGGTATTGAAAAGAACTATGCCCTCACTGATCTCCTTGACAATGTAATGATATATTGGGTGACAGACTCAATTACTACATCGATGAGACTGTATGCTGAATCATTTACCTCAGCTCAACTTGGTCTTGGCATGGACAAGTACGTTGGAAATATGTCAGGAATGTTACCTTGTATAACATAAACGACTGTATTAAACCACTTACTCACCTTTTTACAGAATCCCTGCCAATGTCCCAACTGCATGTATGGCAGCCCCAGAAGAACTTTTCTACAGCCCAAGAGCAGCACTACTTTTGAAGTTCCCACAGCTTGTACACTTCTCACATCCGACAAAGGGTGGCCACTTCTTGGCATTCGAAGAGCCAGAGATGTTCGCAGATGATGTTTTTGAAGGCATGTCAAAAATACTTTCTGGACAAACTAGCTCATGAATAAGCTCTCTATCTGTTTTGTTTATATTGTAAATAATATTCTTACATAAAATTTGTTGGATTTAATTCACATTGAAACCTTTGACCACCTTTCATGATCTATCAACAGTCACACATTACAGAAAAGACAAGAACAACAAAAAATATTTAAAAATAATTCCAATAGACATTCTTAGTCAGTAATTATTAAATTTTGAAACTGTTGTTTTCTTACAAACTCCTCTAACTTCAGGCATAAGTTAATCTAGAATAAACCCTGTATGAATTAAAAATAAGTTTAGTCAGTCTTTTATATGGGCTACTGGTCATTTCCAACTTGGTAGTATATTGAAAACTTTTATAAAGCGATATTTGTGTTCTTTACAAATGTAAAGAACCACTTCCTGGATCAAACAAAGGACTGTAAAACTACTACCAATTTGCAATGAATATATAAATTTCTTAAGCAATTCACAGAGGTAGGAAAGATAATTTACCAATAAATATCACAAACATAGTCTGTTTCTTATGCTTGGCAACTCCAATTTGGCAGTGCAATTTACTTTAAGTTGTGTTTCCTACTGAACGAGCAGAACGGGTATGGTCCAGTGAGATGTGGGCTGACAGTCGACGATACACTGACGATGATGTCAGATCTTTCTTATTTCTGAATCAAAATAATGTTACATAATTATAGTAGTGAAATTATCTTTCCAACAATTTAAAAGAAAACATGATTGAAACAGACCTTTTCAACTCCTCTTGTTTTAACTGTTGTTTGAACGTCAGAGCACTTTTCATAAGATCTTTTATATTTGAAAAACTTGCTTGTGCTTTCTCAATGGATTTAACAGCACTGCAAACATAAAGAATCAGTTAGTCTTTAGATCTTATCAACTCTCAACCAAGAGATAGGTAAAATGTTTAACTAAATCATATGAAATGAAAGACATACCTGACTCCATACTCTACATCATAGAGACAACCTTGTAAATCCTGATTCAAATGTAAAACTTCCACTCGCTTTTCAACCATTGGAGGCAAAGACTTGCGAACATGTTCTTGAAGGCGATAAAAAGCAAGGGATGGTTCATTGGCCACTATATGCATATTCTCTGATATCTTTTCTGTACCTGAAAATTTTAATGTACATGAGGAAATAACTGAAGAAAAATGAAAAACTAGTTTTAAGACTAGATGAAGAAAACTAAATGATGACAATATGCTTACCTTTCTTTATGCGAGTCTCCAGTTCTGAATCCAGCGGAAAGGAAGACATTTCGCAATCCTGTCTTTGTCATCTAAGATAAGAATTCAGAAAAATATAAATTTATACAGCGAGACAAATGATGAAGAGTTGAAATAACTTTCAGTTTCTGTGCTTCAAAACTTGTCGTCTGTCGAATTTGTTTGTTTTGGGGATTTTGGGTGTGAACCTTTCCAATGCCAATGCGAATCTGAGTGCAGCAGCCGGTTTGTTTCAGAAACGCCAACCCTGCTCACTGAAGTGTTTTGATAGGAAGGATAAAATGTTAAAAAGAGGCCATGAATATCTCATTTAGACTAGAAAACAATTTAAAACATGTACTTTTCCTTCAAAACTAGTGACTTTAAAGAGAAATCTATCTCTCCTCTGATCACGTAATATCTCGCAAAACAATCGTCCGCGTATTGGTACACCACACCGAGTAGACTAGTTAAATCCATCAAAACACTCAATACTTTTTCTAAACTTTATTTTGTAGTATTTTAGATTGAAGAATGTGATTGCATTTATGTTCATCTTTTCGTGGTAAGATTTATGTGTGTAATTTTTGCGTTCTTTGGCACCGTCTTTTTCGCGGTTTGGTTAAGAGGCACTTGTCACTGTCACTTGAAACTGCTGCAATCTGCAATGCAGCATTTTGGTGAAATCTGTATTTAGTTTTAGTCCTACAAAGTACGATTATCTTTCTCTCCTTTCTCGCATTGTTTCTTTACCTTCATTTTTAGAAATTCATAGAATGAAACATTTTTGAATTCAATAATATTAGGTTTTTGTGTTTACAGGTTTGGAGACGTAGCCATGAGGAAGTATCAGCAGCTTCTGCTGATCGTGGTGTCAGCTGTTAGTGTTGTGGCACTTCTTTTCTACCATCATGAATATCATCGTCTACGGTACGTCCTTGAGGTGCTCAACTTCTTTGGCAAGCCAGCTGAAAATCTTCAATGCCCAACTATAAATGAAACATCGCTATCAAATAGAGTAAATGGGTTCTCTTCACCTCTCCCTGTCTGGGTACCTGTTGGTGATAATCATTATATTTACTCAGCTTTCTGGGAACGTAATAATGTAATTGTTGTTGGTACGGGGCCAGCAAACGGGGGCTTTTCTGGACGCAATAGTTACCAATGTGAAGTTTGGTTGGAAGGAAAGGATGAACCTATTCCTGGAAGAATTCATGCAAGCATCATTGAAGGACAGAAAAAAAAGAAAGTTGGTTTTTTGGGCTACACTCTGTCTTGCGAAATTGAGAAACTTATTTCTGTTGTCCCTGAGGAGGTTACAATGTGGAGAACGCAAGACAAGGTGCCAGCCAAAGTGTCTCTACCTGTCCATTACATGAATCTGAAACGTTTAGAAGATGATGATCCAGCTTTGTCTCTGACAGTTTGTGTGCTTCCTGATGACTCTCAAAGAATCTCCTCATATGCTCTCATATCTTTTGTTAGTTATTACTCAATTCTTGGAGTAAGTGATTTTATTTTATATGGGGGTAGTCGATACCACCATGTTGCCATTGAGTTGCAAAAACATGGTGCTAGTGTGAGTGTTATTCCTTGGAACTTTCCTGTGAGTGGTGATGGTCGTGCAGAACTGGAGAGGGACTGTCGAAGCCGGGGCTGGCCTGCTACTGGTAACATAGTTGTCCTTTCTCTAAATGAATATATTGTACCAGTTATTCATAATGATCTTCTGCGTATGTTAGATGATTTGGATGCTGGGAGGAAAACAACTTCACGATTTCAGTTCTCTACTCAGCTATTTTGTACCAATATACCTGATGACCCAGGCGCTGAACCTAGTTGGCCAATGTTTATGCACAAAACATACTATGATCCTGCAGCTAAAACAGGAGCTGTAAACATCTACCGACCTGGAGCTCTGACAACCAACAAACCAATAGAATTGAGTACTTATACCTTATCACCCAGTATAGCAGCTGTTCACAAACTGTCTAGTTGTGACATCCCCCCTGGAGCATCCACAGATTCATTCCAGTACAAACCTAATATCAGGCGCTTTGTTAGTGAGTTGATGAAATCGGGATTACTGAACGTGCAGGTTGAACCAAGAAAATAGTAGATTGAAACTCATGATATTCTTACAATTATCTCAAGGCTGCTTGATATGAATCAATATTTACCTAGTGCTTCTAGTCGTAGACTGCCACTGACTAAGAAACATTCTCCATTAGCTCTTAGATAAATGTTGGAAGGTGGGTGATACTTCAAGACTGAGTAATGAATGGCTGTTGCAACTCATGTTTGTGGTATCAGATTGCACTACATTTCCTTAAAATGTACCGAGAAGCTTGATTGTCCTGTTGATTTTGCTATCTTTTCTCGCCAGCACTTGAAATGGTTTACTAATTTGAAGTCAGACTAGACTATCTTAAGGTATTATTTGTTCCTCTGTTTTGTTATAATTATTATTTATGTGTTAAGTTGTAATTTATGTCCTTAGTTTGTTAAATTTTGGGAAAGTTAGAGTTAGACATTCTAAAATGTGTTATGCATTTCTAAATATTTATTGTACATGTCATTGGTTTTGTACCACAAACCAGAAGCAATGTGTATTTCTGTTTGTTTGTTTTTAAAATGAAGTGTAATAATTCTACTATAATTTGCTCACTAGAAAAAAAGTGTGGGAAATGCAATTCAATGCATATGTGTGATGCTAGCATGAACCTGCCACCATGTGTGCCTAAAACTCAGAAGCAGACTTATGTTGCTGTTACCACAGACAAGCTTGAAGAATGTGAGCTGATGTCTTTTCACCAGATATTGCATAGTGTTGAAACTTTTGGTTTTGTTGTTCAGATGTGTAACAAATATGTTCTTTTAAGACAACAACACTGTAGATTAGCAGGTATGATATTAATGTTGGGAATGTTTCAAAAAAGTTAAAAGGAGTGTCCCCAACTGAAAACGAGCTTCCATTCACAACTACTATATTGACAATAGTTGTCTTTAAACATTTTCAATTATACGTAGACACGTAACTATATTGCAAATACATTTAAGAGAGTTGGTGATTTGATGTTTGTCTTAGATTTGTTGCTGTTTTACTAGTGCGGAATGTGGAACCCAACCATTGTTGTTCCATTTTTTGCACTTGTAGTTTTGTAGTAAAGGGGAGGAAAGCGGTATTCTGCTAGAAAACATGATTTTTGAGACAATTTGCTGAGATTAAACAAATCTTGTTCTTAGAAGAGTTGCACTCGTCTTCCAAGTTCAAGAACAAAAATTTGATGGATGGGTGCATTTTAGAAATGGAAGTGGCCTTATTTGTAGTATGACCAAACATTGAAATGTGTCTAAGCAGTTCATATGAGTACAGCATTACATTTTAAATTTATCTGCAGTAGTATTTGCATCACAAAATAGTGATTTGACTATGTATATTGAATAATAAATATAGGAGTTTTTACCAATTTGTGATATTGTACAAGAAGTTTGCTCAGCACAATGCCATTAGAATTATTTAGAGATCATTTATATACATGCAGCATGAGGTAAGCACTTATCTCATGTTTATAGTTTTGATTGATATATGGTGAGAAGCACTTGCACACACCTACAGTATGATTAAGCCTACTTGTCAATATCTTTTGGATAGTAAGACAAAGTGTTTACTGCTTCCAGCAACTTAAAATGCTAAGGCACAAACCCATGAATTTTTTAATACTGGCTCACTCTTTACCAATTTTTTTGAAATTTGTTGATAATTGCACTTAGAAAAACAGTGTTTTATACAATTCAAAGTAGTTTTGTACAAAAGTGATAGTCTGTTAAACCATTTGTTAAACCATGTTTTCATGTAGTTGGAACTGCCTGTTGTGAATTTTCTTATGTATTTTGGGATAATGTTGTCCAGAATCTCAGAATTTTAGTATTTATCTGACAATCTTTAAGAAGGATATTTTCTTTGTAATATTGCTAAACAATAAAAGAAAAATTTGCCAATATTGTTCTTGGGCAGAATGGAGCAAGGCTTACACTGGCCAAAAAGACAGAACAGCATGTTATGATTCAGTTAAATTTGTACAGAGCTGTACCTCTATAAATTGCCTAATACCAATAAAATTCTTGAAACAGTGTTAACTGTAACAATGTTAACTGTTTATTATTAACGTAGGTAAGTAAGAGATTTTTTTACTTTCCTATAAGTTTATTTTTTTTTTCAAAAATGGTTCCTTAACACTTATTACAGTTAAACTTTTCTTCACTTTTTCAAAGTAAAGTAGATGAAATCATTGTGGAGCTTGGAGTTTCTTAGCAGTCAAGGGCTCTAAATCACGAATTCCATTTTTGTCAATCACTTGCACTTTGAAATTTGGCAAATTGACAATGAGTCTTTTGTGAATTTCGGTAACACACTTTCTAAGAACATCATATGCCTCATCAACCGTCATGTCTGGAATGGATGACAAAATTGGTTTGTTATTGGATATGATCAATGGACAGATAAGAAAACGCATTTGTGATTAGTGAGACTTTATCCTGCATAACTTACCTTCACGATGGAAGCGGTCCATGATACCCATGCAGAAGAAACCACCATATCCATGAGTCGCAAAGGGGACTTTTTGGAAGGAACCCAAGTAATCGATGAAATACAATCCTGATTCCTTTGAATTTGTGTCATAACCACCAAGCAGCATGTTGACCATGTAAGGGGTCTGTTGAGAAAACAAATAGCATAACTAAAAATTGAAACACATCAAGGGAAGTGAAAACAATCAAGTAGAGAATGGCGACATACACTGCTCCGTAGGTGCTGAGCAAGAGTCTTCCTAGTGAAGTTAGCTGCTGCTGAAGGTGACAGCTCATATCCGTGACGCATCTTATACAGCTGAATATTCTTTGCAATGAATTCAGCAAACTGGGTGGTATCTCCAGACTCTCCAGTGATTCCCATGGCCATGTGGTTGGAGATTTTGAATAGCTTGTTCTCCTCTGAAAATAGGAATGGAAACAAAACATACCTTTAAGAAATATGTCAGAAAGCCACAAGTGACATTTCACAAAGATAAGAGAAATTCGATGATCTAACGATTCTACAATTGGTAAAGTTAATTTTTTAGACAATAATAGATGTTCCAAAATAAGCAAAGCCAAGTAAAATCAGAAATATGCCATTAATCAACAAATAGCACAATCATTGTTGGGGTTAGATGTCCATACTCACCATTATTCATGACAATAATACTATGGGCGTTTGTCTGATCAGCAGCAATAATTGCAAAATCTTTGCAGGCTAGTCCAAGGAGGCACTCCATTTTGAGGCGATTCAATAAACAAAAACCGTAAATGAATTGGGAAAGATGATCTGCGTTTTGATCACAGCACCCGTCACCGCTACGGCTACCGCTACGCTACGACTACCGCAACTGCAACAATCGAACCACCACTGTCGAGGACCGATACTCTCCAACCGACAAACTATGAGAAATATGTCGAAACTTTCTGTGCTATGAAAATAAGGTAAGGTTGAGGGCGTACATCGTTAATGTTTTGTAAATTTAGACCATTTTGGCTAGAAGACTATTTGTCCTGCTGCTGATGGTCCTTGTTTTGGAGGGGAAATGCGCGACGTGATCTTTCTGACAGAGAAGAAAGGTTGTCACCTAACCTTATTCATCGCAGCCTCTCCCGCCGGCAGCGCAATGGTATTCGCGTTTTTAAGCAGTTCCTTGTAGACCGAAACCTTGACACCTCAGGCCGAACATGTACGCTGGTGTCTTTCTGAGCCTGTCAGTCACATGACGTATGTACATGGCACGAAGTTTTCTTTATCCGCCCCCCCCCCCCTCAGTAGAAGCACCAATTCATTAAAAATGTGCTTATTCAATGCGCGTGGAAATGCACATAGAAGGTGACACATTGATCCCTAGTAGCGCCAATGCACTTAAATGCGCATTTAATGCGGCAATGCGCATTAAAATGCGCAAAAAAGGTAATGCATTTTTAACGCGTTTAATGTGCATTACGCGCATTAAGCGCGCATTACGCACATTAAATGTACCTAAAATGTGTTACTTTGTAGGCGCATTTCAATGCGCATTACCGACCGGCGCTGCCCGGGATGACGCTTTCAAAGCGCATTACAGCATTTAATGCGTATTTAGTGCGCATTGCGCGCATTTAATGCGTCAGCAATGTATCACCTTTTATGTGCATTTCTATGCGCATCGAAGCGCATTTAATGCAGTGTGGCGCTTCTGGGGTTGATACAAGAAACTGCTTTTATTTCAGACTTTGAGTGAGTTTTGAACTTTTGGGCCGTAAGGAGCCGAGGGCAGCGAGCATATAGGCAAACCCGTCTGCACCCGTGCCTGCGGTACAGTGTCAATACGGAAGTGCGCGGCGTGAGTCAGCCACCTGGTATGGCGGTATATTTGCGAATTTCAAATGCGCATAATGCGTATTAAATATGATATAATGTTAAACCTATTAGGCCCTATTTTGATGTGCATTACCGCATGTTATGCGCATTTATGCGCTACTCGGGAGTATACCTTCGTACGAGTAGGGGTGTTCTTAGGAACAGAGTGAGCAAATGACCGAACGCGTGAACGAACCGGGTTACGTCACCCAGAGAACTGATTAGCAATTCTTCAACTTCAACGAGGGTTTTAACGACAATGGCAACCATCATATGGTTGGCTCAGGGAGCACTATAAAATATGCTTGATGCAACCTTACCGTGGTAGTGAGAACCAAAAATATGGTTTTCATCACGTTGTCACTGTTGTCTGAACCATATTTTATGGTGCTCCCTGAGCTGACCATTAGATGGTTGCCATCGCTAATAATTTCTCTGGGTGGTTAGTTCTTACATGGCACGTTTCACCGCTGCGTCCACGAATCGCTGTTCGTCACCGCATTCGCGCCCGCGCCGCCTTCCCGCGTAGATAGCGATTACCGAGTAGATGCCGTAGTTTGGGGGAGGCATAGATTTACCCCGCGCGGTTTGGGACTTCATTCTGAGGGAGCCAGGGTGTGGGGGGGGGGGACGTTTCGCGCGGGGTATACACAGATGGCTGGAGAGGGGATGACGGAGGGACGGAGAGAGGGGGTGGCGGCGGGTGTGAGAGAGACCGGCTGGGGCACAGTGCGGCCGCAAGGTCAAAAACGATTAAAGATCAAGGCGGTCAGTCAAGCGACCCATTTCTAATTCTCGCTTAGGGCCCCGCTTCGTGTCCCTGGCTCCCCGCGGGCCGCGCCGCGCTGTGGGCATGCCGAGGGAGGGCATGGTCCGGAGGACCCGAACATCCCCACCGAAGCACGTGAGACGCGGAGGCTCCCTCGGCAGTGGCAGCCGAGCAGGAGCGGCGTGGTCCGGGCCCCACCCGGCCAGCCCACCCCTCACGGACCCGAAGATGGGCGGAAACGTCCGAACCGGGGTTGCGTTCGGCTTTAGGGGCTGCTTCGCCCGCGGGGGGTGGGCGGTTAGGTTCTGCCCTACCCTGCTCCGCCCCGCCTGGCCGGGCTACGCCCCACATCCAGGGCCGCCTCCGGGGCGCGGTGGCTCCGGCTGGGTTAGACTCAGCGGCCGGCCCACCCGTTCGTACGCACCCTTGCATCAGGCCCTCCCTGAACCTCCCCCTCATCGACCGAGCCGAGCCGAGCCCGACCGGCCGAGCCGAGCCGATGCGGGCCGAACGCAGGCGCGGTGAGGTGGGCGGGGCCGGGCGGGGGCTGTGCGTCGGAGGGGGTTGTGTGCCGCTCTGTTTTTTGAGCGGGAAGCAGTC
>NW_026267150.1:227246-230031 GCF_000697945.3 Frankliniella occidentalis
TTTGGTTGTGCAGGTCGCGGTGATGCGGTGGTGGCTGTAATGGGCTCCACGCCGGGGCCCCAAATGGGGCGCGCCGGCGGCCCCGCCGGGCCGGGCTCCCACTCCGGACTGGGGCCCGGCAGGCCGGCGCCCAGGAGGACCCGCGGCGCGTGGATGCTGTTCCTGCTGCTGCTGTCCAGCGCGCTGCCCGAGTCGTTAGAGCAGGACGAGGACATCCCCCACAACGAGTGAGTACTTTGATGTGAATAATTAGCAGGAGCTTCTGAGACAAAACACCCATTGAGTGTCCGAGCAAATAGATTCACGGAAAATGAAACTCGATTTCATTTAGTTTTCGGATGGTATTCAATTTCGGAGAAGAAAACCTCTTCTCCAAGGAGATAAAACAGCACCTGAAGGAAGTCCACAAGAGAAGAACCGTCTCTCTGTAGTGTGAGGTCGCGCCATGCAGGACGCGGACATGAGTTGCAATGGAAAATGCCCAGGGTCTAGACGGCGCCCGAAAATGTTGAAGCGTCCTCTATCGGCGGAGCATCTTCACTAACGATAGAGCGCGCTTTAACATCTTCGGGCGCTGTCTTTGCGCGGGCGGTCCCTTTAGTACCAATAGAATCCGGCTCAGTCGTAGTTCCCTCCCACGTCATGTGACCGTGGGCGCGCGGATGCACGAAGTGTGCCGTAACTAAGATCATTGTGGCTGACTGCGCGCCCACCTCAATTTTTGATTACAGCGCGAAGCTAAAGATAGCCTAAATTGCGGCGGGCCAATTTCGCCTCCGGTATCCTTGTTTTTCATCGCGAATTTCTACCAGCTTACTGACTGCTTTCGATGATACTAATACAGTGTGAATACTAAATTTGTATAGTTTCAGTACTCGACGGGTTTGTCGATGTGGTGATCAAATTATGTCAGTCGTGACAGGTATCAGTAGCGAAGTATCGTATGCTGCATCCAATATATGTTTGCTGTGGCAACTAATTTCTTCGTTGTGAGGACTAAATCATTTTTTTCCGTGTTTGCTGCTGCAGCGATAGCTTGACATGTGTACTCGTTGAGGTTCTTTCCAGTAAAAGTAGTAAAACCCGAAAATGTGATTATGTGATGAATCGGTGGACATGGCTATGCTCACTGATTAATCCGTGTACATCCATGTATGTGGATTTATCTGCGTGCATTGTGTACAATGCGGTAGGATGAATGGAAGCTATATACACCAACTAGTTTTAGTGGATACGTGGGTGGACTCTACATTGTTTCCTTTTTTACTGTGTAACTCGCATCGGTTCGTATCGATTGGGGCTGGGGCCTTGTGGCTTGTCGTGGTCGGGCGTGCCGTGCCATTGCGGCTGGACTTCCGTGTGCGCGAGCCCGTTGGAACGGACCCTGTCCGCTGAAAGCCGGATTACGCCAAGCTTGCAAAAATGTATATCAATGCACGAAAAAGGGATTAGATGTATAGCTAAACCAATAGCTAAATGAGAAATAACTAATTATTTAGCTATGTAGATAAACAGTTGCTATCTCTATGTTTAGCTACATACCTAAATTTTTAGCTGGGAGCTATATTTTTTACTACATAGCTAACTATATAGTAATCTCCTTTTTAGCTGTTGTTTAGCTATATAGCTAATATTGTTTCCGTTTGGCTGTTTACAAGCTTAATTAATTTTTTAAAAGTCGGTAAAATTAGTCACTGTCCTACTTGGTGATTTTGCGCTAACCACGGAATTTTCATTTTGCACCATTACGGAATCCGTTTAGAAATCCCAAAGTTTAGAGTACCCCATTCAAGGTGGGCTGTATATCCCCACCACAAGTTTGATCTAAAGAGCTCGATGCGGGTAGTTAGGCTGTTGGCTAACCTTCCTTCCCTAGCCCTCCGACGCGCCTCTTTGAGTCGAATAATCCGAGTCGAGCCAAACTGTGCTGAATCCAGAAACACAGTCCAGTTGTTGGCAGCAGAGCTTTGTGGCGTCCAGCAGCGGGGTGTTGAGAAATCAAAACGGTTCCCTCCACTGCCCCCCCTCCCCGAACAAATCACCGTGCAGTGCGTTGCAGTGTACGTGACCGCGGGGGTTGCCATCCTGATAGCCTCACGCCCCCACGCACTTTATCGCACCCTTTTTCACTCTTGCCGCGCAATTTTTCATAGTCTGTTCCACTTTTGGTGGACGCGGCTGAGCGCGCGGCTCCCCCGCCAGAGAGCGCCCCACCCCTCCGCCCTGGACTCTCTGTGCCCCGCCCCGACCCGTTCCGATGATTTGCTGGTCGTTTTGATTGATGATTGACGAGGCCAGATTTTGCGGCGCGGGTTGAAACAAAAGGAAATATACCTTGTTTCTCCGCGTTGTGCATTGCAAATTTTCCAGTTTTATGGCGGTCGAGGCGGAAGACGCCCGCACCCTCCCTCCTCATTAAAAGTGTCTCGGGCAGTTGTTTCAATTTGACAGAACTTTCAGTTCTGGGCTGCGCTGACTATGCGGAATGGCTCTCACCCGCTCCGCCTCACCCTCCCTTTCGCCGCCGCGCCCTGCCGCGCCCGCCCTAGCCCAAGGCTTCCTCGGCGGAAGACTGCGCCAGCAAGTGCGTGCAAATTGCCCGAGGAGGAAACTGATATGAGACTCCGACGCGGCCACGTCTGACAGCTTGGCACCCTCCCCGCGGCGGGCCGGCGGCTCCTCTCCCACCCCACCATCCGCGGGAGAGGACTCTCCCCTACTCCCCGCCCGCTCTCCAGCCTGCTCTCTTGCCTGCTCTCCCGCCTGCTCTCCCGCCTGCTCTCCC
>NW_026267150.1:237886-239419 GCF_000697945.3 Frankliniella occidentalis
CGGTCCCGAGAAGAGGACCCCCCAAGGGCGCCGACAGACAATCATGAAACACGCCCGAGAAGGATTTCTCGTAATTAATTTCTTGGGTCTGCGGCCCGGAGCAATGTGTGCGTGCAGGTAGACGCGTGTGCAGCGACCGAGGCGAGACAGGCAGAGAGAGAGAGAGAGAGAGTAGTGAGTTTGGAGGCTGGGGGGAAGAGAGAGAGACAAAGAGAGAGACACGGAAGCGCTTTTAACCTCTTTCCCGTCCGCAAATTTATGTGCGCCCCTGGCGCACCTCACCTCCGCCCGGCCCTGCACGTTATCTCTCTCGCACTCTTTGCAGTTTGTCTGTCGACGCGGCCATTAGTGAGGATGAGCGGGCGGGTGAGAGTGAGCGTGTGCGAGTGAACTAGTGAGCGTTGCACGTGCGCGCGAGTGAGCGTGCAAGTATGGAGGAGAGAGCGAGCGCGTGAGCGTGGAAGTAAGTGAGTGGACGTGCAAGTGCCCGAGTGAGCTAGTGAGTGACCGAACGAGTAAGCGTATGTTAGCAAGTAGTGAGTCATCGTGAGCTCGTGGCTCTAAATTCGCAATGGACCTACCTGACTGGACCCTATGCACTGCAATCCGTCTAGTTAGGCGTCGTGCTCGAAACGCCTAATCAGAACGATGTTAGGCTTGCCCCATTTCAGTCATAGATGCACCGAATTGTCACACTGATTTCCCCGACCTCGCCCGAGGGATCATCCACAAAGTACGTCCGTGATTCGCTGTTTCAAAACTGCCAAGTTCATCCAGTGCTAGCTCTCGGAGCGCCTGGTGGGTAGGCAACTCGTCGTATGTAGTGCATGTGTGTTCTGCGGGCTGGCCTACCTTGAGCCTCGCAGGCGCTCATTTCCCTTTTTCGCTGAACGAATCTTAGAAAAATTGGACGTACTTTCTGGATGGTCCCGAATCGCAGTGAGAAACCTCACTCTCATTGGGTGATGACCGTAAATTTTGACTCAAATTGAATGAGAAAAATTAACTTTGATCTCAGGAGAGCAACATTTTTTGTGCCACTGATCTCGCTCTATTGAGAGCAAAGATATCTGGCAGTAGCATTTTCAGTTCACAAGACGTCCCACTTGAGCCCGTTTGCGTATGTCACGTCGCGGACTCGCGTACCCACCCTCCCGGGCTCGGTGTAGCGGATCTGCCCGGCTACTGCAGCCCACACACGGCCAGCGCCAACGGCGTGTAGACTGCGTGTGAAAGTGCGAGAGCCAGCACCATAGGAGGGAGGAGGGTGAGCCGTCCGAACCCTAGGGCGGCCACCACCCTAAGTTTTAATCGCGTACGCACTGCAGGTGCGGCGGTGCGGCGCCGTGGGGGGGCCGTCGTGCGAGCGCGCGCGTCCCCCCCGAGGATACGCTAGGGTGGCCACTTGTCATGCAGAGAGTGTTGTGCAGCCGTCTCGAGCAGCGAGCCCCTCACATTAACTGCCGGTGCAAAAAAAATGATATACAGGCAACTACACTTAAGCCCTCTACCGGCGGCGGCAGGGCGGCGGGG
>NW_026267150.1:239469-240517 GCF_000697945.3 Frankliniella occidentalis
AGGGGGTAGGGGGTGGGCACAACAAGGCATACTGCTGCGTGCACCCCTCTCGCCAACCCCACAAGCCCGAGCCGAACCGAAGTTAGGCGTGGTTACTCTCTACGCCCATTCAAACAGCGAGGGTGAAATTAACGAGGAAATCAATTTCCAGTCGGCGCCGATACACCAACACGGCGAGTGTGTACGACAGACTACGCACTCGCAGGGGGGAGGGCGAGAGCGAGAGTATATGCGAGACACTCGTTGCATTCTTTATGAGGGACGGGCGAAGAGCGCAGAGCGGAATAGAGCTACGGGTTCTTCATCTCTTCACCCAGAACCCAGAAACCGTCCAGAAACTAATATGCGTGTTACGAAACTGCCTACAATCAGCCTACGCAAGCTCTCTAAGCGCCTGGTAGGTAGGCAATATCATGCGTGCAGTGCAGACGTGTACTGCGGGCTGGCCTACCCCGAGTCTCGCAGGCGCCGAGCTCCCGTAATTTGCCGGATGAATCAGAGTTTATAGAAAGTCCGCACCGCACATTGTGAACTACCACTGAACGCAGCTTTAGCTTTCGGTTGGCGTTTCCGCATCCCTCAACACCAAAGTAGAGCGAAAACAAACCCCGCAGGACCTGTGTAATATCGCACTGAATGATATAGAGACCATTTTCGTCCACCTCTGGCTGGTACCTGAAGTCTTTCGCCAAACAAACTATACCCGATCGATCCGAAAGTCGACGTAAATGCGGGCCGAGGGGGCCCCGGAGCCCGGCTGGCCGCACGCCGAACACCTCCCCGCTGCTGCCGCCACCCCGCCAGCGGAGCAGAGCAGAGCGGAGCTCCGGGTCCTATCTCACCCCGGATCTTGTTCGGCTTCTTCCGGTTGCCTCCCCCGGTCTCTTCCGGTCGCCTTTCAGTTCTCGGCACTGTCCCGTTTTGTCTCGTGCACCTGCTGCTGCCGCTGCTGATGCCGCTGCTGCTGCTGCTGCTGCTGCTGCTGCTGCTGCTGCTGCTGCTGCTGCTGCTGCTGCTGCTGCTGCTGCTGCTGCTGCTGCTGCTGCTG
>NW_026267150.1:240567-243176 GCF_000697945.3 Frankliniella occidentalis
TCACCCTCCTCCCACGTCACCAGCCCCTGCCTCTGCCCGCCCCGCCCCCGCCACAGAGCCTCGGTGTTCCGGGCCAGTCCCGCGGGTCGCCTAACCAGTCCGGCGCGAGCCCTTGCCTTGCGTGGCTAGGCCCTGTGGTGAGGTATAGGGGCGCTCCCGCCGCCGTCGCTCGTGCCGCCCCGCCCCACCCCGCTTCTCCGCTACACCGGCACCGCGGTTCCCCGCGTCCGCTCCGCCGTCGTGTCCCCCACGCCGTCGTCGCCCTCCGCCGTCCTCGGCACCGCCGCCGTTCGCCAGCGCCGGCACCGCCGCCGACGCCGCCGTCGCCCGGATAGCGTTCGCGCCGTTTTCGCCGCCGTGTTTGTGTCGTTCGTGGTCGTGGTCGCGGTCGCGTTGTGGCTGGAGAACCGCAGTCGACAACCTCGTGTAATTCGCGGGTGAGTTTACAACATGTTTTTCCTGACTTGTTTTTCTGTTTAGTCTGAGTGGACTGAGTGTGCGCCGCGCCGGCCGGGTCTCGCAGAGGCCATGGGCCCCGCTGTCGGAGCTGGGCGGCCAGAGGCGGGGGGCGGGGGCGGGCTCTCGGTTTGCAGGCAGAGTGGCGTCATGTAGGGTACTGTGCCGGACCAAAACAGTCTGTTAATTGCGATTTCGGACGCCGGTTCCCTGGCATCCTGCTTGTAAAGGCGTGCATGCCCCCCCCCCCTCCACCCCTTTGCCGTTTCAGGGTCTGTGGCCCGCAGTCTGCGCCCCCACCCGCCCGACACGGCTACACGGCTTGTGACCACTCTGCCGCAGGCGGGACAAGCCCCACTGTGTTCAGCTGTAGTCAGGTGACAGCTGCAGCAGATGTGGCAGCTTAGCCACCCTGCGGTGGCGGGCGACCGGCTGTAGTGAGGTGACAGCTGCGAATGCTGCAGGTGCGGTGGCAGTGCCGGCCTGCGGGTGCGCGCCCATAGTAGCGGGCTGTAGTCAGGTGTGACTATGCAGTGCAGAAGCAGGCGATTCAGTTAGTGGGCTGCACTTACGAGTGAGCTGCATCTGCAGTGACCGAGCCGGCCTCGTCGGGAGCTCAAGTAGCTACTGGCGGAGGAGCCGGTCTGGCAAGCGGGGTATAGTCAGGTGACGGCAGCTGCAGCCAACACAGCTGCGGCGGCCTGGGGAGGTGCGTCCAGTCGTGTGTGCTAAAGTCAGCAGGTGACAGCTGCAGCTGCTGCAGCGGCCGGGCCGGCCTGCGGTTGCGCGGCCCCGGGGGCGGCGGGAGGCCGCGGCTGCGGGCTGAAGCTGGCTGTGGCGGCAGTCTGTGGCGCCCTTTACTGTAACATGGCAGGATTCACACTCTTCAAAAGCTAACTGTATAAGAGAATGACAGTTTTATCCCCGTTCTATGGGATCGCCTAGAAAATAGTCCGTTTTTGACAGATACCTTCGGCTACTTACGGGAGCTCGGCGCCTGCGAGACTCCGGATAGGCCATCCCGCAGTACACGCATGCTCTTCAGGAAAGATGTTGCCGCCCTGCCAGGCGCTATGACAGCTTTGGTTAAGCTGAACCTGGCAATTTCGTGGCGGCGGATGATGGATGTACTTTCTGAATATCCCCGTGTCAAACTGTCATACCACTTTAATTTTACAGATGTAACCGGCATGTTGTTAAACCAGGTTCGCCGGGTTCAGCCTAATCGCGCTCTTTTAGCGCCTAGCAGGTCGGCAACATCTCGCCTGTAGAGCATGCGTGTACTGCGGGATGGCCTACCCCAAGTCTCACAGGCGTCGAGCTCCCGTCTCAGGCCTAGATTGTGTCAATTATGTCAAAGAAAAACGGGATATTTTGGGGTTGCTCCATTAGCTTAGCAATTATGAGCCACTAACAACCGTCGTCCCTTCTAGTTTACGTTCTCCAGACATTTTTTCATGAGTAGGTCAAGAAAAAATATTATATGTCGAGATACCAAAGTGATGTAGGCAGCCCAACTTTTTTCGAGTGTTGACTGATCCAGGTCGACACTGACCTGGTTGAATTGTCGGCGCCACTGTTCACGCAACACAGAAAGATCGACATCAACGATTCACATCGATGAAAGCCTCATTTTGAAACTTGATTACACGTACACGTGTCAGCGATAGTGACACGCGCTGACGGGTCAAGGGTGCAGGTGTGGTCTGTCGTCTATTTTTAAACCGCGCACAACATTTGTGCCACATTCGCTTTGCGGTTTCTTCAGAACCTACGTCGTGAGTTTAAACCACACATCCTAAAATTTCCCCTCACGTGATTCAGGCCAACTTTCTCGCCCTCCTACAATCCTTTTACCCTTTGCGGAAACCCGCCAAGGGAGAGGGAGAGAGGGGGGGGGCGGCTACGCCCTACCTTAAACTCCAGCACAGCTCCACTGAAACTTGTTCCCCTTCACCGCCACCCTAACCCCGGATCTTCCCCGCCTCGCCCCCTCCTCCCACCGACTCCCCGCGGAGCCCGCCGACATCGCACGGTATTCGAAATTTCACGCCAATATCAGTCGGAATAGACATACCGATACCGAGAACTGTCTGCTGCTGAAATAGCGGCTGAGGTCCGCTGAAGACAGAAGTCAGTTTGCCTGTCTGTCT
>NW_026267150.1:249696-251622 GCF_000697945.3 Frankliniella occidentalis
CCACGCCAGGCCACCCCCACCCCTTCCCTCTCTGACTCAGTTTCAGGACAAAATGTGCTCGGAGTCTGCAGCCGCGCGGAGGGGTGAGGGCCGCGGTGGGAGTCGGGCCGGAGAGGGGGGGAGCAGAGCGCTGCTCCCCCCCCCTTCTTCCCACCAGTGTTCCACTCACCAGCCGAAAAACGAGACTTTAGGAGTGGGGGAGCCGGGGCAGGGCTCGGAGCAGCGCCGTTCGCTCGGCGAAGTTCGGTTCGAGTTCGGCTTCCCCCGGCTACTCCGTAGGAACCCCCACCCCTTCTTTCTACCCCCTCGATGAGCGAACCCCGCGGGTTTGTCGTGCTGAGACCCGGCCGGGCCAGTCGGGGGGGTATTGACACGTCAGAGGCCCGGGCCCCGTCCGAGGGTGAGGGAGGGCTGGTCGGGGCGGGGCGGGGATGGGCGGCCCGTCTGTCCTGACGGCCGGGACCCCGCAAGGGTCGAGCATCCCTCCGAAAAAAAAATATGAAAAGTGCTATGTCATTTATTGCGCAGGGCCCAATCATGGAGTTTGTGCCCCGGTTTGTACCTGTCGCGGGGTCGCGTACCCTCTAAACATGTCGAAAATAATATCTTACTTTTCAACGCACTTTATTTTGTGATTCACCGTGCTCATGCGTGTCTTTACGTGCCAAAGTGTTTTTACGCCATGAGTGGGCGGCGTGTTCGCAAGACGAAGACGTGCACTGACTATCGTAATTATTTGCTTATTTGGCGGAAATGCACCGATATAAGCAGTTGAAAATTGACGAATTTCTGTTGCGGCTGCGTCTGGGTGCCGGCTTCGGCTGGCTCACAGGAGGCCAGCGGGCCAGGGTCAGGGGGCAGCGCCAGGCGGGACGGGGGCGGCCGAGCCGACCTGCAGCGCGGTGGAACGCACCCATAAAGTACTGCACCACGCCACGCCACGCCCTTGGGTTTGGGGGTGGCGAGAGAGAGAGAGAGAGTGGGGGGGAGGGGGGAGGGGGTAGTGCGTAGAACGGAGTAGGAGAGAGAGATGGGGAGGTGTTGAGACAGAGTGGGTTTGTCTTGCGAAGGGGGAAGAGCGGACTGGCGCTTGCGGGGGTGGAGAGAGCGGGCAGGGGGCTTAGGGAGGGAGCGTACACCCGACCCACGCAGAGCCCCGCCCACCCTCCTCCGCCTCCGCCCTTCCTCCTCGTAAAGGACCTGCCGTTCTCCAAGACATAGTTCCCACAGATCACAAACTGAAGGGATATCACAAGAGGCGAGGGTAATTGAATTCGTTCGATCCGAGCAGAAACGCGTTGGCGGCGGCGGGCCGCTTTGCCGCGCGTGAGTGGGAGAGAGTGCGAGAGAGAACGAGAGAGCGAGGGAGACAGAGAGAAAGGGGGTATCTTATCCGTAGGTCCGTGAGGACGACTACTGGGGCTTGGAAAGCTGTTATTTGATTGTTGTGTGTCGGTTGACGGCCGTCACACCGCGCGCGTCCCCTTCTCTTCCTCTCTCTCCCTCCGCGCCTCGCCTTTCGACGCCCCAGCTGCAGCTGGCAGGGGTATCCTCGCGTCGCCGCCACAGGGCTGCTGCAGCTGCAGCTGCTCCAAGTCGCCGCGGACTTGCCGTTGGTCTGACCCACATTCGCGCGGCGAGTCTTGCGCGCGTCTCGACTCGATGCAATCCCTGTTGCCACCCCCGGGTGCGGTCCCCCTAGGGGTCCCTGGTCCCCATTCCATGGCTTCCCCTGCCGCTCTCCGTCCCTCGCCCCCCTTCTCTCACCCTCCCCCCCCCCTCTCTCTCTCTCTCTCTCCCTCTCTCCCTATCTCTCTCTATATATCTCTCTGTCTCTCTCTCGCGGGCTCGCTCTCTCTCTCTCTCTCCACTCATCCCCCGCCCCCTCCCTCAAATGGCGATGAAGCTAATTACAGCGCCCTGTCA
>NW_026267150.1:251672-252561 GCF_000697945.3 Frankliniella occidentalis
GCCGCTGCCGCTGCCGCTCTGGTGGTTCGGGCAGGCAAGTCCACAGCCCGCTTCCTGCCTCGGCCCCAGCCAAGCATTCTCCGGCCTCCGCGGCTTAACAAAGTGCACACTTAACGGGATGCCCCCTCGACTCGAGCCGAGGCCGGGCTGGCTGGCAGGCGGGCGCAGGCAGGCAGGCAGCACGAGCCCAACCCAACACTACGCGGTGCAGCAAACCCCCGGACGGGCAGCGGCGGGCTCGAAGAGGGAGGGCCAGTGTGAATACACGAGTGTGTTCGTCAAAGACAAAGAAAGAGACAAATAGAGGGTGGCGGTGAGTCGGGAGCGAGAGGAAGCGAGAGAGAGGACGGGGACGAGGGAGAGCCGGTATAGGGAAGGGAGAATTTTCAGAGATGTAGAAAAAAGAGAAAGCCAAAACCAAGCCAAAAGGCACGGGGGGAGAAAGGCAGGCCCTGTGGCCTCTCGGTTCATGCTTCCCCCCTCCCCCTCCACTACGCTCACACGCGCGCACGCGTGCTTCTCCCTCTCTCTCCCTTTCTCTCTTTCTCTCACTCGCACGCGCGCTGCTTCGTTCCGTGCGCACACATTGCAATGACATACATGCCGGCGCTCTGTTCTGTGGCCCATAACAGTTCCCTTCCTCTCGCTCGCTCTTGTCTCTCTTCCCCCTCCCCCCCTCCTTCCCTCCCTCTCTCCCTCCCTCCCTCCCTCCCTCCTCTCTCTCCGTCTCCCCTTCCTCCCTCTCTCTCTCTCCTCTTGTTTCTTTACCCTCTATCGCTGGCGGTTTTGTAAATGAAGGGCAGGTGAAGGAGGCGTACCGAGCTGTGCCAGGAGAAAGGAGCTAAGGGGTTGGGAGAGGAGAGACAGACAGAGAGAGCGAAGAGAAGGA
>NW_026267150.1:258586-259205 GCF_000697945.3 Frankliniella occidentalis
CCCCCCGAGGATACGCTAGGGTGGCCACTTGTCATGCAGAGAGTGTTGTGCAGCCGTCTCGAGCAGCGAGCCCCTCACATTAACTGCCGGCGCAAAAAAAATGATATACAGGCAACTACACTTAAGCCCTCTACCGGCGGCGGCAGGGCGGCGGGGCGGGGTGGTGGGGCGGCGGGTGTGAGGAGGCGGGTCGATTTAGTGCGTTGATGATTACTTGCCGGTCCTCCCGGGCGGCGGCTGGCTTCAGGTTGACGCGGCCGGGACCGCAGTCATTGCCAAGTGCAAAGCGGCCGGGAGGCCGCGGGAGGTTTTTTTTTTTTTTTTTTTTTAAATTGTTCTTCTTTCCCTCCCGCAGTGGTGGAGTGCACGTAGGTGGTTCTGCATCACTTTCCTTGCAGTGTGGTACTCGTTAACTCGTTTCGGGCGGCATATTAAATCGCGTGGAGCTGCGGTTGTCAGGAGAGGCCTTCATAAATTACGTCAATTTAAGGCCCGGGATAGGGGAGGGCGGGGTGAGCAGAGAGGGGGAGAGGGGGCAGGGGGAGGAACAGTAAATGGTTAGGGAAGGTTATGTGTGAAGCTGCAGGCCGGAGGCGTGGAGGTGCGCCCAGGAGAGGGG
>NW_026267150.1:262407-274164 GCF_000697945.3 Frankliniella occidentalis
GTGTGTGTGTTTTATTTTGCAGAGTCCGGAACTGGGCGTTGAAGCTGGGCGTCACGTTATGGGCCTATGGCAAGGAGACTACGAAGATGAACGAGATCCAGCGGGTAAGTTAAGCAGCAGATCACTAAATGCTGTCGTAAATTCCTACAATTCTTTGGCCTGGCAGTTTTCATCAAAAGCCGGTCTACGGTTTGTCGCCCCAGAAGAGGCATTTTCCGCGTCATGAAATTGCGGAAATTGAGGAAAATCTCAGGATTTTAAAATGGTGTCAAGGAAATCAGGAAAATGTTAGGAACTTGGGGGAAAAGTTTGAGAAAATTCGCGTCAGGTGCTGCGCGCAAGAGCTAGAGCTAGCCTCGCGGTAGCGCGCCCTCTGAGCGCAGACCTGTGTCGCTTGTGCCTCTGGGTACTGTTGCTTGAATGTCAGGAAAACACCGTAAAACAGGCTAATATCACGTTAAGTCCCAGGGGGTCCATTAATCCCGTGCTTTGTGACCATACGTATGGTCACGTGGGACTCAACGTGATATGGACCATACGGGGTAATGTGGACCACCCTCTTATTCCAATGTCCCGCTTCTGCTTGACTTGCGCAACCAGTGAGCTGTCGCCCAGCATTGTCAGGAACAAAACTAAGTGGTAGTACGAGTCGAGCAGAAGCGGAATATAGAAAAAAGTGGGTGGTCCACTTCACCCCGTATGGTCCATATTAGCCTGTTTTACGGCATGTCTTTTTTCTTGTCAGGAAGAGGTCAGGAAATTTAAAAATGGGAATTTTGCAGCAACTCCGAAAAGTTCTCCATTTTCTTTCTTGTATAGGTGGCGTCGAACCTTTCTCCTCTTCCTTCCCCGGGCCCGGCTCGAGCCACACGCATTTCCCGGAGCGCCCAGTTTGTAGGCGACCGCGTGCTTTGGCGAGCTCTGCCACTCACTCGGCTGCCTAACCTGGGACGGTCAGGCGCGCCGGACCTTGGCGATCAGCAGCGCTTTGGCAGCGCTCGGTCGCCGGGGCAGGACCGAGGAGGGGAAATGAGTTGTGATGGGTAAATGTGGGTCATCGAATCGAGGAAGGAATTAGACGTGTGTGTGTGGTTGTGTGCGTGTGCTCGGAGGGCGTGAGGGGTGGGTTTGGTGGGAAGGGTCTAATCTCCGGTGTCTCTTTCTAAAGGGATCGCCGGGCCCCACTGGAGCCCTGGTGGAGCCCCATCCCCTCTGCACTCGGCTGCCCCGCTTTTGTTTTGTCCATCCTCCTGATAACCATCAACCTCCCGCGAGCTATCCTCAAGTTTCTCTGCACTGGGGAGGAAAAATAGACCGTCTTTTCCCCGTAATTCAATCCAGGGCCTTTTTTTTCCTATTTTGTATTTTTTGCTTTTTAAAAGATTTTTAGCTTTGAAAAGGCGCGTAATCACACTAAGCTTGTTTACCTTCCAATAGCACCCTATTAATAAAAAGGGAGTGAGAGGCGGAATTTCCTGTTTTTTCTTTCCCGTTCTTCCCTCTCGAGGGAGGCGGCGCGGCGCACGCCGAGAGAGCAGAAACTCATAAAGCGGAGTCTGGCGGGGCGGCGGCAGGGCGTAGTCTGGCACTGCACGTTGGGTGGCCTCTGATCATCATCTTTGGAATGTCGGCCATAGTCGGCTGGGTCCGCTTTTCATTACTAATCGTTATAATCTGGTTATAAATAGCCTTTTACGTGTTTTTTTTTCCTCCCTGTGTATTTCGTGCAGAGTGGTGCGGAGCTGTGTGAAGCGCGATACAGTAGAGTGGTGGGCGGCCGACTGGTGACTGTGCGTGTTTGTTTGTGGGTCATTCCACGGGCCAAGCCCTGGAAGCATCGACCAACCTCACTTCCATTTCGCATGAATGTTTTAGCAGATGATACCTTGACACACCTTTCCTTTAAATTAATATGTACAAGTAACATTATCTAGACTTAACTTTATATAAAAAAAGCCATCGGAGTGGAAAAAAAAATGAAACGAGGACAAACTTTTAAAAATCACGTTAGTCTCAAATTTGTAACATCTGCTTTCATGATCCGGTACTGTACTGGGGAAAAGGTTACATAAGTGTGTCCCTGCAAGCACACTGATTAAACAGTCGAATTTTACCCCTAAATAATTTCTGCGCTAATTTGAACACTTTTTTTCATTTTTTTTTTATTTTTTTTGTTCGAAATCAGGAATTGTTTGGTGCACAAATTGGTTTCAAACGAAAGGAAGGTATAGGCTTAACTTAGCACAAACGTTTACACAAAAACACACGAATGTAAGTTGTTGAGTGTGACCTTGAGCAGTGACACTGAATAGGTGGTCACGCGATTTACGATTTTACATTACCCGCCTTCCCATATCGCAGCTTAAGCGAATATGGCAGGAGTTGGGGGAGCTCAGGGAGGGGGGGGGGACTCTCTCGCGTCGATAGTGAAGGCGCAAACGCACCGTCCGTTCGTCCGTCCATTTTCGCGCCTGTCAGAAGAGTAATGATGGTCTGTGGTCTGCCGCGACTCGCTGGCTGCGAGGAGTTTTATATATATATATACCGAAACTCCACGGTTTTCAAACATTCTGGTGAAAATCCCCCGAGCGAGCGAGGAGAGAAGATTGGGTAAGCGCAGCAGCTGCTCGCGCGGGCGATAATGCAGTGCATGTGTTTCGCTATATGTGTGTGAGGGCGGGACGGCACGGCCGGGACGCATGGCAAGTGGGAGGGAGCCGGGGCCCACTGGAGCCTGCCTGCTGGAACCCTGCTGCCTGCTGGAAATCACTGCCTCAAAACTCTGGAAAAAGATATGTGTCGCGTTGCATTTACTTGAAAACTAATACTATGAAAAAATAAGTGTGCGCTTACTTTCTGCCATACCCAATCACAAAGCAATTTATTGAAAGAAAGGAAGCTGCTGAAAATCTCTGCAACCTGCCTAAACCAATGTTGTAGAACAATGGAGGAACCTGCCTATAATACAACAACCCCGCTGTGGGAACCACGCTGGAGATTCGCTGGGAGCCCCGCTGGAGCTCCACTGGAGCAGCTTATTCCGGCGGATTGGCGAGAGATTCTGCGGAGACGTGTTCTGTATGCCAATAAAATACTGAAGGGGAGGGGGAGCTCGGATAGGGGAAGTGGGAGGAGAGGGGGCGGGAGGAAGGGGCGCAGATAGCACGCCGCGTTCGTTAGCCGGGCTGCGAGCCGATTTGACGTAGTGATGTGTTCCCATTGAGTTTGCTATAAAAGTATCGCCAGGCGTGGCGTAGGGTGGGACGCGCGGGGGGAAAGAGAGAGAGAGAGAGAGAGAGAGAGAGAGAGAGAGAGAGAGAGAGAGAGAGAGAGAGAGAGAGGGGGGGGGGTGCTCGGGGGGTTGGGAAGAGATATAAGCCCGTGCGGTGTGCGGTTGCTCGTTTTTTTCCCCTCGCCCCCTCCTCAACAAAAGGGCGCTGCCAACGAGAAGGTGATTGTCCAGTAGTCAGCAGGTCTGGGTGGGTTTGCGGTAATTGTTTCCAGCGTGACCCTGGATAAAATCTTTTTTCCAGCTATAAAAGTATATTTTTTCATTAATTCACCGAAAATAAATTTTATCGGACTCGCACAGCCTGCTGGGCGCCCTGCTACTGCCTTCGGTCGAGGTCGTATGCCTACGGGCCTAAATCGCGGAGAGATCCCTTATCCCTTCGCGTCTCGAGCAGTCATTGAGATCTAAACAGAATTAGCACAATAAAAATGTTAACGATGCGGCACAGTTGAAAATTTGTTGGTATATCTCTCAGAAGTGCGCCCAGAGTGGCGTTCAGTCTCTCCTCTTTTTTTCCGTTACTCTGTAAATCCAGGAGTTGTTTTCTTCCTCTTCGCCCTGAGGATTATACGGTGTTGTGAAGATTTAAAGAAAAGCACAACCGGCTACACTGATAAACTAAGTTTTCAACTGCTCAACACTTGTGTGCAACTGCAAGTTAAATACTTGCAGGTGTTCAACTCCGCAGTTGCACACTTGCAAGTATTCAACTTACAGTTTTACACTTACAAGTTGTTGTGTCCGTGGGCGGGCCATGTTGGGGATAAATGATAACTTTTAACTTGGTGTTAACTCTGCTTCTGAGAGGGAGGTGCAGACCACTACTCGGTACTGGACCGCTGCCGAAATAACTGACTAGCGACTCAGACTCACTACCTGGCCTCTGGTGGCGCTGCGCGTGCCCCCCGCGGCCAGGTTTGTAACTAATCGTCTTTCTGCTAGACCACAACACCACACAAGTGTTGAGCAATTGAACACTTAGTTTATCAGTGTATTCTATAACATATTGCAAATTTTCAATAACCGGGGGGTGGGGGGGTGGATTTGGAGCGTCATATTAGGCGGTCGCCTGTGCTGTAGGCAGTCCCGCAGACCGCCGGCGTGTGGCGGGCCTGCCTAGCCGCGCGGCCGCAGGCGCTCAGACACACCCCGGCCATCGCCCCGCTCATGGGCAGTGGATCACGAACCGATTGGATGGACTGTATCGTGGGGATACCCCCGCTACGTGAGCAGCAGTCAAGCAGTCATGGGGAGTATGGCTCATGACCTGGAAAAATTTTGCTTTCTTCGTTCCCATTTCTTTTCTTTTTTTTGCGTAGATGTATAGAGGGAGCTTCTCTAACACTGTACGTCTCCAAATTCCCATTCACACAATCGGTTTTCGTATTTTGCGCTCGGGCCAACACTGGAATAAATTTGTGCCGCGTCAGCGCCCACACCGCCCCGTGGTATGGTGGTGGGCAGCATGAACAAAGGGGGACGACGTGGATGAGGAGGAGCTGGAGAACAGGAGCGTGACGACAAAGTTGCGACGCGTCAGGCGCGTGAAGTTTTTTCGGCAATAGGTGGGGGGTGGAGGAAAGGGAGAGGGAGAGAGAGGGAGAGAGAGGGAGAGGGAGAGGGAGAGAGAGGGAGAGGGAGAGGGGGTGGGGGAGGGGAGATGTGAGAAAAGGGAGATAGAGAGCATGAGAGAGGGAGGGAGAGAGGGTGCTAAATGGCTTGCTTAACGGTACCCGGTGCGCGTCGTTGTAAAGGTCGTGGGGGATGGAGGTGGCGGTTGGGGGACGCAAAGTGTGTTATGCGATCGTGCTCCGGCGGTTATTGTGCGGCGCGGGACGGATCAAGGACAAACGCCTTGCCTCTCTCTCTCTCTCTCTCTCTCTCTCTCTCTCTCTCTCTCTCTCTCTCTTTCCCCCCGCGCGTCCCACCCTACGCCACGCCTGGCGATACTTTTATAGCAAACTCAATGAGAACACATCACTACGTCAAATCGGCTCGCAGCCCGGCTAACGAACGCGGCGTGCTATCTGCGCCCCTTCCTCCCGCCCCCTCTCCTCCCACTTCCCCTATCCGAGCTCCCCCTCCCCTTCAGTATTTTATTGGCATACAGAACACGTCTCCGCAGAATCTCTCGCCAATCCGCCGGAATAAGCTGCTCCAGTGGAGCTCCAGCGGGGCTCCCAGCGAATCTCCAGCGTGGTTCCCACAGCGGGGTTGTTGTATTATAGGCAGGTTCCTCCATTGTTCTACAACATTGGTTTAGGCAGGTTGCAGAGATTTTCAGCAGCTTCCTTTCTTTCAATAAATTGCTTTGTGATTGGGGGTATGGCAGAAAGTAAGCGCACACTTATTTTTTCAGAGTATTAGTTTTCAAGTAAATGCAACGCGACACATATCTTTTTCCAGAGTTTTGAGGCAGTGATTTCCAGCAGGCAGCAGGGTTCCAGCAGGCAGGCTCCAGTGGGCCCCGGCTCCCTCCCACTTGCCATGCGTCCCGGCCGTGCCGTCCCGCCCTCACACACATATAGCGAAACACATGCACTGCATTATCGCCCGCGCGAGCAGCTGCTGCGCTTACCCAATCTTCTCTCCTCGCTCGCTCGGGGGATTTTCACCAGAATGTTTGAAAACCGTGGAGTTTCGGTATATATATATATAAAACTCCTCGCAGCCAGCGAGTCGCGGCAGACCACAGACCATCATTACTCTTCTGACAGGCGCGAAAATGGACGGACGAACGGACGGTGCGTTTGCGCCTTCACTATCGACGCGAGAGAGTCCCCCCCCCCTCCCTGAGCTCCCCCAACTCCTGCCATATTCGCTTAAGCTGCGATATGGGAAGGCGGGTAATGTAAAATCGTAAATCGCGTGACCACCTATTCAGTGTCACTGCTCAAGGTCACACTCAACAACTTACATTCGTGTGTTTTTGTGTAAACGTTTGTGCTAAGTTAAGCCTATACCTTCCTTTCGTTTGAAACCAATTTGTGCACCAAACAATTCCTGATTTCGAACAAAAAAAATAAAAAAAAAATGAAAAAAAGTGTTCAAATTAGCGCAGAAATTATTTAGGGGTAAAATTCGACTGTTTAATCAGTGTGCTTGCAGGGACACACTTATGTAACCTTTTCCCCAGTACAGTACCGGATCATGAAAGCAGATGTTACAAATTTGAGACTAACGTGATTTTTAAAAGTTTGTCCTCGTTTCATTTTTTTTTCCACTCCGATGGCTTTTTTTATATAAAGTTAAGTCTAGATAATGTTACTTGTACATATTAATTTAAAGGAAAGGTGTGTCAAGGTATCATCTGCTAAAACATTCATGCGAAATGGAAGTGAGGTTGGTCGATGCTTCCAGGGCTTGGCCCGTGGAATGACCCACAAACAAACACGCACAGTCACCAGTCGGCCGCCCACCACTCTACTGTATCGCGCTTCACACAGCTCCGCACCACTCTGCACGAAATACACAGGGAGGAAAAAAAAACACGTAAAAGGCTATTTATAACCAGATTATAACGATTAGTAATGAAAAGCGGACCCAGCCGACTATGGCCGACATTCCAAAGATGATGATCAGAGGCCACCCAACGTGCAGTGCCAGACTACGCCCTGCCGCCGCCCCGCCAGACTCCGCTTTATGAGTTTCTGCTCTCTCGGCGTGCGCCGCGCCGCCTCCCTCGAGAGGGAAGAACGGGAAAGAAAAAACAGGAAATTCCGCCTCTCACTCCCTTTTTATTAATAGGGTGCTATTGGAAGGTAAACAAGCTTAGTGTGATTACGCGCCTTTTCAAAGCTAAAAATCTTTTAAAAAGCAAAAAATACAAAATAGGAAAAAAAAGGCCCTGGATTGAATTACGGGGAAAAGACGGTCTATTTTTCCTCCCCAGTGCAGAGAAACTTGAGGATAGCTCGCGGGAGGTTGATGGTTATCAGGAGGATGGACAAAACAAAAGCAGGGCAGCCGAGTGCAGAGGGGATGGGGCTCCACCAGGGCTCCAGTGGGGCCCGGCGATCCCTTTAGAAAGAGACACCGGAGATTAGACCCTTCCCACCAAACCCACCCCTCACGCCCTCCGAGCACACGCACACAACCACACACACACGTCTAATTCCTTCCTCGATTCGATGACCCACATTTACCCATCACAACTCATTTCCCCTCCTCGGTCCTGCCCCGGCGACCGAGCGCTGCCAAAGCGCTGCTGATCGCCAAGGTCCGGCGCGCCTGACCGTCCCAGGTTAGGCAGCCGAGTGAGTGGCAGAGCTCGCCAAAGCACGCGGTCGCCTACAAACTGGGCGCTCCGGGAAATGCGTGTGGCTCGAGCCGGGCCCGGGGAAGGAAGAGGAGAAAGGTTCGACGCCACCTATACAAGAAAGAAAATGGAGAACTTTTCGGAGTTGCTGCAAAATTCCCATTTTTAAATTTCCTGACCTCTTCCTGACAAGAAAAAAGACATGCCGTAAAACAGGCTAATATGGACCATACGGGGTGAAGTGGACCACCCACTTTTTTCTATATTCCGCTTCTGCTCGACTCATACTACCACTTAGTTTTGTTCCTGACAATGCTGGGCGACAGCTCACTGGTTGCGCAAGTCAAGCAGAAGCGGGACATAGGAATAAGAGGGTGGTCCACATTACCCCGTATGGTCCATATCACGTTGAGTCCCACGTGACCATACGTATGGTCACAAAGCACGGGATTAATGGACCCCCTGGGACTTAACGTGATATTAGCCTGTTTTACGGTGTTTTCCTGACATTCAAGCAACAGTACCCAGAGGCACAAGCGACACAGGGCCTGCGCTCAGAGGGCGCGCTACCGCGAGGCTAGCTCTAGCTCTTGCGCGCAGCACCTGACGCGAATTTTCTCAAACTTTTCCCCCAAGTTCCTAACATTTTCCTGATTTCCTTGACACCATTTTAAAATCCTGAGATTTTCCTCAATTTCCGCAATTTCATGACGCGGAAAATGCCTCTTCTGAGGCGACAAACCGTAGACCGGCTTTTGATGAAAACTGCCAGGCCAAAGAATTGTAGGAATTTACGACAGCATTTAGTGATCTGCTGCTTAACTTACCCGCTGGATCTCGTTCATCTTCGTAGTCTCCTTGCCATAGGCCCATAACGTGACGCCCAGCTTCAACGCCCAGTTCCGGACTCTGCAAAATAAAACACACACACCATGAGAACCTTGTAAGCGTAAGCGAGGCATTATACCTATGGACAGAAACGCACACGCAATGCTCAGGAGGACCAAGACGCCCCCTCCTTCCCTCCCTCCCTCTTTCTCTCTCCCTTTCTCTCTCTCTCCCTCTCTCTCTCTCTCTCTCTCTCTCTCTCTCTCTCTCCCCCCTCCACGTCAAAAACAATGTCTGTTTCTTTTTTTTTGAGGAAAAAACGAAACCTTATTTGAAGAACTCCTATATTTGTTTTGTTTAATTCAAAGGATTGTGTGTGTGTGTGTGTGTAAAGAGAGGACCAGACATCATTCCGTAGATCCCCTGACTGACTGAGCGGCGGCCGGGCGGGGCTGGACGTGCAAGTCACTTGTGTAATCCCCCGGGTCGTGTCGAGTCGCGCTGCACACGTGCGCACACTCACACACGCACACACACACACACCCGCGCGCGCGCGCGCGCACGCACACAGGCGTTTGCCCGGCATATACCGCAGCAGGCACCCACCCCGGTTTATAAACGCCAGCCGACCCCCCGGCCCGGCCCGGCAGCCGCCGCCACGCCGCTGCGCTGTTGCCACGTCGTTTTGTAGCCAAGGAAAGGAAATTTTCACGGTAAATGTGGGTCACTGGGCAACCCTGGCAGGGCGGGCAGGGCAGGGCCGCTCACGCCTCGGCTCACACCGACCGCCCCCGGGGGGCGCCGCCGGGCGCGGGCGGGCGGGAGGGAGTGAGTTTGGGGTTTATCGAGAGCCCCGGCCGGGGCCTGGCAGCGGTGCAACAACAACAACAAACAGGACACCAACCGCGTGTCAGCTGTAATAAACTCTCGGTACCGTCGTCCATGCTCAAAATTTGACGACATTTTAAACTGTCAAATTTTTTGAGTTCTAAAAATAAAAAATAAGGCGAAAATTTGAAAGGTAGATCGTAGGCCAGGACCGGGGTCTTACTCAGACTCGCGCGTCCCTCGGTCCTACCTGGTCCGGTGCAAGCGGGTGCAAGGTGATCTGAACGGATATTCGCGATAGTCTGCTATTTAGTATTATGCTACACTGTGAAAAAAAGTAGGTATAGGTTTACAGGAAAATTTTCCTTGACGCAAGTTGTAAAATTACAATTTGTAATCGTAAAAATACATGCAGTATGTAACGACTTCAAATCTCTTGGCGAGTAAAAAATGGGCTGTCGTAAGTTTACAACTTAAATTGTAAATCGAGTTTACAATTTTTTTGTAAATTTACGACGATACTTTTCACAGTGGACAGTACTTATAGTTATACACACATTCATAAGAGTACATTACCATTTTCGAGACCTTTGGATGCTTTTCCACAATTTCAGGACAGCAGCGGCAGCGCCGCCGCGCACGGCCGGGGCGGGGTCAGACTCCATGAAGTATTGAGTTGTACTTGTACCCAGTACGTCTTGGAGTCAGGCCCCGACCCGGGCCGAGTCACCAGGATCGACGCAGCATCGCGCAGCATCTCCATGACGCTGGACCACCGAGTGTGGGGACGATCCAGCTAAACAGCAAATATGTTTGATATGTGTCCGGCTTTAAAGTTGTCTGGGCTGTTTTATAGTGTAATCCGTGTGTAGTGTAGTAGTAAAACTGTTGACAGCGTTTTCATTCTTCACCTCAGTTACAACCGCCACCAACCACCAAACTGTCTCACCAGGTGGTGCCCCAGGATATGTGGGCAGACAGTCTGGCACGTGAAAAACTCTGTCTGTGTGTGTGTGCGCGTGAGAGAGGGAGGGAGGGAGAGAGAGAGAGAGAGAGAGAGAGAGAGAGAGAGAGAGAGAGAGAGGGGCGAAGAAGGGGAAGAAAGAAAAACGAAGTAGAAAGAAAACTGACCCGACATGCCAACGCTCATGTGTGTTCGATTCGCTTTTCGATAAGGGACATGTAGAGGTTATACCGCCGGGGGTGGCTGGTTGCACGGTGGAAGGGGGAGGGAAGAAGGGTTCCAAAAAACAGACAAGTTGGCAAAAACACGTGACACCAGGTTATGTGCGACGGATAGGTGCGGATTGTCATAGATGTGTTCTTTTTTTGTTTTGTTTTTTGTTTTTGTTTTAGGCGGGGGGTGTTAATACCTCCCGACTTGTTTTGGTTTGGCCAGCCGCCGTTTCAGAACCTTGTTGAAGTTGCCCACAAAAATCTCCCCTTCCCTCCCTTCCCACTCCCCTACCTCTCCCGGCTCAAAAAATGTGTGTATAAAACATTGCGGCCTTTCAGCGAAGTTTGCGAACCACCACCATAGAAGTGTGTATAGGGACCGCTATATGCTGACCGCGGTGCTCAAATGGAACCGGTTCTCTTTAGATTTGTGCCCCCCCCCCCTTTTTCCCTGCCACACCCCTCTGAAACCTTTTGTATCCGCGTTACCGATGTGCCACGTAACAGCGCACGCACACCGGCTGGAATTTCATTTACTCGTGTGCTCTATCTATCTATCTATCTATCTATCTATCTATCTATCCAGCTATCTATCTAAGCGGTCAGCGCATTTATTTATCCGTCTTCCATTGAAAACCCTCGTAGTTGTTCTTGATCTTAAAATAGCGGGGACTTATTTGAGTGTAATTTTCTTTCGAGGGATCCACTAGGTATTCCCCGTCGCGAGTAGATGATATGTGAGTATTGTGTTGACGCGTATAGGCAAATATTAGTTTCGGTTCGAAACTTTCAAAAAGCCTCCGAAAATTCTACAGCACTCTCTCAATCCTCCATGGAATGGATTAATTTATCTGGCACAATAAACCAATTTCTTCTCTCCCTTCTAAGGGGGTGCACAGCTACAATTATTACATTATTGCATTATTACTGTTAACCTTTTCCGAAACCATCCATTTTTTCATCCACGCATGCATTCAGTCGACATTCATCTATCCATCAGACGCCTAGAAAGGGGCCTTACTTTTGTAGACAAGGCTGACTTGTTCCCGCGTAAGTCATGCGGGTATGGTTTTGAAGGCTGTGAAAGCGATGAGAGATGGAGGGGGAGGCGGTGTGGTGTGGTGGCGGACCAACCCAGGGCGTGCGAGAGAGACAATAGTGTCGGAGTCGAAGAGAAAAAGGGATGGGTGTCAAAAGGGGAGAGGAGGGAGGGGTTGGGGAGAAAGGGGGCAAGTTTCGGGGCGTCCGCCAAACGAGATAAGTTTTAAAGCGTACAGACGCTTCTCGAACACGCAGCTCTGCGGTCCAGCGCGTGGCCACAGCCTCACTTCATCCCCCGTTTTTTTGTGTGTGTGCTTTTTTCACTCATCCAATT
>NW_026267150.1:274493-277111 GCF_000697945.3 Frankliniella occidentalis
TGCCCCTCCTCTCCCATATTCACTGCCGCCCATCCTCCGGCGCAGCCCTCCCCTCCTCCCCACCCCACTCCCATCCCCTCTCTGTGGCCGGAGACAAGTGCCAACTGATGACCTGTCAGCGCCCTAATTGGCTCGCTCCTTGTCTCAATTTTTACTCCTCGTCCCACCCGCTGTCTCGTGCTGCCTCTCCCTCCACCCCCGGTAAGTGGGGGGAGGGGTGAGTGGAGGGACGTGAAATGATTGGGCCCCGTTTGAATTATGTGCGCGATATATAAACAGGGTTGTGCGGACTGCGCGCATCGCTGCCGGGGCCCGAGTGTGCCGCTCCCACTCGGCGTATTTATTTATTATTATATTTGAGAGGCGCGCCCGACCCCGCGCGAGCCGCGAGCCACCTCGCGCCACGGCGCCGGCCGACCCACCTGCTTCTAGCCGTGTCCCTTTACTGCTACCTGCGTGGCCCTGCGCACCCTAATTGATTTAGCGAAGGGGGTAGGGGATGGGGGGGGGGAGAGGATGAAAGGGTTGAAAGGGGTGCGGTGAGTGCAGAGCTGGGGAGGAGGGGAGGGGGGATGAAAGGGGTGAGGGGGGAATAAGTGCGCAGAGCCGATGAGTGACCGCCGCGTGGAAGCCCCGGTGAATGAATGGTGGTGCGACCCTCACTGCGATGTGCCGCTGCATGCTCTATACCCGTGTCCCTCCCACCCCTCTCCCCCTTTCTCGCTCTCTCACTCTTCATCTGCCTGTCTGTCTATCTGTCTGTCTGTCTCTCTCCCTCTCTCATGAGAGAGTGCACTCCCTCCCTCCCTCTCTCCCTCCCTCTCTCACTCCATCCCTTCCTCTCTCCCTCCCTCTCTCCCTCCCTCTCTCCCTCCCCCCTCTCCCTCCTCCCTATTTCTATGTCCCGCCCGGCCTTCTCCTCTTTCGGTCTGCCGGCCGGGTCTGCCCGTCTGTCTTCCACACCATAGGCATGCATGAAGCCCGGCCGACCCAAACACGTGGACATTTGCTCTTGCATACGTCGCCACACACGCACACACACAGTCCGCCCCGCCTCTTTCCATTTTTACAGCGGTACGCCGCATCCCATCCCCAAAGGGTTGTGGGGGCAGAGGGGAGGGGTGGACGCGGCTATACGGCCCATATCCCATCTCGCACTCGGGCGTTGCCGGGCGTAGCGGGGCGTAGCCTGGCGCAGTCACGGGGCCAGGTGTACTCGTCTCCTGCCCCGCCGCGCCCCGCCCTGCTGGCTTTTGCCTCTCTCGTCGTGGCGCCTCCAGTCTACCCACCCTACTCCCATATCCTCTCCCTTTTTTTATCCCCGTTTCTTCTTTGCCATCCTCTCTGGGGTGAAACCGCACATACGCCTTGCGAATAAAACACCTCCACCGCCTCGCTGCTTTGCTCCGTGCGTCTCTCCTCCTTTGACTCACTCTGCCCCATACCCTCCTTTCCAAGCCCTAGCTGCCTGCAGTTCTAACGGCCCGTCGTGTTTCTTGTCTGTTGCAGAAGTACCGCGAGAAGGAGGTGAAGGTGGCCCGCAAGGACGGGCTCATGCTGGTGCGTGACATGACGGTCGAGCTCAAGAACATGATGGACGCCAAGATGCACGCCGTCCTGGTAAGTTTCGCGTAGTGCGGCCCCAGTTTGTAATCATGTTGTGTTTGGAGTTTGTTACTTCTCTGCTAGTTGAGGGAGTCAAGTGAAAATCAGAATTAAGAATCAAATTGGTCAAAGAAGATGAGGGATAAGTCAGTAGTGTGAATATCCTTAAAAAAAAACACACTCTGAAATTTCACAAAACTGAAGTAGCTTTCAACACTAGTAAAACAAGTGTTTAATTTTGCACGTCAATCGAAGTTTAAGTTCAAATGTGCATGTGCATTTCCTCGACGCATTGTGGTGTTTAACTAGGTTATCCGTCATTTGATGTTTAAACTTTCGACACTTCCGAGAAGTATAACTGCTGCACACCATATTATGGTTCCTATTGATAGCATAGAACTGTGTGTGTCCAAGTTTGCAGAATTTAAACGTTTACAACGCGTCTAAAATTTACACACCACGCAAGTCTGCAACTTGAGTTAAACACCATGCATGTAATGTGCAAAATCAAAACTTGCACACTTCGGTGCGCAAATTTTGCACACTTGTATTACCGTTGAATGACCAAGTCGTACTTTTTTCTTGTCTTTTCTTTTCTTTTTTTTTTTCATTTCACCCCAACAAGTTCTTTTGTTCCGTTTTGTTCAGTTTTTTTTCTTTACTTGGAATTATAGGAAGTTTGTTCGACTCCATTTTGAATACTTTGTATCCGCCCCAGCAGCGGGAGGCTGGCAGGCCGCCTGCGGCGCAGGCCCGTCGCGCATGCGAGTGAGGCGGCCGGCCTACCCTGGGCACGACAGGCGCTCGGCCCGAGGCCCGGCCCGGCGGCGTGGGGCGGCGGCGTGGGCGGCCTCTCTCCTTCTTGCCTTCGCCTTCCTTTCCATTGCGCTCGCCCCCCCCCCCTTGCCCCTCCTCTCCCATATTCACTGCCGCCCATCCTCCGGCGCAGCCCTCCTCCCCACCCCACTCCCATCCCCTCTCTGTGGCCGGAGACAAGTGCCAACTGATGACCT
>NW_026267150.1:278661-279988 GCF_000697945.3 Frankliniella occidentalis
GGGGTGGGCGGTGCACTCCCGTGGGGGGACGCAACGCAGGGACATGCGGGCCGAGCCGGCGCGCTATCTGCCCGTCCGTCCGTTTGTCTGTCGGTTCGCGACACAGAGTTTTCATGTGAATGTAGGTCAATTAAAAGTTGCTGGTGGCGCTGCCGCCGCTGCTGTCCGCGCCGCGCGACATCGAACCGACAACAGCCCAGCGAACAGTGGAGGCGGCGGCGACGCTCTGTTGCGCTGCGGGAGGCAGGCCGGGCCATGCCGATGGGTGAGGCCGGCCGGAACCCACTCGTCCCTAGTAGTGGGAAAAAATTACGATTTTCATTCAAGTACCGGAATCGTACAAGGATTAAGTTCGAATAGGATGATTCAATACCATTAATACGAGGATCCTACAGCTACACGTTTAAAAGTTGACGATACATGGCCTTAAAAGTGAATCGGCTTATAAAACTGTCACTGTGTAAATTGGTCGTGGATTCACGGGAAAATTTGGCGTTATACGTCGTAAAATTCCAATTTAAAATCGTAAATGTAGAAGCACTTTTTATCGACTTGGAATTTATCGACAAGCAACAATTGGCTGTTGCAAATTTACAAGATATTAAATTACAACAAATGTTATAAGTTTACGAAGATGTTTTTCAGTGTGTGGGCAAAATCGTTTGCAATACTGATACTATTCTTTGCATTTCGCAGTGCTAGAGCCAAAGTTTTGGGATTAGGGATCGTCCAGAAAGTACGTCCGTTTTCTCTTAAAATCATCCTGCAAACTACAGAGGCTCGGCGCCTGCAAAACTCGGGGTAGGCCTCCCCGCAATACACTCATGCACGGCATGCAAGATTTTGCCTACCCATCAGGCGCCATGAGAGCTTGCATTGCCTTAATTTGGAGGGTCCGTAACGGCGAATGACGGACGTACTTTCTGGATGATCTCTAAGTGGGCTGCAAAAGTACGTACTGCACCCTCGTTACCATGTATTTTGGAAATTGCCAACGTTACCTGATTCTGTAATTCTATATCGTCATCGTCATATCAAAGTCACAGCTGCAGATCGGATGTTTCTAAACTGACTCGTTGTGGATCGGATATCCTCCAAACCCGTGCGTTTTGCTTGGCACACTGTCGGGGTCTCCTCATATTCCATTCTTTGTTTGTTTTTCTCGCAAACAATCCCACCCACTCCCGCCGCTACTACCCTGCCGGAAACAGTCCTGATTGTTTGTTTTCCACGCTCTGCGCTCGGCAGTCGCCGGGCGCAGGATTTGCAAGCGCTTCCGCCCCAAGTTACCATACATATTTCATGCAAAAATAAAAAGTTGCTGATT
>NW_026267150.1:280972-283448 GCF_000697945.3 Frankliniella occidentalis
CCCCTGCCCCTTCCCTTTTTGCCCCCGTCGCGCCCCATACACAGACCGCTGCAATATTGCTCCCTGTTTTCTGCAGTCGCCACGCCACGCCACGCTCCGCTCTGCACCGGCGGGTCCGCCTGCACCGCCCTAGAGTGAGCGAGACGGGGAGAGAGAGATATGGGAAGAGAGAGGGGGGAGGGAGAGACAAAGACCAAGCAGACTAGCGAACTGTGACGGCAAAGGACACCGAGAAAAATTTACTGCCCGCGACTTTTCTACATTTTTGCGTGCCAGCGTCCGGGTGCAGCTTCTCGCTCTCTCGCTCCGCCCTATCTGTTATCTCACCGCAACGGGACACTGAGGCCAAACGAAACATTTTGGACAGTACTTCAGATCCAAGTTCTGAAGGCGTGCATGCACGTCTCACCTGTCGCAATATCTGAAGTGGGAGACGCTTTCCCATATGAGCTGAAGTGAGAGTTGTAAGGTCCAGACGAGCTGCGAATGCATCGTGAGGAACCGGTGAGGGGAACACTGCAAACCCTTGAGTGAGGTATCATGTTTGAAATGAGTGAAACAGCTTTTCCTCGCCCAATCACTGCGAGTAACTTTTTGGCCCGCCCTGTTATGAGTCATTACCGGATTCTCTCTCTCTTAGGGAGAGAAATTTTCCTTACCTCGCCCAATTGTAGTGAGGAACCACACTGACATTGGCCTACGATCGTAAATTATGACTCAAATGGAGTGAGAAAAGTAATCTTGCTCTCCGGAGAGCTAGGCTTTTAAGGCCATTGATCTCGCTCTACTCTAGAGCATGATATGTGACTCTAGCATTTACAGTGAAGGGGACTTGGGCAATCGGCGTTAGGCTGTGTGTGTCCAGCGAGCCTGGCCGGCTGCGGTGGGGCGACCCTCGGGGCGGCGGGCGGCACTGGGCGTGGGGCGTCGTGGCGGTCTATTTCGGTACTAACCTCGCCTCAGGGTTGTTTGGTGGGGGTGGGGGTGGGGGCTAAGGCTAGAGCCACGGGGTAAGCCCTGCCGATGGCGGGACTTTTGAGGGCCCCCGATCAATGGGGTCGAATAGAATTGCCGAACAGTTATTATGTCCGATTATGTCATTTCCCTCTCTTGATGAGAGCACGGTCCACAGCACGGGCGATGGAAGTTCACACATTATCTAGCAGATTTAACAAACACAAAGATTCTGTCTGCTCTTATCTCTTGCCTATTTTACAAAAAACGAACACCTTTTTGTTGTTGCAGAGGATTATGGATTCTGCGGAGCAGGCCGCTCTGTCCCACAAGATGGAGCTGAAGGACGGGTTCGCGACGGTATGGTCGCCCGACAGTTTCAACAACCAGGGCCGCCGGGACGGCATGCGGACGTCCCGCCACTTTGACCATCTGCCCGTCAACACGAACCGCAGCAGCACCATGCTGGCCCAGGACGTCAGCGAGAGAGGTCAGTTCACCCGCCTCACCCACAAGTGCTTCAGTCTTGTGTATTTTTCTGAAATGTCACAATGACCCATCTCTTGTAGATCCCTCGGTGGCTAACAGCATGGTCTGGTCCGAGCTGCTTGACGCTCTGTACATCAACAACTATGAGACGGACCCCACACTGTCCTGGCAGTACTTCGGCAGCGCCACCGGGTTCTTGCGTCGCTACCCTGGTGAGTCTTCGCTCCTCGCCACTTCCCCTGGTCTTTCGGTCGAGGCGGAATCGACTTGCGTAATCCATCAGTAATGGAAAATGTAGTACATGAAAGATAACTACAGGCTTACATCCAGTGTAGCCCGAGGGGTACAGCGCGAGTATAATCAAGGGGTAATATTCAGAGTAGTGAAGGGTAATTCGGAGTAATCCGTGGAAGTAGTATGATTCGTTGCAGTCCAGGGGTGAATCAGCAGTAATCATCCGAAAATAATAGATTTTGTCCTTACCTCGCTGTGTCTGGTCGCGCAGCCTCGCGGGTGCCCTGTGGTTCCCTGCGTGGGGGAGGAGGAGCGGGGGGTACACTAGCTGATGTGCAGCAGCGCCGGCGGGTCGCGGGCCAGGCTGGCGCTGGTGGTGGGCGCCCTGCCGCCGCTCCCGCGAGACCCCACAAACGTCTTCGGCAGCCCGTCTCTGCATTTCATCCCTCCGTCTCGACTGCCTCGGCTGTGTGGGTCCCGGGTCCCCTCCCCCCTCCCCCACCTTCCGCCCCACCCGCGACCCGCGTGTCTCTCAAGAACAATAAGTACTCGCGGCACAGCAGCACGGTGGCGCCTGGGTTGATTTCTTCTGCTCCCCACTTTTATTTTGTTGTTATCTTTATTTCCCTTTTCATTTCGCGTGTTTTCAACTTTTACAAATGCAGCCCGCGTCCTGCGCCAGCACGGCACTCCCAGCTCAC
Organism: Frankliniella occidentalis; assembly: GCF_000697945.3. Taxonomy (NCBI): domain Eukaryota; kingdom Metazoa; phylum Arthropoda; class Insecta; order Thysanoptera; family Thripidae; genus Frankliniella; species Frankliniella occidentalis. Next base: position 283,351 of record NW_026267150.1, read on the forward strand.
TGCTACTGCCGCTGCGAGCGCTGCGCGAAGTATTGCAAGTCCACTGGGTGCATTACTTCACGCAGAATGAGCACCTGTCAGTGCCCCCTTCCCGCCCC
>NW_026267150.1:290195-290882 GCF_000697945.3 Frankliniella occidentalis
TATAATCATTCTTATAATCTTATAATCATTCTTATAATCTCATAATCACGCTATAATCCTTATAACCTATACTCAAAAGTACACGGCTGAGGCGAGTTGCAGACCCCTCGGTACATTCGCAACGAGTAATCCGTTGCATTCATAATTTGTACTCTCGATTTTCATGCAAATACGGTAAATGGCCTTTGCTCACGTGGCACTAATAATTATTTTCTCTCCTCCTTTTAAAAATAATCGGCGCAGTCGGTTCCTCGACTAAAACTGCTCTTGTGCTATTTCGCCCATAAGTGTCCCCGTAAGCTCGCCCGTCCGGCCTGTCTGCCTGTGCATGGAAGGTGAAACTATTAGGAAGGGGGGTGGGGAGTTTTAAATCGCTCTTATTATTCGGGATTGACTTAAAGAAAAAGGGGGGAGAGGCGATTTTGGCAGTCACGAGATAGTGAGCGGAGAGAGCGCCTAGTAGCTAGGCAATCTCTGGCTGTTGAGTGCAGCGGAGCTGGGCGCGTGGCCTACCCTAGGGTCCACAGGCGCACAGCTTAGCACGCCGAAGGGAGGGAGGGAGGGAGGGAGGGAGGGAGGTGGAGGAAGGGGGGGCTGGAAGTGGATGTCTCAACGTCACTGGACCCCACAAGCAGGTACAGTCACCGCGCGCATGCTCCACGGAGGCGTCTTCGGCTTTCACTCATT
>NW_026267150.1:290932-292180 GCF_000697945.3 Frankliniella occidentalis
TCTGTCCAGTACAACCGCACCGGCCAGGGCAGCCAGTGCAACCAGGCCATCATGCTGATCACGGCTGGGCCCGTGCAGCCCGCCTACAAGGACGTCCTGAAGCACTACAACTGGCCGCACATGCCCGTCCGAATGTTCACCTACCTGGTGGGCAAGGACTCTACGGCCGCCTCCGAGATGCACAAGATCGCCTGCGGCAACAAAGGTGCGCCCGGCCGGAGACTGACTTTCCATTCTATTCAAAGGTGGTTTATATGTCACGTCGTTTCTATGACATTTTAATGGTTTTTACTACTGTTTTTTGCAGGGTACTTCAACCGGTTAAACAACCGGAAGGATGTGCGCGCCCAAGTGCTGAAGTATGTCCAGGTCATGTCCAGGCCTCTCGTCATGTACCAGAACGAGCACCCCGTGCAGTGGACGCCGGTATACAGGGGCGGAAAGGTAAGCGTAGGGTCGCGGGGATGGGTAGAAGGGGTCAAAGAACTGCCCTAGAGGCCCCTCCTGAAGGCCCGGCCTGATCTTGGCATTCCTTTTCGGTCGGAAAATTTTAGGCGACTTTTGAAGACTGCTAATTTTTGGTCTCTTTGCTTGCTAAAATTTGGCCCTCCAAGCGGCTGAGAGTCAGCCTTCTTTTGAAAGAAGATAAGTTTTTGGCTAGCAAATATGCCAAAATTGTCATTCTCCAAAAGACGGACTAAATGTTGCAATCAAAAAAGGAGTACCAACATTTTGGCAAGCTAGGCGACCACGGCGATGAGAGTGTCCTGCCCCGGCCCCCGGGCCCCAGTCTGCGGCGGTGCTGCCTGCATCCACTAGGAAAAGAAACGTGGCCAGAGTTTTCGGCCCGGTATTAATAAGACAGTGTTGAAGAAGAGTTTGTTTCTTGTTTGGTGGTCGGCGGAACGGGTTTGTTTTCCCGTAGTTGGCAGCCATGTGTTGACGACCGGAGTCGTCTGTCCCATCGCCTTCGCCGCCATCCTTCCTTTGCGAAGAAAAAAGAAAAGTGTGAGGGAAGGGACGGAGAAAAAAATAACTCAGACGCCCGAGCAAGGGGATGGCGCAAGGCATAAGGTCGCACACGACTGGGATTTGAATTCGACTAAAAAAAAACTTTGCCATTTCTTTCCGCAGGGCAACAGTCTTCTGCGTGACGAAGTCAAATACGGTCAGCTGATGACGTCTGTGAGCGCGCCAGTGTTCGACAGAAGAAACTCGACGGTGAGGGAAAACGGAAATGAGACGAGA
>NW_026267150.1:298300-302445 GCF_000697945.3 Frankliniella occidentalis
GCAGACGATGGGTGCTCTGTTGCGGTCCGTGACGGAGGGTCTGTTCACCTACATCGCGGCCCTGTCGCTGGACCTGCAACTCGGCGCTCTGCTCAGCGACACCTGGGCGGTGGCCGGCCGCGTGCTGCGTGACTGTAAGTAGAGCGCCACCGCGAGGGAGACGGCTCGTCGCGACGCGCGTCTTGAAGCTCACTAACAACGCTGTGCCTCGCCCCCAAACAGTCCAGAGCTTCGCCGACGAGGACGAGTCGTACCCTGACCTGGAGGAGGACGACGAGAACCCGGACGAGGACGAGGAGGAGGAAGAGGACGACTCGGAGGACGGCGTGGGGTCTGCCGGCGGGTCCGGCCCCGGCTCCCAGGGCGAGGAGGAGGTCTCCAACACCCTGGACGAGGTGCCGCGGCCCCCCGGCCAGTCGCGGGCCGACCACGGGAACCGCATCGGCCAAAGCCACGGCTCCAGCGGCTGGGAGCAGCAGTCCGTCGACCTGGAGCAGGTGGGTGACGGGGCGACCAGCGCGAGCAGCTCTCGGAGCGGATCAGTTCAAGGTGCTCACGCGGCCTCTCCTTGCAGAGCGAGTCCGGCTGGCAGGTGTACCGCAAGCCGGAGCACGCGGCCGGCGCCGCCCCCGGGCCGCAGCCCGTGCCGCCGCCCATGGTGTCCACGAGCGACGACGACGTCCTCCGCTCGGACGAGGCGCCACCGCCGCCGGACGAGCCGCCGCCGCCACCGCAGCCCAACCCCACCCTCAACACGTCGCGGCTGCGGCCCTGCGACAAGCGCGTGGACCTGTACGTGCTGCAGCCCGAGCGGCTCAACGCCAGCGGCACCGCCAACCCCCTCAAGGGCAAGCTCACCAACTGCCACGCGACGGGATGCGAGAGGTGAGTCCCCCGCGCCCCGCCCTGCTTCTGCATTCTGCTCCCCCGCCTACACTTTTCAGCGTACTTAGACCCTCGCCCCTCCTCTGCGCAGGCCTTTCAGTGTGCAGAAGATCCCGCACAGCAACCTCATCCTGCTGGTGGTGGACACGCTGTGCCCGTGCGGCAACAAGAAGCTCGCCATCCAGCCTCAGGAGGTGGTGTACGAGGGTGCGTCCTCCTCTTGCAAGGGGCGCAACCCACGCGACAACCTGGTGCGGCGCCGCCCGCCCAAGTGCATCTCCTACCACCCCGAGGTACGTCTTGTGCGGCGTTTATCCGTTCGAGCCCCAACCGTGTTACGGTTTAAAAAGAAAACCTGTTGAGCACATTTTTCACTGTCGTGCAGGAGGTGGAGATCCATGCCTGCGGATCAGCGACGAAGCAGTCGCTGACGGCGTCCTGTGCGTTCCTGGTGCTCGCCACTCTCCGCCACCTCGGCCTCGCTTGGCTGGCCTCATGATGAGACGGGCTGTAGGCGGATTCCCTTCGCCACGCTACGCCACGCCCCGACATCCCGACGAGCGGTCGTGGACCTGCCAGAGGGAAGTCCAGGTCGAGTCTAGCAGAGGGCAAGCCAGCTGCACCGCAGCACCCGGTGAAGCATCCGGGAGAGCTTCTGTGATGAAAAGCCCCGGGTACACGTCATGTTGTGTGATCCCTCCTGCCGCCGCGCCTCACTCGGACTCGGACCGGACAGAATACGACCAACCGGTCAACCTCCAGGTGGAGATGTGTGCCTAATGGTTCTCAAGACAAAAAGACCGTTTGGAAGTAAAACATATTTTTTCCTTCTTTTTCCAACAAAGTGTTTTTGTTATTGTTGTTGAATTGATATCATTGGGTTTGGTGTCAAAGACAGCAAATCCCTCCTCCCCCACTCCTGTTAGCTAGGAATGGTCAAATTGGGTGCTGGGCTCTGGCAAATTAGGTAATTTGCCAGCTGGAAGGTCACACCAAATAATTATGCTAAGTTAAATTAATTAATTTCAGATTGGTTTGGAAAATTTCTTGCCAAACTAATCTGAGTAAGTAGGACTTCGTTGAGGCGTTTTGCCTCTGCATAAGTTGTGAATGTTCCTCTTGTTTTGGCATTCATACTTCTTGGTGATCTCTCGACAATATTTATAATTGAATCATTTTTGTGCATTAAGCACACTTGTGAAGCTATGGGTTAAGAGAAACACTATTCATAATCACATATAGACTGTAAAAAGATTATGAATGAGGCATATCGAAAGTAAAGTCAGTATCACTGCATCAAATATCAGATGACCTATCAGATCCGGCCAAGAATGTTTCCAAATAGAGGACAAAATATCATGCTTGTATACACTCACACATATCTCAATACATGTCAAGACTCCATTCAACCTTAAAGCCCTCAGTTAAAAACCTCTGGCTTCAATCTTGTTTTTGTCTATCTGTGACTGAATAGTATTCTATGACTGTTATCAATATTCCAATTATACCATTAGCATAAAATTCATACATCCAAGATGTTAATTGTTAAAGTTTAGATGTTATGTTCGTTATATTGTTAGTAAACTTACATAACTGATAAGATTTAATATAAATATTACTTCTACATGTCATATCTCTCACCTTGCTTTGTAGTTAAAAGAAATTTCATGCGACCAAAACTTTCTATAGCATTTGATTGCATAATATGCATGTTCTTCAGACAATAAACCTTCAAAGTGATTGGTTATAAATGCATATGTTTTAATCCAATAGGAAATTTTATGCTGTTAGGGATTTTATTTTCCCGTCCTTGTAGTTGGTGTATAGTATAAAGGCATTTTAATCTTGTTGTTGTTTTGAAATTATAATCATGAAACTAAGTTTGTTTCTTGGTATCAGAATGGCGTTTGTGTACTTTTTCTTCCAAAGCAGTCACTTTCTGGAAGAATTTGTCTGGCAAGTTTCAAGAGACGTGAACCATAACACATATCAGTTTGGACATTAGACGTACCTAGTCAGGGCAATTTTGCCTTGCAATAAGCTTGGAGAATGCTGCCTCCTTTCATTGATTTCAAAGAATCAGTATCAGATTGTAATAGGGTTAAGAGAAATTTGTATTTTTGTGATCCAGATACGTATCCCAGTTTTGTACTGGTTGATTAAGTTTGTGACATCTGGCAAAATATTTAATCAATGAGAAGTTTTGCCCTGGCTAGCCTGTTTCCAACACTGAATATGACTAAAATATTACTAAAGATACTTAAAGATAAAAATAGGATGAAGTTTGATATACATTAAAATAGCACAAGAGCTCTCGTCCTATGTTACTCATTTTATTGTGAAGGCTGTGTGGGGGTACAAATGCAAATGTGAAGCACATTTATTTGCCTGGTGCTAAGTAAGCCGTAATGGATAATGGTAAAATTAAAAATGGACTTAAGTTATAATGCACACGTGCAATGTAACAACAAACTAAGCCTTTTTTTTTACGTGCCCTTCTTGTAGCTTACATCTTTCCCCTTTACCATTGCCCAGATCAGATTTGAGATTTATTTTGAAGAGATGAAATTCAAAATTAGCCCCTATTGAAAATTTCTGTGACAGGAAGTGAAAAGAGAAATTATTTGGAACCTTGTCTCAATGCTAACGTACTTCCATGAAGTCACAATAATACCCTTCAAGCATTAACTATGCACAAAAAAATATATTGATTGACCAGTGTTAAGTTTTCAATAACTGTATTATAATTTTTATCGCATTAAGTAATCTCCAAATATCTTACCTAAAATTATAAGACAGATTATACCTATGACATATTTGTGCAAATAAAACTGTTTTGTGTGAGTGGAATACTTTGTAAATAATGTATGAATGTTTCGTGATGTAGTACTGAATGTACAGAGCACAGAGCCCTTATTATAAGGTCATGAGTGTTGTATAAGTAAGTTTTGTTACAATTTCGTATAATTTAAGTGATTGGAACAATAAGCGGCAGTGGCATGATTGTATATTCTGCATATCATACACTTTTTACAAAATTAGGTGGTTGTTCCAAACCTGAAGATTCCTCTGCGGCTACTTTCCATTGGTCTGTGAATCTAAATTGAGATCTATTTGAGTTTTTAAAATTGTTCCATGTTGTATTTCAAATAAGTCTGGTAGCTATGTCAAATGTATTTACTTTGCTTCAATGAAAGTTTGGAAAACAAAATGTTTCATTTGCAATTTTGACCATTTCTCTGTTTCTTATCAATCTCCCA
>NW_026267150.1:302495-306855 GCF_000697945.3 Frankliniella occidentalis
GGTGTTTCCTCTCGTTTTATTTCTCTCGATGATCGAAACGCTGATATTCTGATGGTTCTCTCTCTCTCCCTCAGCTCGGAGTGAACGGCTACTCCTTCCTGGTGGACAACAACGGCCACGTCCTGTACCACCCGGACCTCCGGCCCATGGTAAGCGCGGGCCGACCTCTCCATCTCAGCCCAGCCAGAAATACTGTGACGTAGAGACTTAAAAGTCGACGTCGGCAACGATCGTGACGACGGGATTTCGTCGCTAGATTTGATGTTAAATTTCTGGCTGGGGAGGGGCAGTGGGTGCGGTCCTATCTCACACTTAAGCACTTGGAAATAAATAAGCGGACATTTTCTCGTGGACTGAATACTAAAGCCCTGTAGCTGCACTAGTCGGGCACCCCCGTTTCCAAACCGGCCGCGAGGAGGCACCTCTAGCCGCGAAGCACGTCTGTCGAAACTGCTTTAGATGTGCAGGGTAGTGTGCATGTACGACCCTTACGCCTAGATTTTCACACTGTCATTCAAACCTATAGTTTTCTCTCGAAATTGGGCCACCAGTCCTGTGCAGTGTTTTCGTACTAACATCTCTGGAGATTAACGAGAAATCTTTACCAATGGAACGCATCATCCATCACCAATACCCGTAGGAATTCGCCTAATAGACCTGCTTGTCAAACCTTTCACTAATGCACTCTAAATTATCTTTTTCAGCAAAACTCACGTCAGGTAAATACAATTTTTGAAATTTTGTGCTCATTTTGAGTAATTTGCGAAATTGCACAGTCTTCTTGATGTAGTAGTTATCGAATTAGTTTTGGTTTTCTTTTAGCTTATTTATGTTTTTGTAAATTGGCATTTTCTCGTCTTTTTTTATAGCATATGTATGTTGTAAAGAAAATGTACTTAAAATAGATCCAGGGATATTGATGCATTCAAATTCCTGGTTTTCTTTGTCCTACTTTCGGATTTGGAACACGAAAATCACAAAATTACCTCAATATTGGATAAATCTACTAAATTTGTTAGATTTTGCGTGAATTCTTACAGAACTGAAAATACGGGGATTTTGCTCCGTTGTATCACGCACTCTCAGATACAGCCCTTGCTCCAGAAGTTTCGCTTATGGCCTCTCAATTGTTGTGCTAGGGGAATTGGTTTTAAAATTTCATTTTTGGCGGATCTGGCGCATCCAAGTGTTGGGCAAGTGAACTGCCCTCTCAATTTTTGCTCCTAGTTTGATGGACCGGGTGTCTGGGCTGTAACATGCCGGTTATATTTGGTTGCCTATACTCTTACTCTGGCTCGCAGACGTTGTGCTGCAAGGGAGCAGGCACCGGGGGTAGCCTCACCTCTCAACTTAACCCCTAGCTAAATACCAGGTCCTCTCCACAGTGCTGCCCTTCCAGAGCGACTCTAGCGCCAGCAAGTAAGCGCGTATGCAACCAAACATCCCGAAATGTCAGAGCCGGGATACCGGGTGTATTGGTAGAATTGATTCCTGCTTAACTGTACCTGATCGGTTTCTGTCGTTTTCTCTAACATTGTCAGCCGATTTCTCCGGCTAATGTGGCCCTCTCTTCTGCAGTTCCAGGACACTCTGAAGCCTGAGTACAATAGCGTGGACCTCACTGAGGTCGAACTCGTGGACAGTGACGGAGGACCTCGCGAGAACAACTCCATGCTGCTCGATGTACGAGTCTTTTTCCATGCACTATCATATTACCGTAACCGAGAGTCTTTTCCAGATTTCATCTTAATTTTGGGCATATTTTTTACAGCTTCGGCACGACATGATCGATCAGAAGGAAGGAGAGACGGACCTAACCATAAAAACGGATTTCAACGGAATGGTAAGTAGTTCGTTTTAGATGGAGTTCGAGTTCCTGATTTGAAAAGCGAACTTGGGTCGAACATTCTGCACCACCGAGTGATGAGAAAGTTGAAGAAAGTAGTCCCTCGATATATTTGATGCAAACGATTCGATTGGTTTCAGCGCGTGGCCACCCGCCGGAACAAGTACTTCTACAACCCCATCGACGGCACGCCCTTCTCGCTAGCGCTGGCGCTGCCGGAGGGCTACGGCATGTACGAGACTGTTGGGGAGGAGGAAATAAAGCGCAGCACCGTTAACCGTAAGTGTCCTTGCAGGGGAAAAACACAACTACTACTTAGGTTGTCTGCATATCTCGCCCACTGACCACGAAAACTATTTTTGCTTACAGTTTCCGATCTCTTCAAAGGAGACAACTGGAGGCTCCACCCGGACTGGTGCGTATACATCACTCAATATCATTGTGTACCTATAAATATACCGCCTGGTGCAGTTTTTGATTCGAGATTTAAACTTGAATCATGCCCACAGAGATATGCCACCCTCTCAAAAACAATATATTTTCTTGCAGGGTGTACTGCGAATACAACTACGCCTCGGATCACCACTTCAAATCGCCGGAGGACCAGTTCTTGCACTTCCTCAACAAGGTCAGGAGACCCGGCTGGAAGTGGATGTCTCAACGTCACTGGACCCCACAAGCAGGTACAGTCACCGCGCGCATGCTCCACGGAGGCGTCTTCGGCTTTCACTCATTCTAACATTCTTCAACTTTTCGTTTCCAGTTAAAGACATGAAGAAGCTGGAACGGGACTCGTACTACTGTAAGTATCTCGTGCCGTCGGCCCGCGCCTCCTCACCCCCTTTGCTCGCACCACCAGCGCTTACCCTGACTTCTCTGCCCGCGCAGGTGACAAGACGTTAGTGCAGTCGCTGGTGTACGACGCGGTGGTCACGCAGGGCCTCGACCAGCCTGCGCGCCTCGACCGGCCGTCGAACGTCAACGAGGAGAGGCAGTAAGTGTCCGAGGCCAGATCAGATGCGACAAAGGGAGAGCCCCATTGTCACGAATGGAGAGGGGAGGGATGGGGCCGTTGATTTTAATGAACGCATGGGGTTGTTTTGATCAGTATTCTTTGTTTCGGTTCGTTTCTGGGGATCTGAGTCATTGGGCTCTCGTTTCGATAATCTCTGTACGAGTCGTCGTCACTGGCTTCACGTTCACCGCACGCTGAGCATGTATTAGCCACTCACCATCACAAGGGTCTGTTCAAACTGTCGTGTCGGACAAAGCATCTCTTCATCGTCGCAGCAAATGGCCTTCCTGGTGTGGAAGTTGAATATTTCATCAGAAGACTTTTACTTAATTAATGCACACACCGTCCTTGTATTGTGTCTGTGTCTTGCACTAACGCACTGCTTTCCCTGAATAAAATGTTTTGTTCGATTTTTTTTTTGTGAATGCTCGTCGCACTGCAGCTAACAAGGAAACTGTCTCACTAACATTTCTTTCTTTGTCGTTTTCTTTTCACATTTCACTTCTTTCTCACTAATTTATGTTCATCCTCCCTCTTGCAAATAGCCCTATAGCCGTTCTCATGGCTCTGTGGCGAAGGTAACGTATAGGTCGCATTTTCGAGTGCTTTCCTTTAGGATAGCGTCGCTAGCCCTCAGTATATTTAGTCGGCCTTGAAAAAAGGTTAAAGACAGATTTCAAGATTCAACGCAAGTGTTTTTCCCCATCCGTATCGTAATTTATCAGACCCTGTTCCTAGAAATTCAATAATGTTTGTATCTATCTTAAAGATGGCTTATCTTCCCTCCCGTCGTGAATGTCTGCATTCGCGCATTCACATTCGCGAGAAACCAAATTTCACAAAGTAGAGACTAGATTCATTTTTGTTGCATATTAACGTGTTTGTTGTGTATTCTTCTGTTGAAAGTGACACCATTTTCCGTTCATGACAAACGTGCCCGTTTTACACCCTCTTGAGATTAATAATAATTTCAACAAGTATAGGAAGTACTATACCCGAAAAACTTAATATTGAAAACAAGCAACTGTCAAAATAAATAATTTTCAAGAAAACAAACAGCTCAAATTCTGTGGTGTCACTTTCTTCAACGTGATCTGTTTTTCGCGTACCGAAGGCTGTGGTGAGTACCTACTAACAACTTTACTCCTCCTACAAGCTGCCAAAGGAAAGTGTTTCACTATGTCGCCAAAAAGTTACAAAGTTATCATCACATCCTCAATTCTTTGGTACCAGGTGTTTAGAGCAGACGCCGCAGTGTTGTGGCTTTGCATATCGTCTTGGGCCGGAAGGGACGTGGCATTTTACGGGTAGAATGAGTAGGCAAACCGTAACACTTCGGCGTCCGCTCTAAAACATCCAGAACATAACTTTGTAGGGTGGTTGAAGACTCTGTACTTTTCGAGCAAAATCCATTCCGTCTAGTACATTCCGAGGGGTCTACAACTCGTATAATCAAAAGTACACGACCCTATAATCACTTATAATCACGCCTATAATCC
>NW_026267150.1:314610-318095 GCF_000697945.3 Frankliniella occidentalis
CATTCTCATGTCTCCCGCATTTTCAGACAATAATTTTGTTTTTATTATTTTCTTTGTTTTAAATATTTGTAGGTAAGATTACAAGTAAAGTAAGTCTCTTGTTTCATACTGTCTGTTGACCTTGCAGTGCTACATAATGGACTGCACCCTACAAAGCAGTTACCTTGGTACAGATGTTAAGCTTTAAGACAGAAAAGGAAAGGATTTCTTCACTTGCAAACTGCTGTATATAACGCTGACTCCATTTTGGATTTTTCCTTCTAATTTGATAAAACCCTGATCTTTAGCAACATGTTCCTCTTTCTTTTTCATGTCTTTCTTTAAGAAATTCGTGTTCAGATGTCTTCCATCTCCCACTTTCTTGTTATGTTTTAATCCAAAATGGTGTCTGATAAATTATAATGGAGCATGAAGTGCTTATGAAGTATGGTCGTTGGACCTCAGAGTTGTGGTTTGATTAAGAGTTAAACACATTTGCCAAGAAGATCGTCACTTGTGTAATGTGTAATGTGTTTAGGTGAAGAGGCAGAGTAAATAATTGATGGATCCGTGTATGGTCAAAAAGAGTCTTCCATTTGTATAGAAGAAATTATGAAGCTAAGAACTCCTGATGGTTAATATAGCATTATTGAGTTAGATCTGCATTAGAAATGAAAGCGCAATTTAATCTCAGATAAATGATTTATTTTTTTGTAATATAAAGTAATGGAATGCTTTGTCAATCGCAAAACTTGGATTTTGCTTCAAAAATTTCAGTGCTCTTTCTGACAAGTTAGTTTGGTGATCTGTTCTTTATTCAGTAAGTCAGTTTCAGAAGTTAAAATTTGCTGTTTTTAATTCAATTTTCAGATTTTTTGTACCTTCTACTTTCATTGATTGCATCTTTTGCACCCAGTACTAGTGATTGATAGCTTATATGTCTACTGTTTAGCTATAGTCTCACTCTTTGCGTTTGAGTGAAGTGGAGCTTACAAGGTAATGCACCATACAGAATGATAAAAGACGTGTTGTGTAAACTGCAACTTAAAAATAAATAAATAAATAAATAATTATAATAAAGCTTATTCCACAATTAAAAATTGGTTCATTGACCTACAACAACAGAAACAGAACTCCTCACTTGAGTGTGGAGTATGATGAGTCAAACCAGAGTTACGATGACATCAAGAAGAGTCATAGAAGACAATGGGGGACCATTTTGACGTCATGCTGACAGTCTGGAAATGTGACCAATGTGACTATCTCCGTAAATAATCAGTTGAAATCGGAACATCATGAATTCAATGCCAGCACTGATAACACTTACCTTGCCGATCATCGGAAAAAGATATTGACAGCTTCACAGTTAAAGCCGAAATGTCACCGACGTGCGACCCTTGAAGTTTTTCATACAGATACTGACACCCGGGAACCGGAAACAACCCGAACTTCCGGGCACTTCCCCACTTTCCCCAAAATGTATGCGACTTTGAACTGCAATACGAATACTAATAATCAGATTCCTTAATAATTTCTCATACTCACCCACCGTCAATGATTTTCATTTTTACACGACTTTGCAAGGTGGCAAGGGGAGGAAAAAGAAAACGCGAGAAACTAGTAATGTCGTCTGCTGCAATGGAGATTTTCGTTTAGTCAAAGCAATTTGACGTTCTTTTCGTCGATTGAAAATGGTTTTGCTGTCTTGGCACGTTCTATTGTTTTATGGTCGGTTCCTTTCTGCGTAAATTTTCTGAGCAAGAGCGCACAGACGTCTTTGAAAGGTGAGTAAGAGGTTACACTCTGTCGGTGTGTAATGTTATCGTTTTTGTCTAGTTATTTAAGTTTTATCTTTGCCCCGTCGATACTCTTGAGTACAATTAATTTTAAGAGTTTTTCTATCACCTCACTGAGTAGTGGCATCGAATGCACGAGTGTGAGTCATTTACTGAAGTGAACCTAACCTAGATCATAATGTTGGTAGATGCTTTCTTCAGTTTCTATAAATTGATCTATTCCTCCTCATGTTGCTCTTTGAGATTATGTTCGATTGAAAGTGTTAATTTTATTCTCTATTAGCTCCTTGTCGTTTCATGGCCTACCATACAGCATTGTCCGATATTCTTCTTAATATCATGTAACAGTTTCTCTTAATGTGTAATCTTTATTTGACCCCTAGCGGATCAATTCCAAAATTAAATTTTCTCCCTCATTACAAAATTTTGAAAACTACAATCATTCAGCAAGCTATTTGTGGGGGAACTGACTTACTTCTGCAATTGACCTTTTGCCTACAATATGGCAACACCACAAGTAGAATTTTGTACTTGAGATAAACCGCATTTTCAGTGTCTGTCAACAAAATTATGCAACACCACGCAATTCCTTGGAAAATTCACCAGGAACAAGTTGTTTGCTTTTTGAAAATTTGTCCAAATTACAATCTTACTTCAGAGATTTGTGTTGTTACCTAATTGTGAGCAAATATATCTACACCTAAAACTAAAATATCCATGACTTATTGACTTTGTATCTGTTACTTAAAAGATCTAACACTGATATTTGAGTGGAGGAATAGATTAATTTTTCTTTTTAGCTTTTCTCTGATGGATTCAAGTCGGACACCACTCTGGCAAACAGATATATCACCCTTTAAAATTTGTTGATCATGATGCGTTGTAAGTTTTTTCATCATTTTTGTCTCTCACATATTTGGTGAACATCTGTTTAAACCCATTAGATATCACCATTTTTATTTAGTTTAGTTCTGTCGTTAGAAGTGTGATAAAATTTAATCTTTTTTCTGCCATGAACATTGATATATGATTCTCACAGTTGATGGCACATCCATGTGTGGCGTGTGGCATCACATGCAATCTCTGTGCCTGTCATCCAACAGTGCAGTTATTGTATTGTGGCCAAAAGAACCATCTCAATTTCACAAGATACCCATCACAAACCTGTGCCATGATCGGCCATGATTTATATTGCGGTGTCGTCATTCAGACAGAAACAATAATAATATTGAACTTCATCTGAGGCAGGCATATAGTGCCGTCATCATTGGTGGGCCACGCCTTGTTTCCCACTATTTAATTGCCGTGTCGCGGCCCAGGCAGGTCCTTAGTGGCGCCACCACCGCGGCGGGTTGGCGCCTCGGGGTGGCGGGCTGCCAAGGAGCGCACGTGAATGGTTATGGACGCGACCAGCAGCAGCAGCAGCAGCAGCAGCAGCGGGTGGAGGGCGCGCGGGGCTGCTGCGGTTGCTAACCGGGAGGGCGGAGCGGGGGCGCAACTCCCTTTATGTAACGGGAACGGGGAAAACCCGCACTGGTGGTGCTGGTGATCGCCGGTGCCAGGTAAACTTTACATCCGATTCTAGTCCCGATCGATGGTCCCGCCCGCCCGCCCCGCCCTGATCCGCACTGGTGGTGCTGGTGATCGCCGCGGTGCCAGGTAAACTTTACTACCGATTCTAGTTCTGATGGTCCCGCGCGTCCAGCCCTG
>NW_026267150.1:318865-324473 GCF_000697945.3 Frankliniella occidentalis
ATTAAAGCACTGAAATGGTCGCAACTCAATTATTTTATTTAGTGTGGTGGAGAAGGGAGAACCATTAAGTACCTTGAATGCAGCGCTGCTGCGCTTGCGGTGCGGTTCGTCGATTCCCTCTGTTTTTTTGTTCCCCGGGCCGTCGCGGGCCGTTCGCTCCGGTCGGACTGTCTGCCGTCTCTGCCCGCGTTTGATAACGCGCCCGGTTGGCAGAAACCGGCAGAAACCTCGGCAGAAACGCGAGGCGCTTTGCCGACGAGCTGAGCTGCCGATCACCCCCCGCGTGCCGGCCCGGAAGCCGGCGGTTTGAAATTCCGAGAGAGTATTATAACAGTACACCACCGGGCAACGGACCGTGTTGTATCGTATCTTTCTATTATCGCTGATTGACGAGAGATAGCAAGCAAATAACTGGACAGAAAGACAAGCGAATGCCCATACACACACATCCCTGCCGCGACCTACTCAACACACTGTAAATTGTTTACGGACAATAGGTTCGTAATGCAAACCAAAACCTTCGTACAGGGGTCTCAGACACACGGCCCGCGGGCCGCAAAGGCCGCACTGGAGAGAGATGGAGCTATGTGATCGCAGTGAGTGCGAGTGAGAGGTCCGCGGCCCGCGTGACGTTACAGTCTGAGACGCCTGCCTTCGTAGCTTACGAAGGAATTTGAAGCGTTGTATTACGAACTCATTCTTCGTAAGCTTGCGAACAAGTAGTTCGTAATGCAAACCGATTGTTCGTAAGAACCTGTCTAGCCGTACAAACAACCGCTTTGCAACACGAACAATTTCTTTGCAATACAAAGAACGAAAATTGTTCGTAACGTTGCAAAGCATTTAGTTCGTAAGCTTTTTACAGTGTGCACACTGAGCGGGGATGTAGAAAATAAATTTTCGTTTAGTGCCGCTTCTACGCGTTGTTTTGCGCTGTTGGCTGGGTCAGTTATTGTATGCACTGTGCTGCGAACCGCGCGGTGTGCGACATGAGCCAGTGACATAACGCGCCGTGGGTGAGGGCGATAACGCCAGTGAGCGATCCATGCCACCGATTCTCGCGCTTTTTTATTTGCCACGCCACGCCGGCCAACGCCGCACACAGTAAAAATAAAAGGCTCATCCTATGAGTTCCACTCATATTACTATATTACCATTACAGTTTACCTATGCAGCACTGTGCAACGAAGTTACGATTGTGTGAAAACAACTTGAAGGGTTGCAGGGAAATTTTCCATGATGTGTTTTGTTTTGCAAAATTATACAAATTGAAATAATTGTAAAATTCTGTATCGAATTGGAGTTTATTGACGAGCAGGAACATGGGCTGTCGTAAATTTTCAACACTTTGAAAATCGGAAATACTAAATTTGCTGTAAATTTACGAAGATGTTTTTCACGGTGACGGTGAATATTCGCCGTAAGCTGCAGCTCACGGCTACAGCGCGAAACTCACTGCATTAAGCTACGCGGGGGGTTCGGGGTGCGCATCACCGTTACCGACTGCGAAAAATGTTCACCCGTAAGCTTTTTAATAGTGCACGACACGACACTCCTCTGCGCTGTTGTGATATAAAAGCGCGGTGTCGCGCCCATGTCGGGGTCGCGTGCGCGTGCCCGCCGCGTGGGGCCGCCCCACTCCTCGCGCGCCGTGGTGGCGGGGCGGGGCAGGGCGTGACGATTACCGAAGCGATTACCTGTCCGGCCCGGCCGCCCTGACGTAACGGTGTGCCATTCTCCGTCTTTGTCTCTCTCACCGGACAGCAAATGTGAAAGTAGCGGGCGAATGCCTCTTTCTGTCTCCCTCTCTCTCTCTCCCTCCCTCTCCTCCTTCCTTCCTTCCCTCACCCTGGCCTGCTGGCGTACGCACGGAAACGCCGCCGCTGCCGCCGCCGCCTCCCTCCCCATCATTGCCTCAATGGTGGGCGAGCCGGGGGAGACCCGCTGTTTGGGCGCGAAAGGGAAGGACCAGCTCGGCTGGTGCTCGACTGTATATAGGGTACCGGGTGATTCAGAGAATTAAGACGCAGGTGCCGGTGGGTTTGCCTCTCGGTTTGCCTACTCGCTATGTCCGCAAGGCGCCTTCAGCCCCTTTGGTGGACAAACCCCACCTGAACCTGCTGCGTCTTCTCTATTATGCGATTCACCCAGTACTATATCGGAATGCCGGTGCTCTGCAGAAGTGGCAGAAGGCTATAAGGCTGCCGCGCGTACTTACATGAGTTTTTGTTTTTTGTGTTTTTTTTTTATTTTTTGCGGACCGACGCATAGTCGTCACGGGACGACATGCAGCAGCGCGAAAATGTTCGCAAGCGAAAATAAAGCGGCATAATGAGATACTCGCGCGGTGCTGCTGTGTCGCCGCGCGCGCCGCCGCATTCTCTCTCTCTCTCTCTCGGACGCGCGAACCGCGCGAATCTCTTTTCTCTCCGTGCCGCGTACATTTTCTCACTGACCTCTCCTCTCTTGCGAGTGTGTGTGTGTGTGTGTCCGCCTATTGATTGATTGACGTGCAACGGAAGATGAAAATGGCGGTGTGGGGTGGGGCGGGTCGCCCGGAGGCAACCCGGTGCCTGTTTAGCGGAAGGCCAGCCACGGGAGCAGCCGCGGGCTCCACTTTTCTCTACCCCCTCTTCTTATCGTTAAAGGCATTCATTCACTTGTCACAATTTAAAAATGTCGGGAAAAAATATTGTTTTCAGATAATTACCCCTCTACTCTCTCATAGCGTTTTTGCTTCTTTTTCTTTCTTTCGTGTTTTAGTTAGACCGATGAGTTAGACTTTTGGCGCACCCGATACATATGATGTGCGAATTGATTTCCGATCAACGCGTATTAAAAAGGGCGTTTTCGCTGTGTTGTATGAGCGCACGGCTCGCGGTTATTCGCATCGTCATAGTCATAATTCTGCCCGCAACCCGCATATTACCAATGTATTGTCGGATGAGAGTATTGTTGTGGGCCGGGCCTGCCCGGCGCCTGCCCGGCTGCGCCGACCGTTACAATGGGGCTCTGCGTCATTGTGTGGCCAGGACGGGACGGGGATGCGAAGCGATGCGCGCGGCAGTACAGCCGGCGGCCCTGAACCTCTGGAGGTCGTCCCCGCCGCCCTCAACCACCACACCACCCGACACCACCACCCCACTGCGGCCAGCCACAGTCCCGCGGTGGTCCCGGTGGTCCCCGGCTGGGATGAGGGTGAGGCGGGGCACTGACTTCGACTTCCCAGCCGCAGGTCGACACCAGTCGACACTCGGCTTTGCGAACATTGAACGTTGTAGTACAAAAGAACAGAACGAAAACAAATGCTTTCTCGCGGGAATCCCCGCACCCCTCCTCCGTGCAGATTCTCGCGCGTCCGGATCCGTACCACGACCGCAGTCGGTTCATCTAACCAGTCGTTGACTTTGTCGCGGTACACCGCACCACACACCCCTCACTGTTGTGAATGTTGGTACGATTTCCTCGTCGAAGAAAACATTATACAATCATGCCAATATGACGTTATCTGTTCGTAAGTGAACTATTTGAGTTCGTAACAGTACAACTTGAATTTGTAATTTTTACGATAGGTTTGTTATTGAACTTTTCAACATTTGTCAGCGAAAATTTTCGCGTAACCATTTTAAAACTTTTTTACCGTGCTCGTTCAGCGTTTTATTCGCTATGTCTATCCGTCCGTACGGCGTTTTCCCCCTTTCGTCTATCCGTCCCAACACTCACCGTACCGCGGTCGGTCATCTCTCCATCCGTCCGCGATGTCCCGATCCTTCCGCGCGCGACCCGCATGCAAGGCTGAAGCAATTGAACGGCGTCATCGGCCCGGGCGGGGGGCGACGCGGGGCATCTGACCGCTCACACACACACACACACACTCTCTCTCTCTGTCGCTCTCTCACACATTGTAAGGGAAGCGAGAGAGAGAGAGAGAGAGAGAGAGAGACGGAGAGAAGCGCGAGGAGTTGCCCGTCCTTGTCGCGAGCGAGGCCGTTGGCGAGGCCGCTGGCCGCCGCTGCCACGGTATGGCCCAGAGGCCTAATGGCCGCGGCCTTCTCGTCCAGGTGCGGACGGTGTCAGGTGCGCGCGCCGGGCCGGCGGGCCGGGCCGGCGGGCCGGGCCGCCTCCGCCTCCCGCTGCACTGGGCCAAGGGCGCGGCACCGGCACACGACCACAGTGTGGCCACGCGGCGGGCGGACTGGAGTAGCGGCAGTAGGCTGCATGCTGAACGTGATAATAGCTACACTGCAAAATAAAGAAGTAGGCAAACTCGCTCCACGGAGAGCGAGGTTGTGAATTCAATTTTATGACTCCTGGGCTGGAGGAGGGATATGAATTACATCGCTCGTTTGGAGTCCAGTTTTGCGACATTTTTGGTAAAGAATATGACTCATTTTTGAGTCATTTTCGCAAACGAACATCGCTCGTTTAGAGTCATTTTTGCCACATTTTCGGTTACGATTAAGACTCATTTTGAGTCATTTCGCCAACATCGCTCTAACACAGCCATACGTCGCTCTATTCGGGCAAGAAACATCACAAGAAGTTTTACAGCGCTCTGATATTCCGCGAGGGCTCGACAACTCGCCTACTCCGACTGTACTCGGGCTGTCCTCAGACTGTACACCGGCGGCGTTCTCCTCCTGCTGAGTTCCTCAGACCCTTGGGATATATCGTAATAGACCAAATGCTGTCATGGCCCTTTTTACAAAAGAAACAATAGTTTTAAAACCAAAGCAATGTGATTTATTTTGTTGAGAATGTAAACATTTTCAGGTGTTTCAATCATAACTCCAAATAATAGTTTTCTATTGTGGAGTGGCATGTTGACTCGTCATCGTCTCGCGGGGATTGAGGGATTGGTTGCAGGGCGGGGAGAGCCCGGATCATGACCACGTTCAGCCACTCGGGGGAGGGTGTGGGGTGCGTGACCTGTTGGGTATGGGGCGCCGGCTGCTGGAGGCCATGACGAGGAGGAGCAGGGTCGCGCCGACCGTCATACCACCGCCGGGGCCGCTTGCCCCGCGCTAACTATTTCGCATCGTCCTGCCCATTGGGTGACCATGGCAGTAGGGCCGCCCGCCAACCTTCTGTCATCGCCATTGAGGAGACACACACAATCACGTGTCGCTCCGCCAGTCTTTAGGCGTCTAAGTTTTGAGGATAATGTTTTTTCCTGCCGCGCGCCCACTACAGGCGATAAGAAATATATACACGTGCACTCGGCGCTCGCGGCACGAGGACTTTGGGTGGCTGTTCGCCCCACCCTGCCGCCCAGCCCAACCCGCTGTCGCTATGGCAGGGCGGATTTGCGAAGGTTTTGGCGCTGGGCGCCGCCACGCCACTTCCGCCATAGCACAACGTATACGCGCGCTTATCTAAATACAGTGTGCAGCCGTCTCAAAGGGGGATCAAAAAGCGCGCTGGCGGGGCGCGCCTAGATTACAATCGTCTAGCCAAAACTTCAACCTAATTTGTTTGTTTGTTTACCTTTTGCCGTTGTTTACCATGTTACCATTTAGTACGTGGGCCATTTTTTGGAGGAGTGCGCGCGTGTGTCACAACGGCACTGCGTCAGCAGAACGGACGTCCCCACGCCTCTTCACGGTGC
>NW_026267150.1:328275-335257 GCF_000697945.3 Frankliniella occidentalis
GCCGCCGCCGCCGCCACTGCCGCGCCGCGCCACCCCGCCGTTGCATCACCGCCATAACACTTCCCCTCCCGCGTCCCCTCGCGCCGCCTTCCTCGTTCCTCCCCATCACCGCCCGGCCCGGCCCGGCCTGCAACCGGTTTGCCCGGGGCCCGGTCCAGCCCGTCCTGGACCCGGCGGGATGGCAAGGACGCGCGCCGGCGCGGCCAGGCAACGCGTTTTTGTTTCTGGGACGACAGTATGAATCACACGGTTATTATCGTTATTAAGAAGTCGTCGTCGTGGTGGTGTTGGCATTCCGACCGTTTCTGCATGCGACGACGCGGCGTGGCGGCCCCGGCGTGGCCCTCGGTCCGGGGGATCCAGGTCATGTCATGCAGCCGAGCCGGCCGCGCGACAGTGCGTGTGACCCTCTCCTCTCGGGGTCGTGTCGCTGGAGCAGCGAGTTATCGATGGGCGACTTCCGCCTGGGCCCTGGCCGCCCCTGGCCGACCCCCCGGCCCGGCCCGGCCCGGCCCGGCCCGGCCCCACCCGGCCCCGCCCGGTACGCGGCTGAAGGGAGTGCGATGGAGGTGATAGTGAGACCACACACGTGCCCGCCGACCCGACCACGTGACCCCGGCATCCGGCCCGGGCACGTGCATGGCGCCGGAGGTCGGGCGGACCCGTGTGTCAACCCCTCCGCGACCGCCGACCGCCATATCGTCGGTCGGGACGACAAATTTGCCGCCGGCGCCGTTGTTTGTCCTTTTGGGGTTGACGAAGGCCGCCGCACTAACTGCCACAGCCGCCGCCGCGCGGGAACTTGCGGTGTTTGCAGAGCCTCTGCTGATTAGGAGGCTGCCCGCCCCCGCCCGCCCCGGCCCGCGCGGGGGCCTCCGAGCGAGGCCGGTCCCAATAGTGCATACGGACACCTTGCGGACAACATGAGCAGAGGAAGGGTCGAAAACTATCGAGGGACGCCAATAGACGGACAAGGTGCCGATGAGCTCCCACGAGACTTTTTCCCCTCCCCCCTTACCAAGTGAAACTTTGTTCAAGGGTTGGATTTGAGTGAAGCTGGGGGCGGCTGCCGCCTACCTATCACCACGGGGGACCGGGGGGGTGGGGGGGTCCGGATCGAGTTCCTTGATCGATAGAGTACACTGCTGGAATTGTTTGCTAGTTACTACTCTCCCGAAACACGGCGAGGCGGCCGGGCCAGGTCGGGCTAGGCCAGACCGGGCCAGACAGGCTGGCTCACGCGATAAGTTTCTCACGTTCACGTTTTAAGCGTAGCCACGGAAAGGCGATGCTTTCAGGTAAAGGCATTTGGCTGCTTTCTCTAGCGCCGTGCAGTGTGGTGCACGCCTCGTCGCCTCGACCCAGCCGTCGTCTGCTTTGGTACTTCTCACTAGCTGAAAATATGAAACAAAAAGCGGGAAATTTTCAAAAAATAATGTCAAAGAAATATCAGTGCATGTGTCGTCTTTGAAAAAGTGTCTACGTGTACACACCCAGGAAAGGGTTTCTTTGATTTATAAAAACTGATTTTATTACATATCACATTAAAGGTAATAGTCAAAGAAAATGTCTATGATTTATCTAGAATTATCTCAGAAATTTCCTTTGATGTGATAAAACCAATATTGTTCAGTGGGATTTCATTGAACCAAAGAAACCATTTTCTCGGGCCTTTCCTGAGTGCAGTTCTATGCAGTCGGTGTTGACGACTTTTCCCCAAGGCTGGCTCGTAGTGGGTTGGGTCCCACAGCAGCAGCCCAGGTCCCGAGCCAGGTCCTCAGGAGGCGCACCGTCCGTCCCCGCCCCCTTCGCCTCCATCGAGCTCCTCTCGCATCACAGCGCGTCCATTACTGGTGCAGGCCTGGAGTTGGCGCGGCGGTGGACGTGCGGAAGTTGAAGGAAGTGTTACCCAACTGCTGGGCAGTGCGCGCGCCCGGCCCGGCCCGGCCCGCTGAGGCGGTGCGGTGCGGTGCGGAGCGGCGGTGGCTGAGCTCATACTTTCACCGGCTTGTCCTGCCCTGGACGGCCAGCAGGTGCCTGCGGGGGGGCGGGGCCGGGGGAGGGAGTTGAAGTGGGGCAAGGGGGAGGAGGAGTAGGAAGGAGGAGGAGGACGGGCAAGATCGCGGCGCAGGCGAGTCACAGATGAAGCAAATTGTTGGGGTAGGAAGAAACCGCGAGCGGGGCAACAACACGAGTCCGTGTGTTATTACTCCAGACAAGAGAGACGTCCCGACGGAACACTGTACAGGCTTGGGCACTGTACTGTCTGTATTCGTCCCCGGCACTTGGCCCCAAAAGCGCGCCCGGCCCTAGCAGTGAAAGCGGGGCGAAACCGTGTCAGTGGGGGACAAATGTCGTCAAATGCGACATCTCGACATCTCCACTCGTCGCCTCGGGGCCCCCGCGAAGGCGCCGGGCCGCCCAGCGTGGCTCGAGTGTTGTTGCCGATGGCCGGGGCTGGCCGGTCAGCGTTTGACAGGCCCAGCACGCCCCTGCGGCACGCCTCGGCGCGTCGTGTACACTTCCGCATCCCAATGTCCAACAGGGCCGGGCTCCAGGCTAGAGAGGCGGGGCACGAATGAGAAAGAAGGTGGGCTCTAACCTCTTGCTGTGTCAGGTGTCAGGGTTCTGGAGTACTGTTGTATTCTTTCTTGTAGGCCGCCCAGTACCCCCCTCCCCTTTTTCCTCCCTACCTCCCCCTCCTCTCTTCTGAACGACCAGACCAGCCGACGAACGACTGCGCGACGGCAAGGCTGGAAAGATTACCTCGAAAAATCCTTCCCACGGCCAGTGTTGAACGTCTCCCGCTCGCTCCCCTCCGTTTTCCAAATTACACGGAGCAGGTCAGTAGCGCGCCGTGGCCGGCGGAACTGTTTGCGGACGACGGGCCTTGACCCGACCCCCGACAACCATAAGCCTCTGCGGATGACTGGCAACTCGAGAACTGGTGGGACGGCTACCCGCGGGTTGCCTCCCGGGGGAGGGAGGGGGGAGGCTGCCTCCCCTTCCCATGCCAACCCTTCCCCTCCGGACCTGGTCTGCACTTTGTCCCGCCGCTTCCCTCTCCCCTCTCCTGCCACAGCACGCCAATGGATACTTCACCAAAACAATCAACTAAACCATGAATGAATTTTAAAAAGACAATTAATAAACGATTTTAAAAATGAGGAAAAATTAATGGAAATTAAGAAAAACCATATCGGTGTATGCTTGAAATAATAGTTAAGTACCCGAAGTATCCCCGCCCCACCACGCGCGTCCTTCGGTCCGCCCCACGCGTCCGACCCGACGCGACGGGTGGCCCCCCAGCCCAGTCTAGACCAGACGCACAGATCCCTCTATCATATCGCTCACCCGATCCAGACAGATCCGTTTCCAGACGTGCTCAGTGCCCGGCAGCTCGGCCGCCCACGCGGCCGCTTGCAGACGGGAGGGATTAGATGCCCCCGCAGCGGTCCGGAGGGTTGCACACGAGCCGAGCCGTCCAGCGTGGGCCTTCAGAATAGACCCACCTCCAGGCCAGAATGGACCTTTAGTCCAAAATGGGCCTTAAGTCCAGAATGGACCTTCAGGATCCAGCAGCGTTGGGCTCGCCCCAACGAATGTCTCTTCGGGTTTCATTAAGGTCAGCGGGACGAAGGAGGACCAGAGGACCAGCCACGCCCACCAGCTCCAGCTCCCGGCTCGCCATGGGACATGAAAAACAAAACGAAGGCGACAAATCCATGAGTAACGCCGAGTGACATGAGCGCGGCGGGACTCGTATGAACAAAGAACACGCGCTGCTGTGACTCGGTCCGGCGTTTGAATCCGCGCGCCAAAGAGGTCCAAGGCAGAGGGACGCCGACGTCGGTCCGGTTACCTAAGCGGCTGCGGCACCTCTGCGTGTCGCAGCAGCCCGGCGGGACGGCATGGGACGACACAGGCGTTGGCCTTCATACGCTTTCTCCGCTGCATCCGAGCCGCGCGCCAAACGCACCGGACCGGACAATAACAATGACGTGTTCACCGCCGCAGCGCATGCCCATGGCCCTCCGAGTAGTTCTCACCGCCGAGGTGCTCTCTTATGCTTAGCCTGTCATTGAGCAGCAGCGGCCAAGATGTACTTCACTTTTAAAAAAAGACGGGAAAATCAATGTAAAATATCTGAAAAAATCGGGAAAAAAATGCGAAAAATCTCAAAAAATTTTCTTTTTGAACTCAAAGTGAAGTGCCCGTCGGCTGCTGCAGCAGCAGCAGCGCCTTGGAGCGGGACGACCGGGCTGGCCTCCCGCCGTGCCTCGTTCCCTCTCGTTCGAGGTTCCATGTCGTTTTGCGTTCATTCCGGCTCCGGCCCAAGCCTGTGGCGTGGCGCGGCGTAGCCGACCCTGACATATTATCCTGGAATGTTGCGTCTCGACCGCGCGCCTGCCGCCTGCCCCTGCCGGCCCAGCCCCGTCCCAGCCCGTCCCGGCCCGGACAAAGCACCTGTCCTGTCGTCACGTTCGGGCGACAGCAGTGCAGGGCCGACCCCGGGGGCTGCGTCGTCAGGCACCGTCAGGCTAGCGCCGACGAGCGGAAGTGGCGCCTACGCCACGTGCCATGCGGCTTGGAGGCGCCACCGAGGGCTCCAGGCCCCCCTGCCGGCCGCCACCGCCGCGGGCTGCGGACGCGTGTCGTCCGGGACCGCGGCGTCGGCGTCGTCGTCTATGTTCTGTTCTGTGCCGCACGACACGCCGGCCTCCCCGCCCCGTGCCCTCCAAGGCGACAGCACCACCCGCCGCCGGTGATGCAATGTGAACGCCTTTTTGGAGACGGTTGCTGAACCGGTTGGGTTCATCGCGCCACGCGGCCCAGCTGGGCGCGCCGCGCTGCTATGGTCGGACGCGCGCAGCGCCCGCAGGAGTCGATGCACCCAAATCACCCAAACTATGTTCACCGCACCGAGATGGGACAGTTTCGAATCGTCAGGGGGGAAATGTGACTCTGTTGTTAAGCTCACCACTTCTAGACGTACGTTCTAACGTAACTGCCCACTTTTCAGCCAATGCAAGGCCTCATGGCGCCTGGTAGGTAGGCAACATGCCGCTTGCAGTGCACGCGAGCACTGATGGGTGGCCTACCCTGAGTTCCGCAGGCGCGCCGAGCTCCTGTAATTTGCCGAACGAATCTGAGAAAGGCGGACGTACTTTCTGGACGATCGCCTGCGCTGCACGGATGCAGTATTCGAAGTATTTTCAGCCCTGAAGGCCTTGCATTCTGCATTAAGCCTTGTCAGAACCTATTAATAATTGGACTAATATGCTCAAGAAGCTACATGAGCAGGGGCTATGGCACTTTACGGGCGAAGGGATTAGCCAATCCCGCTCCACTGCGGTGTCCGCTCTGAAACACCCGGTAGATGTGTCACGTTATGTGACAAGAATATGACGGTATTCCAACCAATGTTTGTCTCTGCCAGCAAACTAATTAGCCACAGTACTACGTCCTACTTATTTTTTCAGTGAATCGCAGTAAATTCCTCAGATGTTATTTACTTCAAATTAAACTGTATTTTTTCTGTGGGCCAGTGTCTTTGGTATAGATCTATATTTACAGAGGATTTTTTAACAGCTGTGTTCCTGAGGATTCCGGTGCCACCTTTGAAACAGCATAGTATCGCACACGTTTCTAAATTGTATAGTGTGTCTGTTCTGTTCCAGGATGGTGTCACGACTGTTCTTGGCTCACGGAGAGCTTTGCGCCTCACACCCCTGGGAAGTGATAGTGGCCACACTCACCCTAACATTGTGCATGCTGACAGTTGATAGGCAGACCCAAGCCAGTCAGCTTCACATTCAGGACAACTGCAATGCCTACTGGAGAAAGAGCTGTCATGATGGGGAGGTAAGAATTTAGAAATCAATCTGCCTTTTCACAGAAGTTACATTTTCTAAAGGATTACATGCCAACTTGACATACTTTGACTTTGCATCCTCAATTTCCTCTCTTTTCTGCAGGAATATAATGCTATTGATGTCATTGTTATGACTTTGATACGATGTGTGGCTGTGCTGTACAGTTACTATCAATTCCGTAATTTAAAGAAACTTGGGTCTAAATACATTCTTGGTGAGTTTCCTTTCCGGAACATTTGGTTACTGCCAGTCCTGTTGCTATTTTGTGTTTTTAAAGTTGACTTGGTTTATTTTCTCTGTTGTAGGAATTGCCGGCCTATTTACTGTGTTTTCCAGTTTTGTATTTAGTTCTAGTGTTATCAATTTCATGTGGAGTGATATTTCTGATTTTAAGTAAGTGTTTTGAATATTTTTACCTATTGGTGCAAAACAGTTTTAAAACATCTTTTTCATTTTGTGTCTTTTTTCCTCTTTTGCTTAGGGATGCTCTCTTCTTCTTCCTGTTATTAATTGATCTTTCCAAAACATCATTATTAGCACAATATGCTCTAAGTTCCTCTACCCAAGAAGAAGTTAGGCACAATATTGCTCGAGGCCTTGCCCTTCTAGGTCCTACTATTACTCTTGACACCGTTGTTGAAGCACTTGTCATTGGTGTTGGAACTCTGTCAGGTGTGATTTACTTCAGTTGTGCTGTATTTCATATAAGCAGGCAATGTTTCTAATAAATGATGACTTTAAAAATACAGGCGTTCGTCGACTTGAAGTTTTGTGCTGTTTTGGCTGCATGTCTGTTATTGTGAACTACGTAGTCTTCATGACTTTTTATCCAGCATGCCTAAGTTTAATTTTGGAGGTAAATTTCTAAGCTTCTATATTTTCTCTTTTTAATCTTGAAATGCTGCCTTCACTTATATCTAATGTAATTTATTTTAAGCTATCAAGATCAGCTGGAATGGAAAGACCAGCATGGGACATAAAAGGTGCTCTCTCACATGAAGAAGACCAAAAGCCAAACCCTGTTGTGCAAAGAGTCAAAGTTATCATGGCTGCAGGGTTGATGATGGTTCATGCTCACAGGTAATATAATTATAAGATACATACCA
>NW_026267150.1:335307-337857 GCF_000697945.3 Frankliniella occidentalis
GAGCAGGTAGGCAGTCCCGTCAGGTGTGGGTGTGCGACGGGACTGCCTACGCGGTGGGCGCTCTAAGCCCCTGAGCAGGCAGGCAGTCCCGTCAGGTGTGTGTGTGCGGCGGGACTGCCTACGCGGTGGGCGCTCTAAATTGAGCGGTAGGTAGCCCCACCAGGCGTGGGTGCGCGTCGAGAGAGTCCATAAGCGGCGCTCTCGGGACTCGCGGCCGCTGCGCTGCGCTGGCCGCCGAGGCGCGGCACATGGAGCAGGAAGTCGCAGCTGCTGTGGCGGCGGCTGCAGCTGGGTGAAAGTACACTGACGTGGTAGGCCCTTGTCGTGGGCCACTCGGGGGAGGAGGGGAGGAAGGAGGGGGTCAGTCCTTCGGCTCGTCTGCCTATCGCCGGTAAAGGGGTCCCATCCGTGACCGTTGCGCCCGCAGTGACGTCTCTGACGCACAGTATGGTGCATAACGGCCGGTAAACATCTTACGCCCTGCTCCTTTAACAAAAAGCGACGGCCAACAAAAACGCAACAAATTGCGCGTCGTTCTGCGTTACGCAAAGCTGCTCGTGCGCGCGTCTCGCGGTTATTGGTCCATTGTGACGTGATGAGCCGTAAAGCTGCGGCGTAAAGAGACGGAGCGAGCGAGCGGGGCGCCGAGGTGTTGACCCGAATCTGAAATAAGTCCGAAACGAGTCATTCGGGGTGCGAGCAAGCCGCGTATGCGTCAGCGCCGCGCGTCGTGCGAAAGGAGTTGTTTGCTAAATCTGTCGCCCGACTCCTTCCTTATCGCAGACGGTCGCGAAAGAAGCGCCGATGTCACCTTCGGTTTTGAATGGGTGGCCGGGATATTTTCGCCAAATGCTCTCAAACGATCCTTATTCTCTCTTGGGTTCTTCCCCACCCGCAAACACGACGCGGTGGGTGTCACGAGAGGGGGAAGGCTCCCGCCGGCCGTATTTGCAACGCCGCATATACTCCTGACATCCCGGCGCTTTGGGGTTCCTGTCTCTCTAAATGCATCTCGCTTGGAATCGAAAAGCGTTCCAGCCTCTATTCCTCGCTCTATTCCGAGCGGAGTGACACTCCGGGTCACTGGACGGCCCCCTCGCCACTGGCTGCGAGGACCACGGCCAAGGCCGCAGGCTCCAAGGGCTCAAGTGACTCGCAGGCGGGGCCGGGCGGGGCGGGGTGGGGTCCACCACGGCAGAGTGACGCAAGGGAGTGTTTACCCGCGAGCACTACCCCACCCCTCCCCGCCCCACCTCGCCGCACCCCACCTCGCCCCTCACAACCCCACCGCACCCCGCCCTTGGATCTCATTGGCGCCCATTATTTCGCTCGCGGGCGACAAGTTTCCGCTGTTGTCCTGCTCCTGGGGGGACCAATTGGCCAACCGAATGTCATAATAAATGTAAAGGATGCAGTCCTCCTCGTAACGCTGCAGAACGGCGCCGCCGCCGCCTCTCGGAGACCGGCATCCCCGTGGCACGCCCGCATACACTTTCGAGCTACGAGCAAGGGGAGGAAGAGGCGATTTCTTGCTTGCTATGATGGGTTGTGCTACGCTACGTGACTTAAGCCACGCCATGGTCCTGCTCCAGTGTCCCCACGGCACTCAAAGAGTGTTCTCAAGTCACACAAAGAGTGGCCTCGAGGCACACAAAGAGTGTTCCCGCGGAGCACGAAGAGTGGCCATATTCAACCCCGGAAAATAATTTCGTGGGCAAGCTCTCGCTCGTCGGGGTGAGGTGCTCTATTTCTGTAAGATTCACTCAATGCATACACTGTACGTGTACAGTGCAGCATCACCCCAAAAAGATTCGAACCTTTCCGTATTAGAATACTCTGCCACCAAAGGGGTTTGATTCTTGTTGGCAAGTACGTGTGATTGTGAAAGGTGCCATACGACATGGACATCCAAAAGCAGATCGCTCTTGGAAACACGGCCGAGGAGCGCCACATTGTCTGTCACCCGCTGTATCGGGAGCACCTCCCCCCCCCCTCCTCACCCCGATTTCCCCCGGCCCGTTTTACTCCGAACGCAATTTTCCCGCCATCCATCATTGAGACTGACGTGTGCGAACGGCGATACCCGTGCACCTCTTCTGTGAAGCACCCACGGAGGCGTCACACTGACACGAGCAGGAGACGGGGTGTCACGGTCGCGTGCTGCTGGGCCGACGTGGGCGTCGTCAGGCAGGCCGTGTGGTGCAGGTCCATCCCCCCTTGCGACCTGGCCGCTGACCGCTCGGCCTGAGTGCTCGACACCTTGCCCCCGGCTCGACTTCCCTCTCCCCGCTTGCTCCCCGCTGACGCGGCGGGACGGAGTGGGGCGGGCGGGGCGCGGGGCGGGCGGCCCCCCTTGGGACCCCGGGCCGGAGCCCTGCTCTGTGTCCTGCTGGCTCGCGGCGTCGCGGTGCCTCAGACAGCCTCAGCAGTGCGTCGACTCCACAGTTCGTCTGCAGCCGCGCCGCGCCCCCCTCCCTCCGCCCCCACGTGCGCGCCCCGCCTCCTCCCCCTCCTCTCCGTCTTTGTCGTCCAGCGGGAGATGTGCAGCCG
>NW_026267150.1:344222-360446 GCF_000697945.3 Frankliniella occidentalis
AATATTTTTGGAAGTGCAAGTCTGAACCTGCTTCTTGGGGAGATTTTGTTATGGTAATGGCAGCTGTGACGCAGAGCAGAGTGACGTAGCTAAGTTAGGAAAGGCAGATGATCTGGCAGATGATCTGTGACTGTTTGCTGCTAACTCTTCAGAGCTCTCTCAGTGTAGTCACTTCTTGTGTGGCTCATGGTTGCAGTTCAAGGGAGAGTTACTGCTGTGGAGCCTACATTCTAACTGTTAAGTTTTCAGTGTACCATAAAATGATAAAGTAGCTCTTTGCATGAATTGGGCATAAAAATTTGGGTTCATTATGTATGGTATGCAGAACAGCAGTTCACCCTTGGACCTCCTTGCTACGTAGCTGGCCAGTAGTCCTACAACTATCCCTGTGCTTGTTGCAGCCGGTGGACACTGAGTGAGGCTCCTGTTCACACTGTGGACCCTCTCGTGTCTGCAGAACGCATCCTCAACCACAACAGCACTGATGATGGCACCTTGCACACATATATTATGAAGTGAGTCCTGGTTTTTGTATCTCTGATGGATTGAAAAGAACTTTTGAGTTTGTCATGGTGTAATATTTTACAACATTTCTGTCTTACAGATGGTTGACTGTAAGTGCTGATCAGATTGTTGTACTGATACTCCTTCTAGCATTAGCAGTCAAATTTGTACTGTTTGAAAACCGCGAAGACCAGCTTCAAGTTTCTTCTGACAAAATGGCTTCTGTTGCTGATCGCAAAGAAACTAGTAGTGGTAAGTCACACACTTCAAGTATACTTTCCTTTTTGAAAAGTCATACAAATTTCACTATCTTTCTAACAAACTGTGGTGTATAAAATTTGAATAGATGGTCAAACGAGAGGGAGGGTAGTTTGGTGTGACATTCGACAAGATTCGGATGAAAACTCTACCGAAGACAAGGAAGTTCAAACAGAACTACATGAGGCAAGTGTTCCACCAAATTTACCTGTGATTGTCACACCATCAAGTGAGTATTCTGCAAAGGTTCCTCAAGAAGAAAATACTCAGACTGAAGAAGATGCGCCCCCTCGACCACTAGAGGAGTGCTTGGAAATTTCAAAAAGGGTATGGTCATATTTTTATTTTGTCTAGTTTACACTCACAATCATAACAAAATTTTGATTTAAAAATTTTATTTTATTTTTAGGGAGATTCAGCTAAGCTCACTGACTCTGAAGTGGCTAATCTTGTTTATGCTAACCATATACCAGCATATTTGATTGAAAAGGAAGTTGATAATCCAGAACGTGGGGTCGGAATTCGCCGCATGGTTCTTGCAAAGAGAGCAAGTTTTCAAAAACAACTGTCAAATTTACCTTACAAGCACTATGACTATAGTCCTGTAAGTAATGCTAGAACTTCTACTCTTTGTCATAGAATTTGTCCTTTTGTGTAAACCAAGTTTTCTCATTCAAGGTCATGGGAGCATGTTGTGAGAACGTAATTGGCTATATGCCAGTTCCTGTTGGGTATGCTGGCCCACTAAATCTTGATGGAGAACATATCTATGTCCCTCTAGCCACGACAGAGGGTTGCCTAGTCGCAAGTACTAATAGAGGCTGCCGTGCACTTCTAGAGTGTGGTGTTAAGTCTCAAGTAGTAGAGGATGGAATGACACGTGGACCAGTTGTGCGTTTGCCAACAATGCATCGTGCTTATGAAGTGAAACAGTGGATTTTTGAAAACTTTGAAGTGTTGAGGCAGAAGTTTGATAATAGTAGTCGCTTTGCACGTTTACAAAAGATTTCAGTTCGTATTGCAGGACGCTCACTGTACATGCGTTTTACTGCCAGCACTGGTGATGCTATGGGAATGAACATGTTGAGTAAGGTAAGTCAAAGTTATCATGTGAAAGTTTATTTAGTTCCTCTGTCAAACAAGGTAGATGCAAGTTGTTCAGTTGACCGTATTTTTATGCAGGGTACTGAATTGGCTTTAAATGCAGTACAAGAAATTTTTAAGGATATGGAAATTTTAAGCCTCAGTGGAAATTACTGTACTGACAAAAAGCCAGCCGCTGTAAACTGGATAGAAGGTCGGGGTAAATCAGTTGTATGTGAGGCCATAGTCCCTGCCAAAGTTGTTAGAGATATTCTGAAAACATCAGTGGCAGCTCTGGTAGACGTCAATACCAGCAAAAACTTAATTGGCTCTGCTATAGCTGGCAGTATTGGAGGGTATAATGCGCATGCAGCAAATCTTGTGACAGCCCTCTACATTGCCACTGGCCAAGTAAGCAAAGCACTTTTCAATAATTTGTTGCCGCTAATAATACTCCAGTGAAACTTATAGAATAGTATTCTGTTTTGTTATTATAAGGATCCTGCTCAAAATATTGGAAGTAGTAACTGTATTACTTTGATGGAACCATATGGCCAAGATGGGGAAGATTTGTACCTATCTTGCACTATGCCAAGTCTTGAACTAGGTACAGTTGGTGGAGGAACAGTACTTCCTCCTCAAGCTTCCTGTTTGGAGATGCTTGGGGTAAAAGGTAAGATCTCACACTTTTCCAATTAAATAACTAGCGAAACTATAAGGCTTTCATTTTGAAATTGTAAACTTACACCACACTTGGGAATTATAGGACCCAACCCCATGCCGGGTGAGAACGCTCGTAAGCTTGCCCGTATTGTGTGTGCCACTGTTTTAGCAGGAGAGTTGTCTTTGATGTCTGCTCTCACTGCAGGGCATCTTGTTAAAAGTCATCTTCGTCATAACAGGTAAGTTTTAGTCCGTTTTTCATGATATACTATTACATAGAGTTATATTTACTTTATTGTATCTAATTTTTTGTTTTCATATTACTTTTACTTTAGGTCCACTACATGCTCTGGTCCTATGGCATCATCACCAATGATGCCACAATTCTTGACCCAGAGTGCTCCTTCCACTCCTGCTTTCAAAGTTCGACAGTGCAGTGGTTCATGAAGCAGCAGCTCTAAATCTCTTTTGTCTTCCTGGTGGACCAAATCTTTTTCATTGAAGGAGTACCTATTTTTGTGCCCTCACTTTTCATTGTAAACAATTCAGACCGCATTTTTTTTGTAAAGTTATTGTTGTTTTCTTTTGCTGAATTTATGAGCTTATCTATTGTTGAGCAGGCGCGGATCCAAGGGAGGAGGCGTTCGCCTACTAGGTAGTCAAAAAGTGTGCCCCCCCCCCCCACACCAACCTTTTAAGGATGGATCTGGATCCGCTTCTGTTGAGTCAGCCTACACTACTTGTCTCTGTTATTGCAGTTGTACAAATTTAGATTTTAAAAAACTTAGGGTACTTATGTTAATTTAATTTATTTAAAATTGTTATTTTACACATGAAAAGTCAATGTGGAGGTTAATTAGGAATGTCTTATTTCCATTACTGTTTCTTTGTGAGTGTCTAGTTTGTCTTGCCTTCTTTACTTTTAATTAAAAGTGTCACTTTTAGTTTTTCAAAAAACCTTAAACACACATTTTTCTCAGTGACTATATTTCTCCTCATGTTTAATCTACCCATGAGAATACTGAATGCTTGGACAATCTTACTGGTTTGCATCT
Source organism: Frankliniella occidentalis (assembly GCF_000697945.3). Taxonomy (NCBI): domain Eukaryota; kingdom Metazoa; phylum Arthropoda; class Insecta; order Thysanoptera; family Thripidae; genus Frankliniella; species Frankliniella occidentalis. Next base: position 347,786 of record NW_026267150.1, read on the forward strand.
GTGCAAGATCAGCATGTTTTCTGATGTACTGCTGCTATGTTTCTTTCTTCTCGTGATGTGATTTAATTTTCAATTCACTTTTATTACAGTAGTTTTGTTTAGGATTTGATTTCTGTTTATATATAACCATTGTTTAGACCAAAGTTACCAGCATGGATGTGAATAATTTTTGGATGCTGAGTAATAATGTAGATGTTGGGTAAGGGTTGTTTCTGTAGTTTTATGAAATGACAATATTTGTCCTGCAAGCATGATTGCAAAACTTAACACACTGTGTGCCATTCAGTGTATGAAATCCTTTTTTAAGGAAGGACTTTGCTTGCTGTGATGTTTATTTGCAGTAATCTTAGTATCTTGGTCAGTAATCAATCAAACATCAAAATACCGTCTAATTTTTAAATTTTCCCTCAGACACTGTACTGTACTTGGAGACTATGCACCTGCAGTTTGTGAATAAGTCAATTCCCTAGGGTTTTTAGTAATAACTATAGCATGTGGCCATGAGGTGGGCTTAGTCTGGATTGTTGTTAAAAACTAAGCTAGTGCAAGTCTTAGATAATGGATTGATTAAGTGGCAAGTATAGTTACCATTAGTGACTCATTTTGTAGCATTAATTTGAATTGGAGAAAATTATTACTACTTAGCAGACCTTTAATCCATGTCTAACCAATATTTTACATACATCAACTTTATGTTGTTTTTCTTTTTATGTTCTGGAAATTTATTAAAACTTTCTCTTTACTCTAGATGTATATTTAGGTTGACAAGGAATAGGATGGAAAATGAGATTCAAGACTTATCAGGGATATTTCAAAAACTTCAAAATAGCTAATAACCAAGAAATCTGTTTTTGGCCATAATTATTGGATAAGTCCCTGTATCCTTTTTGCATCATTTAAATATGTGCCATTTTTGGTTTAGGTGGGGTTTTTCTCTTCCTTTTTCTATTGGATACAGGCTTAGAACTGTAATATTGTATCTATTTATTTTAAATGTAAGCAGAAGGCATTGGTTTTCTTCTACCTATGATGTGATATGCTGTTATGTCTACATTAATTTTTCATATTGCCCATTGCACAATTTACCATGTGTTGTTACGCATGTGATGAACACAGGAGTTTGTAGAATTGATATCTGATCATTGCTGTTGAATTTTTAAGTCAGACTAACACCCCTCCAAATTGTTATGTATATAGTAAGAGATATATGCTAGGTTTTTCCTACATTCCATCTGGAACTATAATTTTGGAGATCGACTTTTTACACCTAAAGTAAATTCTCAAGTCACAAAACAAAGTAAATCAATCTGGCCATGTCTAGCTTCAAACAAAGAGACGGGTAGAGATTTCAAGTGATAATTATTCATGTACTTACATTTGATTGTGTGTATTATCTAATGGTTTCTCAAATTTTATACTTTACCTATGCATTGTGGTGTTGATTGTATTGTCATGAGCAACTTTTTAAAATGTAGCTCATATTTGGACTATTTTAAAAGTGCCAGTAGTACTTGCTGTTATAATTGTAGATTAGAATGTAGACAATGGAACTGTACAGAAAAGGTTATTGATGAAAATTAATGTTGAGCTTTTAAGTATTCTCCAAGACTGCGTCTGCACTGTTACAAAAAAAAATTGCAATAATATCAAGTCTATGTAAACCTTGCAATCTACCTTAAAAAATAAATTAAAAAAATCGGTAGTCACACTTTGCATAGAACAGCACCAAAGACATAATTCAAATCATAAGTGAAAAGTATGTGTAGGTAAACTAATGTTCCGAAGCAGGGAAGTCCCAGTAGTAACTCTGCCACAAACTGAGATAGTCTCAAGCTTTTAAGTTGTTCAAGTCAGCCAACTGCCGTTTGGTACTAAAGGTGCTACCACGGTGAACCAGAGAGAAGATTCTGTTCTCTGTTGGAATTAAACCATGTATTCATGATTAAACGTTCTCTTGAGCTATCGCGGCTATCGCGGCTATCGCATTGGGTGTTCATGGCGGGTTGGCCTACCCAGCGCACGTAGCATTCGTCTCGCTTATCGAGAGCTCCAGTTCTAGAAACCAGTTATTCTTCACTTTCGGGGTTAAAGTTTGGTCATCAAAACAATACAGTTCAAAAAGTATCTGACAATTGATTTTAAAACAACCCCCCCCCCCCCCCCCCTTACCCATGTACCTCATCGTACCTTGTTACATGAAACGATGCACGATGTAACACGGCCTTAGCCCTGGGGGCCCTAGCTTTGGCCTTGAAAATTAACTAACCATACCGATAACAAAAGCTGACTCGATTTGCACCAGCCATTTACACTTGATAAAACATAACCTCACATAATATTCATTCTAACCTGACCACAGCAGCAAAATACACAAAGAATGCAGATTTGTTGGAAACAGCGCCATCTGGATGCTTTTGTAGATACGCAGCGCCAGCCAGGCCCACTACTTCCGGCTCTTCCGAGCAGCTGATTGCAAGGCGAGAGTAGTTCTTACCCATTTTTGATAACTTTCTTCGTCAGATATTGCTATTTTCGCACTATAAATTACACCCACCGCAAATTTTCGACGTTTTGCAATGATCCTCAACATTTTCACGGTCGAACAGCACCCTACGGAAAAAGAATCTAACTAAGTCAGGTTAGGTGGCTCGCTTTCCGACTCGACGGTGCTGCCCAAGGTGGGTAGGTGGGAGAAAAAGTAAGTTTCTAAGGTTCCTTATTGAATCTAGATAGAATTTTGTAGATCTTATTGTATACCCAATTGAATGGCAATGGTGTATGGGATGGTTTGAGTTGACTTTTGGCTTGTACGGCATTGCAAAGCAGAAGAACTTTGATTATCAGGTCCGTACGTCGTGTTTTTGTTGATCTTTACTCACAAATGTACCATTTTTTTGCCATACTGACTGAACACTGTCAATAGACAGAAGTTCTCATCCCAATTTGCCTCTAGTTTGCCACAATTTTTCTCCGATTTATGCTGGAATTTGCGCAATTTTCTGATCTCAACACATTTTTGGATTCTAGAATATAAATATCCTGCTTTCGAAAAACATTGTTGCCCACTCTCAGCTGATTTATAGGAAAACATTCTGATACGTTATTCGGTACAGGTTATGTCGACGGGGGAAGTCGAGGTTTATTACCATTTACAAAACAGTCGTTCTAGTCAACTCGGAAGTGTGTGCCAACCCAATTCCCGTTTCTATTTGCCTACGATTTCTGGCTGATCAGTTTTACGAGCGGGATTAGTCTCCTCGTACCTCCTGATATTGAATGTTGACAGGTTAGAAACATTTATGTCCTTTGTTTTGGTTTGTTTTCTCGAACCAATTCCGATTAGAATTGATTTGTCTTGTCCGAATTTGAACTACTCACATGTGTCGCTATGCATAGTATTAAATAGCTTCTTTGAGTCTCGTGGCATGCTCGTGGTTAGGATATTTCTCATAGCACACAAGTCACCGTGTAATTACTTAACTACTGATTTGTATGATTTAGTTGTCAAGTTCCAGGAACTTTAGGAACTCTCCTGTTTGAAACAGGCCTGTGTAACTTTCTACAGTTCTGTTTTTGTGACAGTAGTACCCATTGTGATGCCCGACATAAATGCTTTGTTTTGTTTCCTTTTTTTTAAATTTTCAATGACCAACGTATTTGTTTCTTTTTCTATGTTTCAGAATGGTTATTTATCTACCTTTATTATTTGCGGATGGTAATCCAACAAGTTTGGAGAGAGCTACTGCTGTAAGTAGCCCTATTCAGAGGTTTTTAAAATTGTGATCGTTGTGTTAATGTTTTGTTTATGCCATTGGTGTTCTTAATTTCAGAGTCAGCTGGAAAAATTTATTCCATTTATGCTCGATTGCTGCCCAGAGAGAGCCCTTGTGAACACCTCTGATAGACCACCATCTTGGTGGCCATTTTCTACTCCCTACCAGATCCCTCTGAGCCCTAATTGCAGTCCAAAGGCAAGACTGATTCTTTACATTTTTTTCCTGAAGTTTTTCTGTCATTTATTCATGAAAACTAATTGAAAGTTTAATTTTAGAAATGGCTCAACAATCTCAAGGAAGTAATATGCAGATGTTACGAGTACCATGGATGCGAGCATGTACTCCGTTTTTGCTCTCGCCTGGCTGAACTTCCCCCTGGATTTCTCAGATATAAAGAGAACTCTCAAGGCTTTATAAGTATTTATAACAGAGCAAGCAATAAACTAATAGTAACTTTTAAAAAGAAAAATCAGGTTTGTAAACTTGTATGAGAAATTTGTGTGTCTGAAATTCATTGCCTCTATCTAAAGAAATTTCTATTTAGATATATGACCGTCCAGTAGGCAGTCCAGCGAAACCTAGCCTCCTACCTCGAAAGCCTAAAGGTCCACCAAGTGACCAACATATTGAAGACATATACCTTTGTAACTACTGTGATGAAGAATTCACCAGCGCCAAAAATGCTATTGTATGTATCAATTTGTTTCCTTTTCCTTTTTCTTCTTCTCATGTTATGTTAATTCTCTTTAGTTAATAAAACTAATCCCTCCCTGTTTTCATCTGTTTGTGATTGGACCTTTTCTTACCTCTTTCTGTTTGCAGCACCATGAGGGGGTCTGTAAAGGAAAAATTGATCAGGAGGACCAAAATCATGAAGTGGACCAGGTAATCACTTCTTCCACACTAACCAATTTTTTCAGAATATGTTAATTATGTAAATATATATTATGGTGGCTCTGTTACAGGTATCAGCAATGCGATACTTCGGGCTTGGTCCAACAGAATCTAATAAAAAAGAGGGAATACGGAATACATCTCTTCGTCTTACTGCCAGAAGCTATATGTCTATTCCAGTTTCATCTCCCTTAGGTCGAAAAATGAGCTCAAATGTAGCACCCTTGAAAGAAGTTGACAAAATGGTAAAGTAACTTTTGAATCCATTAATTGAAGAAAGATGCCATGTACTGTCGTATAATAACTTGTTGCACTCTTTTTTCTTGTAGGAGTACATTCAAAAGTTAGAAGGTTGTTGTGGCTCACGCAAGTTTTTGGATGAGCCGAAAAGAACACGAAAGTTTGGGGTTGTTCACCACAGAGCCCTACGTAAGAAATTTCAACATAGATGGACACATACATATTGTTTTAATAGAGCCCAACGCGAGGAAAGAAAAATCAACTTAGAGACAGGTACAGTTATTTTAGTTTTGTGAGGTATTTTAATAATCTTAACATTTAATCATTACTTCTTAGTTTCTAAATTTTTAGAAATATTTTCTTTTGTATGTTTTATTGACTTACTTTTTTATTTATTTCAATTTTTACAACTTGCAGGTCTAAATAAACAAGCTCGACTTCTTCTGAAAAAGTGCAAGAGAGCTGTTGTTCTTCTTGAGCGACTTCCCCTACTAGATCCATTAGCTTTGCATGCAGCTGCTGTTCTTGATTATCAAAACCGTTTAAATAGCCCTATATGTGAAGAACCAGTACATAATTTTATTGACTTAACAAGTGATGATGATTGTTGTGATAATGTAATCCGTAGAGAAAATTTTAGTTGTGAAGAAAGATCTTCTGATAGTTTTTTTAATAGCAGCTCTGACCACAAAAGACCTTCTATAAAGGAATGGAGTCCTGTTTTTCATAGATCACTGCCTCCTCCATCACTGCTCCCTATAGCCCCTGTATAGTGGATAAATGTATCCTTACTTCCAGTATTATTTGTTATCTAATTATCTAATTTTATATATTATGGAATATTGACTGATGGCATGAATTTTATTGTATACTCAAACTTCAATGGGGACCACAATATCCCCCCCCCCTTTTCCCCTTTTTTTCTCTTGTGGTGGCTTGGATGCAGCTCATAACATAGTTCAATCTGTACAGTATAGTTAGGTTTACAGCCACTTAAGGTGAAGAAATTTCAAAACCATCTTTTAATGATTATTTTTCAAAATTTACCTGATATTATCTTATTGCTTATTTTATTGATATGCATTATTGGAGATGCTTGCAATGCTCTGATTTGCTGAGGACACTGTTTTGTTATTAACTGGTTCATCCCATTTCATTTTCTTTATGCCGCTAATAAATTTTGGCAGTGTATTATAGACTGTGTTTTTGTTGCTATTCTATTTTTATGTTTTTGCTTGTACAACTAAATATCCAGATCACTTAAGTGAAACTGTTATAGATTATTCTTATGTCAAATGATTTTACGTTCTGTTTATTGCTAGATGTACATTGTTAACTTAGCAAAGTCCTTCCTCAGCGCCGATATGGTATTGCGTATTTGAAATGCATGTAAAAGGTTACAGATTTTTGACGCATTTAATGCGCGTAAAGCACATTATTAAGTGTGCGCGAAATGTGTTACCTTTCACTCTAATTTTCACGCGCATTGCCGCATTGGCGCCGCTGCTGGGACTTCTAAAAGACATTTAAAGAAAGTGAAGCACTGTGAAATAAAAAGATGCCTTCTAAGTAACCCTACTTTATTATTCTATCCTTTTCGAAAGCCTTGCCATGATTGATTATCAGGTCCGTACGTCGTGTTTTTGTTGATCTTTACTCACAAATGTACTATTTTTTTGCCATACTGACTGAACTCTGTCAATAGACAGAAGTTCTCATCCCAATTTGCCTCTAGTTCGCCACAATTTTTCTCCGATTTATGCTGGAATTTGCGCAATTTTCTGATCTCAACACATTTTTGGATTTTAGAATATAAATATCCTGCTTTCGAGAAACATTGTTGCCCACTCTCAGCTGATTTATAGGAAAACATTCTGATACGTTATTCGGTACAGGTTATGTCGACGGGGGAAGTCGAGGTTTATTACCATTTACAAAACAGTCGTTCTAGTCAACTCGGAAGTGTGTGCCAACCCAATTCCCGTTTCTATTTGCCTACGATTTCTGGCTGATCAGTTTTACGAGCGGGATTAGTCTCCTCGTACCTCCTGATATTGAATGTTGACAGGTTAGAAACATTTATGTCCTTTGTTTTGGTTTGTTTTCTCGAACCAATTCCGATTAGAATTGATTTGTCTTGTCCGAATTTGAACTACTCACATGTGTCGCTATGCATAGTATTAAATAGCTTCTTTGAGTCTCGTGGCATGCTCGTGGTTAGGATATTTCTCATAGCACACAAGTCACCGTGTAATTACTTAACTACTGATTTGTATGTTTTAGTTGTCAAGTTCCAGGAACTTTAGGAACTCTCCTGTTTGAAACAGGCCTGTGTAACTTTCTACAGTTCTGTTTTTGTGACAGTAGTACCCATTGTGATGCCCGACATAAATGCTTTGTTTTGTTTCCTTTTTTTTAAATTTTCAATGACCAACGTATTTGTTTCTTTTTCTATGTTTCAGAATGGTTATTTATCTACCTTTATTATTTGCGGATGGTAATCCAACAAGTTTGGAGAGAGCTACTGCTGTAAGTAGCCCTATTCAGAGGTTTTTAAAATTGTGATCGTTGTGTTAATGTTTTGTTTATGCCATTGGTGTTCTTAATTTCAGAGTCAGCTGGAAAAATTTATTCCATTTATGCTCGATTGCTGCCCAGAGAGAGCCCTTGTGAACACCTCTGATAGACCACCATCTTGGTGGCCATTTTCTACTCCCTACCAGATCCCTCTGAGCCCTAATTGCAGTCCAAAGGCAAGACTGATTCTTTACATTTTTTTCCTGAAGTTTTTCTGTCATTTATTCATGAAAACTAATTGAAAGTTTAATTTTAGAAATGGCTCAACAATCTCAAGGAAGTAATATGCAGATGTTACGAGTACCATGGATGCGAGCATGTACTCCGTTTTTGCTCTCGCCTGGCTGAACTTCCCCCTGGATTTCTCAGATATAAAGAGAACTCTCAAGGCTTTATAAGTATTTATAACAGAGCAAGCAATAAACTAATAGTAACTTTTAAAAAGAAAAATCAGGTTTGTAAACTTGTATGAGAAATTTGTGTGTCTGAAATTCATTGCCTCTATCTAAAGAAATTTCTATTTAGATATATGACCGTCCAGTAGGCAGTCCAGCGAAACCTAGCCTCCTACCTCGAAAGCCTAAAGGTCCACCAAGTGACCAACATATTGAAGACATATACCTTTGTAACTACTGTGATGAAGAATTCACCAGCGCCAAAAATGCTATTGTATGTATCAATTTGTTTCCTTTTCCTTTTTCTTCTTCTCATGTTATGTTAATTCTCTTTAGTTAATAAAACTAATCCCTCCCTGTTTTCATCTGTTTGTGATTGGACCTTTTCTTACCTCTTTCTGTTTGCAGCACCATGAGGGGGTCTGTAAAGGAAAAATTGATCAGGAGGACCAAAATCATGAAGTGGACCAGGTAATCACTTCTTCCACACTAACCAATTTTTTCAGAATATGTTAATTATGTAAATATATATTATGGTGGCTCTGTTACAGGTATCAGCAATGCGATACTTCGGGCTTGGTCCAACAGAATCTAATAAAAAAGAGGGAATACGGAATACATCTCTTCGTCTTACTGCCAGAAGCTATATGTCTATTCCAGTTTCATCTCCCTTAGGTCGAAAAATGAGCTCAAATGTAGCACCCTTGAAAGAAGTTGACAAAATGGTAAAGTAACTTTTGAATCCATTAATTGAAGAAAGATGCCATGTACTGTCGTATAATAACTTGTTGCACTCTTTTTTCTTGTAGGAGTACATTCAAAAGTTAGAAGGTTGTTGTGGCTCACGCAAGTTTTTGGATGAGCCGAAAAGAACACGAAAGTTTGGGGTTGTTCACCACAGAGCCCTACGTAAGAAATTTCAACATAGATGGACACATACATATTGTTTTAATAGAGCCCAACGCGAGGAAAGAAAAATCAACTTAGAGACAGGTACAGTTATTTTAGTTTTGTGAGGTATTTTAATAATCTTAACATTTAATCATTACTTCTTAGTTTCTAAATTTTTAGAAATATTTTCTTTTGTATGTTTTATTGACTTACTTTTTTATTTATTTCAATTTTTACAACTTGCAGGTCTAAATAAACAAGCTCGACTTCTTCTGAAAAAGTGCAAGAGAGCTGTTGTTCTTCTTGAGCGACTTCCCCTACTAGATCCATTAGCTTTGCATGCAGCTGCTGTTCTTGATTATCAAAACCGTTTAAATAGCCCTATATGTGAAGAACCAGTACATAATTTTATTGACTTAACAAGTGATGATGATTGTTGTGATAATGTAATCCGTAGAGAAAATTTTAGTTGTGAAGAAAGATCTTCTGATAGTTTTTTTAATAGCAGCTCTGACCACAAAAGACCTTCTATAAAGGAATGGAGTCCTGTTTTTCATAGATCACTGCCTCCTCCATCACTGCTCCCTATAGCCCCTGTATAGTGGATAAATGTATCCTTACTTCCAGTATTATTTGTTATCTAATTATCTAATTTTATATATTATGGAATATTGACTGATGGCATGAATTTTATTGTATACTCAAACTTCAATGGGGACCACAATATCCCCCCCCCCTTTTCCCCTTTTTTTCTCTTGTGGTGGCTTGGATGCAGCTCATAACATAGTTCAATCTGTACAGTATAGTTAGGTTTACAGCCACTTAAGGTGAAGAAATTTCAAAACCATCTTTTAATGATTATTTTTCAAAATTTACCTGATATTATCTTATTGCTTATTTTATTGATATGCATTATTGGAGATGCTTGCAATGCTCTGATTTGCTGAGGACACTGTTTTGTTATTAACTGGTTCATCCCATTTCATTTTCTTTATGCCGCTAATAAATTTTGGCAGTGTATTATAGACTGTGTTTTTGTTGCTATTCTATTTTTATGTTTTTGCTTGTACAACTAAATATCCAGATCACTTAAGTGAAACTGTTATAGATTATTCTTATGTCAAATGATTTTACGTTCTGTTTATTGCTAGATGTACATTGTTAACTTAGCAAAGTCCTTCCTCAGCGCCGATATGGTATTGCGTATTTGAAATGCATGTAAAAGGTTACAGATTTTTGACGCATTTAATGCGCGTAAAGCACATTATTAAGTGTGCGCGAAATGTGTTACCTTTCACTCTAATTTTCACGCGCATTGCCGCATTGGCGCCGCTGCTGGGACTTCTAAAAGACATTTAAAGAAAGTGAAGCACTGTGAAATAAAAAGATGCCTTCTAAGTAACCCTACTTTATTATTCTATCCTTTTCGAAAGCCTTGCCATGATGGTCCGAACGCATTGAATGCACGAAAGAGGTGACACATTTTGTCACGCATTAAAAGCGCGTCTTAGTATTTAGAGCGCTTCAAATGTGCGTAGAAATGCACATAAAAAGTAACGCATGCACAATACCTGGGCAGCCTCCTTCTGACAATAAAAAGGAATTTTTACAAACCGGCTTGTCTATTTATCATCTCACTGGAGAGGTGGAGTCGTGGAGCGGAGACAGGGGGAGAACGTGAGAGCACGCTCTCTCTCTCTATCTCCGTGTTCGCCTACCGTACCCGACGGACGCAGGTCCCTGGCACATTGCCCTCCTGCCCCACAAGCGGCAAACGCATTGAATGTGCTTCAACGCGCGTAGCAAAGCACGTAAAAGATGGTGACGCTTTTGAAGCGCATAAAAGCATTTAATGCGCCACCAATGTGTCCCCCCTTTCATGTGCGCTTCTACGCGCATTGGGGCGCATTCAACATGTTTGCGCTTCTGGGGTGCAAGCTGGAGAGCCCCTCGGAGAGCCCTCACTCAGCCTGGAGCGCCTCGCGGGTGAGCTGGCGCAGCTGGGCCGGGGCCCCTGCAGAAGAGCGGCTGGGCAGTCCCGCGGTGCACCGACGCACAACGGGACTGCCCACCCACCAGGCGCTCCGTGACTCCAGCTAGCGAGCTACTAGCGACGGACTGTGCCGCACGGCGCACTGGCGACGGCACGAAGGCCGGCAGAGGGGCAAAAGGGTTCCGCCGACGAGATTCGAACCAGGGATCATCTACGTACCACCCCTTCGCATTAGGTATCGCACGTCTGAAAACTCATGGCCAGTCGTGGCCAGTGGAGTGCGAAAAATATCACCATCACCCGGACGGGATTCGAACCAGGATCATGCCGTGCCGGCACGCTTCCAACTTAGCCACGAGGGAGCGATAGTGCGACTGCCTCCGACGACATCCTGATCTCAGCTGGCGCTGACGCCCGAAGACACATGACCAACAACAGAGCGGGAAAGATGTTCCACATACATGACTCGAACTACTAGTGACCATGCCCGCGCTCTGCCGACGAACACGCTTTATTTAGTACGCTCGACTGCCAGAGCCCACCCTTCCACGATGGCAGTTCTGTGCCCGGCACTGCGCAACGGGAGACTAGAAGTGACAAGTTTTGTTTTGGTCCGGCCGGGAGTCGATCTCTGAGCCGACAGTTTCGGTTAGGATTAAGATGCAGGGGGGCTCCCGCATGCACCCCACCATGCTGTTTGTCCGGGACCTTTCGACTTGTCAGTGATTATGTGCAGAGCAGGTCCTTGGCTTCTGCTTACGCCCTTGGCGCGTTGGATATCATTTATTGACCGAAAACGGATCTTCTATAGTCGGGTCGTATTAAGCTGACTCGAGCCGCCCGACTTGTGGCCAAATTTTTGGGGCCACAAACAGGGACGTAGCGACGGTTGCCCGCACCGCACGTACGTTACTTCCCGACTAAGTACACTGTGATTCCTAAAGGCAACTTTTGTGTCGGCCGGGGTATTTGTACAAAAAGATGCTCTGGTGAGGGCAACATGCCTGAGACGTCGCCCTGACCAGGGAGCCTCCAGTTTCCCGCAGAAAGGCAACATTTGCGCGGGCGGGCGCGACGACAGAACGAGCCGTGCGCGGGGATACTCCCGTCCCCCACCCAAAGGCAACTTTTTCTACCGCGCGCATGGGGAGTTTCGTTCCCCCGCGCACGGCGGCATCTGTGCGGGCGGGCGCGGCGACGGAACGAGCCGTGCGCGGGGATACTCCCGACGCTCACAGAAGGGCAACATTTGTGCGGCTAGCCGCGGCGACGAAACGCACCGAGAGCAGGGAGACTCCCATACCCCGCGCCGAGGAGCCTTTTGTTTTCCCGAGGCGAGGGATTCTCACACTAAATCTGAAAGGACTTTTCTTGTGCATAGAATGATGCGTTTTAGTGCACATCTAAACAAGATGCAAATTTGATTCAGGCAAGTGACAAATTTGTATCTATTTTGATGGACGGAAAAATATTGTCCACCAGTAAGATGATGATTCGTCTTTTGCTAGATTCAAATCTGCATCTCGTTGAAATGTGCACAAAAACGCGACTTTCTACGGACAAACAAAGTCATTTCAGATTAAGAGTGTAGTCTCGTTAGTCACAGAACAATTTTCGTCGGATTGGCCTGTGCTGCTATCGGCTGCTAGGATAGGGAACAAGTCACACCAAGTCTCCCCACACGGACGATCCGATACTTAGGTGACATGTGTATAACTAGAGTGATCAGTTGTGCGGCCGGCTCCCCGCCCCGGGCCCCACCTCTCCCGGTTCCCGGGTCACTAGAGGCACGGTACAGGTACACAGTTAAGAAACACAAAAATGTAGAAACTACTGATTTAATGCAATAACGTCAGTTGCACAATGCAAGAATATCGGGATGGTGAGTGCTGGGC
>NW_026267150.1:364536-383041 GCF_000697945.3 Frankliniella occidentalis
TTCAGTTGAAAACGGAAGCTAAACTTAACGAATACTCGGGGACAAGAGTCCCCTTTCACAAAGGAAACTTTTTCACGCTAATGCGGGCAAACACCAGATCGGACACTTTTGTCCCGCCGAGGCGGGGCCGGAAGGTAGCCGCCCGCACGGCGACAAAAGTTGCCTTTACGCCAAGGGTAACATTTCGCCCCGCAGCAAGGTAGACTTTGCGGCATTGGCAACAAATGTGGCCTTGAGCCCGGACACTTTCGGTTGTTGCCTTCCTAGGGGCAACATTCACGATTTCTCACTGCCTGGGGAGTAACAATAAAGGCAACCTCTCAAAAAGTTGCCTTTAGGAATTACAGTGTAGAGTCATGATTTTTACTCGCGTCAGACAGCCCTCCACAGTCGGGACGAATTTAGCTGACTCTGGCCGCCGGATTTGGCCCAAACAGGGAAAACCAGAACCTCACCCTTCACACCCCAACTGTTTCAGATTCGGTGCTGAAATTCATTCGAAACAGGAAGACGGGGTTGGCACTGGAATGACGTGCATTCATTTCCGAGTCATTCTTCGCGCTCGACGATTATGAAACGCATCTTGCACTCGAAGCGGCCCGAGAGCTGTTATTTACGTCAGGACTAAGGACCGCCCATCGCACCGGGAGATGAGTCTGCATTCGATTCGCGCGACGCAGAGTGACGGGTCGAACACCCGCAATCGACGCAACGCAATGGTGCTTAAGGCATTTGTTTTGATGATCATCGCAGATAGATAGCACAACGTTTCAGGTATCATGCTGAGCCTTTAGAAGCTACCACAATGGCCGAGAAGCTATCGGATAGGCGCGTGGCAACTGACTCCGACCTGTATCTTTCCTTCCGCTTTTTGTCGGAACATTTATAATCGGTCTCAATGCTTTCAAGCTCTATTGCCTTAGAACGTGCTAAGTTGTTGTTTTTTTATGAGGGGAAGCAACACACGTGATCCCCTGCGGACTGATCCCTTGTAAAGTGCCAAACATGCGATATAAGCCATTCCTCGTACGTGTCATGCACAAGGCACAAACCTTTCCCGTGCCGCGTCTTTTGTCTAAATTTGCATGTAAATCTTATGGGGGGAAAGCTTAAAAATCAAAATTTGCATCATGTGGGCGTCCACTGCATATTTTTTGACAAAATCTTGTAGGAACACAATACTCTAGCGAAAAAGAAACCCGGCGATGTGCCGCACATGATGTTTAACTGTACAGTTCATGCGGTCTGCAGCACAAATTTAGACAAATTTGCATCCTTTGGATGAAAATTACGACTTTACACCACATGAACTCTGCTGTGAGAAATCATGAGTGGCGCATCGCCGGGTTTCTTCACACTCGAGATTTGACGAGAGCATACGGGTAATATTTTACGGAATGAGGTACCGTTCAGCGCGGTTCAGCGTTCAGCGCGAGCGACAGCGGGAAGGCCTGGGGATGTGTGATTGGATGCTGGATATGGATAAGGATAGCGCTTGCTTCACGCTAGTCGAGTGCTCCTGACCAAACGGCTCCCCGTCTCCTGGGGATGTGGGATTATGAATGCTGGGGATAGGGATGATACAGCACCTGCGTCACTCTGCGCGAGACAAGTGCCCGTACCCTACCCGAACGGCGCCCCGCCCCCACTTCTTTTCTTGTTTTTATCGCACATCATAATCGCGTATAAAAACTATACATGTCAGGCTCTTAAACGTAGTGAAGCACCCAGCGCCGCAGGGGACGGTTATAAGCACAGCCAGACACAGGCCAGACACACGCCGCCAGGTGCACCACCAGAACCAGCCCCAACGACACGATGAGGCTGAACGCCACCCTCGCCAGCGCCGCGTACGTAAACATGCCCTCGATTTAGATGCATTTTGTGCGCACATTTTTTTCTCAAGAGAACATGCGCTTCTTGAGAGCTGGCGTGTCAGGGACTAGAAGTCACAATCGTGCTGTGTCCCCGGTCAGGTGGCTGCTCCTCGCCCTCGCCCTGCCCCCGTCAGCAGCGCGGTTCGCGCTCGCCCCCGTCCGGGCCCAGCAGGTCACCGAGGCCGACCTGCTCTACTTGTTCGACAGGCCCGCGGAGCCGGTCTTCACGCTCCGCGGCCTCAACCGGGACATCGCCTTTGACGTCCCAGTCTCGTACTTGGTGAGGCACTAGTGCTCCTGTTTGGCGGCTGGTCAAATGATACCCGAGATCCGGGACTGACGTCCGGGCGTTCTCCCCCGCAGCCCGAGCGCTACAAGGCGGTGGCCACCACCCTCGCCGCGACGGCGCGAGGCAGCGGCGTCCGCCTCCTCTCCATCCCGGAGCTGGACATGACCCAGGCAGCGCTGGACTTCGCCGACATCGCCGCCGCGCTACCGTTCCGGGAGGGCAAGTACAGCCGTGCCAACCCCGCGCAGCTCGCCTATGCCATCCGCTTCCAGAAGTTCTTCGAAGGTGAGTAAGACTTGGGTGACAAATGAGACAAATAGAAATTGAGCAAGGAGCAAGCACGAAAAAAAAGATTAGCTGGAGAGCTAAACTAATAGCTAAATGCGGGATAACTAATTATCTAGCTATTTAGCAAAACAACGATAGATTTCCAGCTGATGGCCAAATTTTTAGCTATCCCTGGTTTAGCTATTAGACCCAATATACAGTCTTTGCTTTCCGCGAGTGGAAATGAATAACCAAAGTTCCCGTATTGTAAAAACACAGCGGCAAACACCAACGAGGAGATGCTGTCGCGCGGCGTGTGGGCGCGCCTGCACTACCACCCCGAGGTCGTGCTGGACGGCTGGCGGGGCGCGCTCTCCCGACGCGACGGCGCGCAGCAGGGCGTGCAGCTGCCCGAGCAGACCCAGTACTTCCCGGAGATGTACGTCGACGACAAGTTCTTCGCCAAGGTCCGCGAGGAGATGTTCGTGGTGCCGGAGGGGCAGCGGCTGGTGATCCCCGTGCTGCGCAACGAGACGCAGCGCAACACGGCCGAGAGCAAGACGTGGTACTGGCTGGAGGACACACACCTCAACATCTTCCACTGGCACTGGCACATCAACTACCCGCCGGGCGAGGACGACCGGGAGTACGTGGACCGCGACCGCCGCGGCGAGCTCTTCGTCTACTTCCACCGGCAGATGATCGCCAGGCTCAACGCGGAGCGCTTCGCCAACGGCGTGCCCCGAATCCTGCCGCTCGACATCCACGAGCCCGTGGCGGAGGCCTTCTTCCCGAAGATGACGAGCCTCCACCAGAACAGGGGCTACCCCGGCAGGCAGGCCAACACCTCGCTCCTGGTGAGCTGCGACTGCCCTATCTGCCACAGCCACACCCGTTCGGACCATTATAACCTCGCGTTCTTCTGCCCACCTTAGGCACAGACGGCGGCGATCAACTCCATCGACTTGTGGACCAGCCGCTACAGGACGGCCCTCGCGCAGAAGTACATGGTCACGGTAAGAGAACTAATGCGTATTCACCGGGTGTTCAACCGGCAAGCAGCTGCAAGTGTTCAACACAGGTCCATATCAACGACTGAGTTAAGCAATTTCAAGTTTTAAACTATCCAATCCGTAGTTTCAAATTATCACACACAGCAGAGAATATGCGGCACGGTTTTGAACCCTGAACGTGCTTGCCAATTGAACACTTGCAGTAGGTGCACTTGATTTATCAGAGCGAGATGGCCGGTAAGCACTTTGAAGCCCCTCCTCACCGTTTGCATATCTGTCTGTCACTCCGCGCAGCCCGAAGGAAAGCAGATCCCCCTGAGCGGGCTGAAGGGCCTGGACACCATCACAAACGCGCTCGAGGCCAACAGTCTGCTGTCGCCCAACCTGGACTTCTACGGCACCGTCCATAACCAGCTGCACGGCGTGATGGGGCTGGCGCACGACCCAAACCACGAAAACTACGTGAGTATGGTCGGATCGGGGCCCCTGCAGAAGAGCGGCTGGGCTGTCCCGCGGCGCAGCGGCGCACGGCGGGAAGGCCTACCCGTCAGGCGCTCCGCCACGCTCCAGTGTCGTCCTACTCCTATCCTAACCAGCGCCGCCGCCACCGTTGCAGGAGACGATATCCACCATGTCCGTGCTGGCGACGGTGCGGGACACCGGCTTCTACCGCCTGCACAAGCACATGGACGACCTCTACGAGGAGTACAAGGTGGCCTACTTGCAGCCGTATCAAACTAACGAGGTAAGGGCGCGGGCCGCGCGCGGGCACGTCACCCAACTAGAAATTTTGGTGTTCCGGAAAAGTATTTTGTGAAGATTAAACAAAAGGCTCTTTCTACCTTTCCTGAAAAGTTTTATAGTTTCTAATGATCATTTTTTTATTTTTTCTCGAAAAGTTTCCAATTCCCTCGACAAAAAAATTTCAAAAATCGGTCGTTAACAACATCCTTACACCCCTCTCTTCTTTTACGTTATGGCGAACACTGACCTGACTCCACTCTTCTCCGATGCAGCTCACCTGGCAGGACGTGTCCATCGAGTCGCTGGCCGTGCGCTCCGACGTGAGCCGCGCGCACAACGAGCTGCACACCTTCTGGCAGGAGTCGGACCTCGACCTGAGCCTGGGCCTGGCCTTCGCCGAGACGGGCCGCGCCTACGGCCGCTTCCGCCACCTGCAACACGAGCCCTTCAGCTACGAGGTGCAGGTGCTCAACAAGGGGCTGCGGGAGAAGCGCGCCTACGTCCGCCTCTTCCTCATCACGCTGACGGACGAGGCGGGCCAGCCGCTGGAACTCGCCTACCAGCAGCGCTACGCCATCGAGATGGACCGCTTCGAGGCGACGCGTAAGTGTGTGGTCGGGGGCTGTTGTGCAGGGTACAGGAGGGCACGCCAATATGTAGATAACAATAACAACGTTAGATAGATAAGAAAGGATGTTGCAAGTATTACAGGACCAGGCAGGCTGGGCCGTACCGGATGGAACTGTGAATACGCAGTAGTGTTGCGGGTTTGCCTACTCTTAAGACCCGTAAGGGGCCATGGCCCCTGCGTCCATATTGAGTATGAAATCCCGCAACACTGCTGCGTATTCAAAGTTACACCCGGTGCATACTATAGGCGTAAGGTATGGTCCGTCTGACGAAAGAACAGCACACTGACTGGCTGAAAAGCGTGGTGAAGATGGGGGCAACTGTGTTGTTCTTTCGTCAGTACGACTATATATCTCTCGGAGCCGTGCGCTTAGCGTCAAGCGCACGGCTCCAGACTTGCTGGGCGTCCCCCCCCCCCCTTTTCATGTCCGCACTCTGAGGAAGCGATGTGAAGACGATGCCGTTACGACTTCCTGTCGACCCATAATTTCGCCTCACCCTCGGCCTCACCTCACCCTTGTGCCGCAGTCGAGCCCGGGCTCAACGGCATCCTCCGAGAGTCCACCGCCACGCCGCTCACCGCCGACCAGGACGCTATCTACACCACGCAGACCTCCTTCTGGGGGGCGCGACGCGTCAACCGCTGCCGCTGCGGCTGGCCGCAGACCCTGCTCGTGCCCAGGGGAAACGAGACCGGCGTCACCTACAAGCTCTTCGCCATGGTCACCGACTACGACCAGGACAAGGTGAGTCCCTCGGGACCCCGGCCACTGCCCGCCGGTCGCGGGGATGTCGTGTTGTCTGCTCCCGGTAAACTAACCGCGCCTTTTGCCTGCCTTTCCCGCAGCAACCCGCGTCCGCCAACGAGATCTGCCACGACGGCTGGATCCTCTGCGGCGTTCCCGGCAGCGACTACTACCCGGACGCACGCGCCATGGGCTTCCCCTTCGACAGAGCCTTCCGCCCGGAGGTCAAGACCCTCGACGACTTCCTCACCGATAATATGGCCGTCCAGGACGTCGTCGTCAAGTTCGACGACACCCGCGTCGACCCGCCATCTGATCTGCTGCCCGGAGGGGTGTCGACCAGCTGGATGCCGTGAAGAAGCCTCATGTCTTTCATCCGCAATCACTCATGAAAGAATCACAAATATAAAAATAAAAGGTTAATGCACTTAGCACGGTACTTCTCACTGGATGAATGTGAGATCTCAAGAGAGCCGTCGATACTAGGTGCAAAAAAACGATTAAATATTAGTTTTGAATCTCTTATTTTCATGATCACATCTCATTGCAACCTGTTATATCACTCTCATAAATAGTAATAAATGATACTGTTCTTATACATGCATTTGAGGATGGGTTAGGGCAACGTGGAAGAATGTCACAACTACCAATTACCACAGATCAATCATTGCAGATTTATTTACATCAAAGTCAACATCTCACGGTAGTTTGCAGATAACAAAATTGTCACCTGCAAATAATAATAAAGATAAAAATACAATAATATATAATCAGAACAAATAGGCCTTAAATACTCTTTAAAAAGAGGGCAAAACAATGTTAACATGTTAGCTTAGCACTCCAAGGGTTGTCGGCATTTTAAAAAAAAATCTCTAAGAATGTCTACTGTTTTCAGCTAAATTTAACTTGGTTATCCCAAGTTTTTCAGGTACAATTTTCATTCCTATTGACTTTTGATACCTTTATCAAAATTAATTAAGTGGGCAAGAAGTAAACAACTCCTTAGAAGATAGTAAAGAACAATTCAAAATCCTACCTTTTAAAAAGAAATATTAATTAAAACAGTCACAATTACAGAGAGCAAAAATCTCTGGGAGTATAACTTATTTTGGGTAATGTACCCAAAAAATATATGGCTAATGATCACTTTTGGGTTTATTCCCATCACGGACCATATACCACTAAGCTTAATTTATTTATGCTTAAATCATTAAGTGACTCAATACCAATGATCTAACACCAGGATAGTTTTAATTTTAATGGTAGACAACTAAACTGACAAGGATTGCAGGGGTGTGTGATAAGAAAATTCAGTCAAATAAAAACTTGAGCCAAGCATAACTAGAAATAAATGTTTAAAAACTGAATAAATGTAAAAAGTTAAATACTAGTACAAACAATCCATCACAACAAATGTACCACACCTGGACAGATATGATAACTCCCCATGATTTACAGTTCAATTCATTTACCACATACATAAAATAAGTCTTTTAAATCTGACTATGTTTGAAATGAGCCTCATAAATCTAGTACTGCCTAGCTCAGATTAAAGCTTTACACACCCCTACACGCCACTAGACAAGAATTAAAAAGCAATAAAAAGGCATTCATTTTTATAAAAATAAAAGAGGTCAATTTGTACCCTGGAGCAGACTTTGTATCTTTACAATCTGGTATTATTAGAATGCCACAATGATTGCTTGCCAAAAATGTACAGTATTACATAATATAAATACAAACCAGTCAAAAATGAGTATCAAGCCACCGTCAATATTGCCATCTCAATGATTATCAAACAAGCAATATATCAAGACCAACCAGTACAAGCCCAAAATAAATAAGAAGGCTTAACAATTGTTCACAATACTGCTAATCAAACGTTACCAATTAGTACATGTCATTAAGTGTTCATGTGGACGGATGGTTTCATAATATGTAGCAATATTAAATGTACGTGCCCTTTTGGTTCATAACTTATGATTACCAATATTTACACAACCATTCAGGGTCCTTGCACACTAGTTGGCACTAACCTACGAGTTGTGAGCAGCAGACTAGTACCTGGTTCACATATGGCTAAGAGACAGAACACTTCACTTGGGTAGGAAGAACGACTGGTTATTGCTTCTCGTATTTGTTGCATACAGCTGCTGTTGGAAGTTATGGAACTGCTGAGCATAATTGGGGTCTGCAGTTGTGGGACCAATAAAAGAAGAGTTCTTGTAGCCCCCTGAAGGAGGTAAAGGTTGACTGGCGTCCATTGGTGAGCCCTTTGCTCCAGGGACAAACATTTGGTTGTTAGGTCCCATGTCACCGGGGTTGGGTCCTCCATGAGGTTGACCAGGATACATGCCCATGCCAGGCATCCTCATCATGCCACCCATCATGTTTCCACATTGACCTGGGCCTCCCGGTCCACCTGGGCCCATCGGTCTCATGCTATTAGGGCCCATAGGACCTCCTGGCATGCCCATTGGTCCCCCACCCATACCCATGGGACCGCCTGGGCCCATTCCAGGACCTCCGGGCCCCATTCCTGGCCCCATTCCAGGACCTCCAGGTCCCATTCCGGGTCCTCCAGGTCCCATTCCAGGTCCCATTCCTGGCCCCATTCCAGGTCCGCCAGGACCCATTCCAGGGCCCCCAGGACCCATTCCAGGTCCGCCAGGACCCATTCCAGGGCCCCCAGGACCCATACCCGGACCACCAGGACCCATCCCAGGACCACCACGACCGCCCATTTGTCCTGGACCACCAGGCATCATTCCAGGACCACCAGACATCATGTTAGGACCTCCCATCCCCATACCCTGGTTACCTGGCCCCATGCCAAGATTGCCAGGACCCATTCCTGGATTTCCAGGCCCCATTCCGGGGTTCCCGAGACCCATTGAAGAGTTTCCAGGACCCATGCCCGGATTCCCAGGGCCCATCATGGGCGCACCAGGCCTCATCCCCATCCCGCCCATCCCCATCCCCCCCATGTTCATCCCCATCATAGGGTTGGGCCCTGAGCCAGGTCCCGTTGAACACATAGGTCCTCCGGATCCCGCAGAGCTAGGTCCTTGTGACACGGGCGTGCCGGGGCCCTGGCCGCCTGGGCCACCTGGCCCGTTAGGGCCTTGGCCTCCAGGCCCGCTGGTAGGCGTGTTGGGACCCTGCATGCCCGGACTGCCGGACATGCCCATGTGACCCATGCCCATACCACAGGGACTCCCTCCGTTCATGTTGCCCATGTTCCCCTGCCCGCCTGGCCCACTAGGGCCGCACGACGTGGGCGTGCTGGGCGCACTCGAACTGTTGGGGAAGGGTCCTTGTCCTTGGCCGGGTCCTTGGCCGGGTCCTTGTCCGGGGTTGGCGAACCTCTGCAGGAAGTCGAGGCTGGGTGGTCCGCGCGGCCCCGCGCTGCCCGCATTTTGCGGGCGGGCGGGCATGTACTGGATGGTGTTGGGGGCGCTGGCCTTCACTTGCACGTTGGCGCCGTTGAAAGGGTTGGGACCCCCTGGTCCTGAGGGTGCACCTGGACGGCCCATCATCCGCGGAGGCATGCCTCCCGGCCCCATAGGCATGCCGCCAGGCATACCGCCCGGCATTCCTCCGGGCATGCCGCCCTGCATTCCTCCAGGCATGCCGCCCTGCATACCCCCGGGCATGCCACCTGGCACGTTGGGGAATGGAGACGGGCCGCGGGGCTTGGGTGATCCGGGGTTGCTGCCCATGTTTGGGCCCAGACCGGGCCCCATGGGGCTGAAGGAGTTGGGGATGTCCATCGGTCCCATGCCGCCCATGCCGCCGTCCGGCATGCCCAAGTCGTTCATGCCCATCATGTGCATGGGGCCGGTGGGCGAGTTGAAGGGCAGCATGGAGCCACCCGGCCCGCCGGGGCCTCCCATCGGGCCAGGCGAGCCCGACACGTTGTTGGAGAGCTGCTGGCTCATCTGCGCTAGCGAGGAAATGGGGTCGAACATGCCGCCCTTGGAGTTCTGCGAGTTGGAGTTGGCTGTCGGCGCGGAGCTGTTGTTCGGGTTAAGCGGCATGTTGGGGGACCCGTCCTTGCCGGGAGAAGACACGTCCATCAGGCCACCAGACGACTTGCCGGGCGGCGTCTGCTGCGAGAAGGGCGAGGGCGACGAGGCCGGCCCGCCCTGCGGCCCGCCCATGAACCTCGGCGGACCCATGCCGTCAACGCTGGGGCTCGGGCAGGGGCCGCTCTTGCTGGGGGTGTCCGCCGACGATACGGGCGTCCGGGACCCTGACCCGGGGAAACGACCTTGCTGCTTGTCCGGAGCGCCACCGGGGCCGCCCCCAGGAGTGTGAGGACTCGGTAGCGGGAAGCGGCTGTTGTCGCCCGGCGTCGCGGGGAACGAGGGCGTCAGCGGGGTGCCGGGCTCGCGTAGGCCGCTGGGGTCGGGGAGGCCACCGTCAAGCCTGAAACAAAAGATAGAGTGAGTATCATAGCAGCGGACTTTCATTTGAAAGAGTTTGAGAACGAACGAAGAAGCTTACGGGGGTGATAAAATGTTGGGTTCCTTCAGACTTGTGTTTGGTTGCTTTTGTATTGTCAGTTCCTGACCTTCAAAAGCATTTAAATATTGTATTTGTTGAGGTGATGGTACTGGCATTAAGTTCGGTTCTTTGCCAGGTTGTTGCTGTTGTTGCTGCTGCTGCTGCTGTTGCTGCTGAGCTAACGATTGTAACGTTCGACAGAACATGCCATCTGAAAGAATGAAACACCAATGTCAGTCATAAGGCAATCACAAATTTTCGCAAATGATAGATGATGCCAGTGCCAAGCTGTTGGGCTCACCGGGACTCTGCTGCGGCGGCGGCGCCCCACTGCCCGTGTGGGGGGAGCCCTCCTTGCGGCTGGCGGGGGGCGACATGTGCGTCGGCGTGCACGACACGGGCGTGCCCGGGTTGCTGGGGTTGTGCGCCCGCGAGGCACTCGGCGAGTCGGTCGCACCCGCGCCGCCCGCTCCGGACCGGTTGGGCTCGGCGGGAGAGTTCAGTCCCGACGAAGTTCTCGGCGACGGCAGCGAGAGGTTTGAAGTGGGGTTGTTGGGGGAGCCGGGTGTGGGCGAAGGCGCTGCGATGGGCACGCTCGCCGAGCGCGGGGTCTGGTGGTACGGGGGCGGCGGGCCCTGCGCTCTGGGGCCGCCGGGCCTCGGGCCCCCAGGGCCCATCATGCCGGGCCCCATCATCATGCCTGGTCCCATCAGACCCATTCCAGGCCCATTGGGTCCCATCCCAGGCCCGTTGGGTCCCATTCCGGGTCCGTTGGGCCCCATGCCTCCAGGACCCATACCAGGGCCGTTAGGTCCCATGCCTCCAGGGCCCATACCAGGGCCATTAGGACCCATGCCTCCGGGACCCAAAGAATTGCCTCCAGGCCCCATGCCGCCCGGACCCATAGCAGCTCCTCCAGGTCCCATGTTTGATCCGTTGGGGCCCATTCCTCCAGGGCCGCCGGGCCCCATGCCAGGTCCATTTTGACCCATCATAGGTCCATTGGGACCCATCATGTTGGGCCCCATGTTGCCGCCTCCCTTCTTTTGATCCAACATCTGCTGCATTTGCTGCATTTTTTGCCAGTCCATTGGGCCAGGTGGTCCACCAGGGCCACCCTGATTCTCGGGGAAAAGCATCTGCTGCATTTTTCTCAAAGTCGCCAGCTGTTCCTCGCGGTGTTGCCGCTGCTGAGGTGTTAGGTTTTCATCAGGAACTTTCACACCTTAACAAAAGAGGAAACAGAACAAATTAACAAATAGAGTATTAACGACATAAATAAGTGACACAAGGACAAGCAGGCTAAAGCAAATGTTATGGTGAAAGAAAAGGTGACGAAAGCAACCAGCAGTCTTAGATTACTTCAACTCCCGCAAGAGTTATAAACAGACAGCTTGCAGCATCAAAAAAAGTCTTACCTTGCAGAGACGAGTGAGGTCCAAGTGGATTGTTCAGATCAGCTAGTAAAGAGGCTTCATCTCCCGTTGGACCGTTCAGCCCAGACGGGGTGGGCGGCCCCGCTCCAGACACCGGTGGGCCCGTTCCAGCACTTGGTCCACCAGGTCCTGGCCCATTTCCTGGGCCTCCCTGGCTGCCTGGTCCACCCGGACCTCCAGGTGCATTCGGCCCGTTTCCAGGACCACTAGGTCCTCCCGAGCCCGAGGGTGGTCCTCCTGGACCAGCAGTGGGCCCAGCAGGGCGCGGGCCAGGACCCGACATGGGTCCGCCAGGTCCCATCGGTCCACAGTTAGCGTTCATACCTTGACCTTGACCCATCATAGGTCCACCGGGTCCACCAGAGGAACCCTTTATTTAAAAACAGAACAAAAAAAAGGGAAACACAATTTAGACAAACAGCGTTTCATAATGTTATCACAGTGCAGATTGTTTTTAAGAACATTCGTTCTGTAGTTAGCTTACATGAGGGCAACAAAAAAACTAACACACAAATGCACGCCCACCACATTCTTAATAGTAAAAATATCCTCATGGCATGATTGTTACATCTCAATGGTAAAATAGTTCGCAAAAGAAAATTAAAATTACCTGATTCCACATGGGCATAGGTCCACATCCAGGTCCCATAGGTCCGCTATCGGGGCCTGAGAATGAGCCACCCATAGGACCTCCACCCATTGGCCCGCCTCCCATGGGTCCTCCAGGCCCCATCGGCCCACAATTAGGGCCCATTCCTGGACCAGACATAGGGCCGCCGGGTCCTCCCATCATCCCACATTTGTTCGGTCCGCCCATACCTCCAGGCCCTCCAGGGCCCATGGGACCACCAGGCCCTCCAGGGCCCATCGGACCTCCAGGCCCTCCAGAGCCCATCGGACCTCCAGGTCCCATTGGACCGCCTGGTCCCATTGGACCCCCAGGCCCCATTGGACCTCCAGGTCCCATGGGACCACCGGGTCCCATCGGGCCTCCGGGTCCCATCGGGCCTCCGGGTCCCATCGGACCACCTGGGCCCATCGGCCCTCCAGGCCCTCCAGGGCCCATTGAACCTCCAGGTCCCATTGGACCACTTGGACCCATGGGACCTCCAGGGCCCCCAGGTCCACCAGGTCCACCTTTTTGCTTCATCTGAGCCAGATTGTTCAGCCATTGAGCGGGATTTTGGCGATTGAACTGATTCATTCTTAACGGATGTTTCTAAAATATGATTTGTAAGATTATAAATAACAATCTGAAATGATGCACTGAGTACAGCATATAAACAATTGAAAAAAGTGAAAAAAGTACATACCTCTAGATATTTTTTAGTGCCCGGCTGTGAGCAGTGATATGCAATGATGGAAGGGTATAGACCCTGCAGCACAGCTTCTGCGGATTTATTGGCTAGAGTTGTTGAAAACACAAAGATTTGACTTTGTTGCTGCATGTACTGTGCTTCCATACTTGAGGGCTGTTGCTTGCCCATTACATTGCTAGCTAAAGGTTGAATGGTGGGACCATCCATGGAGGGACCACTTGTGGGAGGGAGGGGAGGTGTTGGGCCAGGTGGTCCCCCAGGGCCTCCCATCGGTCCGCCCATGGAACAGGTACCCCCTGCCGTACTGCCTGGGGGACCCTGCGGACCACTGTCTCCTGACAGCCCCATACTATCACATAGATCTAAAAAATTTAGATTACAGAAAAAGGAGAGGAAAAAATGCTTATTAATTTGTAAGAAAATATCCATGTTATTCTCAGATTTTCATATTTTAGAAAATCCATCTCCAACAAGATTACTGAAATGTACATAAAACTCACCTGAACCAAATTCATGACTACTACTAGGGTCTTCAGTCTTCGGGATTTTGCAGGAAGGAGAGCCATCCTGTAAACTTGTGTCACCAGGTTTAACTGAAAGAGAAAAAAGTACTTGAATAAGTATGCAAAGATTTACAAGGATTTTTCTTCTCTTATCAGAATATTTAATTTGACATCAAGAATTTCATTTAAAAAGAGTACATACTATCTGATGAATCCAGACCTAGATCTGTGGATGAATCTGGGGGATCACAGGATGAGGAGTTGACAGTACCACTATTTGTAGATCCAATAATGTTAGGTTTAATGTCTTCAGTACCATTTAAACCTCCTTCCTCCTGGTGTAATAAAACAGAAAAAACATTAGGCCTCAGTTCTTTGCTTTTTTTGGAGTCATTGGACCATCAGATGGTTCCATTTTGATTGTTGCTCCATTACTGGATGACGAATTACTTGAATTCCCGCCAGAATTGGAGGTATTATTAGAATTTAATCCTGAAGAGCCTAAGGCGCTTCCACTGTTGGCGGCAGAGACTTTTTTGTCTCGCTGCTGTTTTTCTTTTACAGCATCCTTCATGGCGTCTACGTCCTCTTGCTCACAACTAAGAGGGTAGCTAACAGAAGAAGACAGATGCTGATAGAAGGAGACAGGACCCTACAGAAAACAGATACATTTCAGAGTTAAGACACAGTTAATTAAGTCAAAACCTCAACTCTGAGTAAAAACAAGAATTACCTTTGGCAAGTGTCCTTGCTCTATTGTTCACAGGCATGTTAGATGATCCACTTTGATGCAATTATTTCATGCACAGCAACTGATGCTGTAAAGATTAGAGGGTTTGAAAATGGCTTAATTGTTTCCTTACTGATAATGGCTGCTTTGACAGCAGTATACAGTTTTAGAAAACTTTTAACCCTGTTGAACAAAGAAAATTAAGTTCAACCTCAGTAGTGCAAATTATTCAGTGATAACAAGGGTTAAAATTAATAATTACATTGGCTGCGAAAATCCAATAGGAAATTGAGAAAGTTGATTGGAAGTATTAGCTAAATGCACTGATTCAGAACTAGTTAGGAAAGTTTCCCCAAAACCCTGAAAAAAATGCCAAATAAAATTAAGGAATACTTGCATTAAAAACTCAAAGGGGCTGAACCTGAAGAGATGAATACAATACTTACTTGAAAAGAGACACAAGAAACAATGAACTGAAACAGACAGGCAAATTGAGCCTTGCTAGCTGCCAACAAGCAGCTTCGAATTCCCTCATAAGGACAGTTGGCTGCAACATAAAAAATTGCTTTGAGCTAAACATGTAAAATCAACTTCAAAAATAGACACAAAACAGAATAATAATCAAAGATTGCCTGACTCCTACAAAGGAGTTGTATTGTTAAATAAAAATTTAGAACTGAGAAAATTATGACAGAAACAAGCATACTTTTCTTCCCAAATTTGTACCCTTCGGTGAACACTTACAATGTCTTTACCAATTACTTTTAAACCCTTTTGACATTCAGGCATTGCTAGCAGTCAGGCATTTTTAGGTTTGGAGCATATGTAAAGACGCAACAACATCAAAATCTAAGGAAACGACATGAATCTAAAACTCACACTACTAACAATGCTTGGAATGATAGGCTTGCTGTAGTTGTATAGGTTAGGGCATCTAAGAACCGAGCCTCAGGGGCCGGATTAAACAATCCAAAGAGCGCTTCAGCTTACTGGACTGACATGTTCTGAACATGCATAACCGTTTTCAACTACTTTAGTGGTCACACGAAACACAAATGGCACAATCATCGGAAAGTAACGACTAAAAATGCACTTGGAAGAGGTTGGCTTGCGGCCGCTGTCCGTACACAGGCGGACATGTACACTGGCGTGATGTGCTAATATTGTAAACAAGCGTATTCACGTTCATGAAAAAGGATTCTCACAAAAAATTGGCGTACCTTGATGTTTACCTCTCCTTAGCATCTTCAGAAAAATATCACGATATTTTCAATTTCCTCGGAAGAGGGCAGAAGAGTGCAGCTGCCATTTTGGAAATCCATTTAGCCTTTTTGATGTGCGAACGTCCTGAAGACACTGGGCATTAACGTGAAAAACACACTTTCACAGCACAGCCAAAAGCTGCCACTGGTCCTTAGACAACCAACACACGCAAGAACACAACACAAATCACATTGCAAATTCAATCTAGACTCGAAGTGTTTATTGTTGTTGTGTTGTTGTGTGTCGCCTCCTAACTCCCCGCTCACGGCCCCGCCGACTCAGAGGTTATCAACCGGACGAAAGATGAGAGGGCGCGGGGACAAGAAGAGAAGCGAGAGAAGGGAGGCAAGAGGGGGTGGGTAGGGAAGGAGCGTCCAAATGGTCCAACGGCGAACGGACTAAACGGGCTTATAGGAATGTGCCAAATCGAACATTTTTCATCTGTTCCATAGCTTCTTTTACTGTCCGAAATTGATTCCCTGCGATTAATTTTATGACCTTGCTGCGCTTGTATTTTATCGCTGCAAGAGTTGCAAACCTGCAAATTTTGGGCGCCTGCTCCAAATCCACCAACACAAATAAAAATATTTTGTAGTTAATGTATGTGTTACATTCATCTCGAAGAATGCTTTAGAATAAATTCTTAAAAGACAGAGAAATTTCATAAAGAGGAAGCGTATGGTGGTTCACAAATCTTCAACATAACAATGAACCATTCAAAAACAGCGGGCTGTTACGATTTTGTCTTGTTATGAAAAATTTGCAGAAACGCTTCTCTGCCCACTAGCAGAAAAGGACTCTGCAAACAACTGCGGACTGAAAAAAATCACAAACATTGAAGACCGTGTTAGCTGTTAGATCTAGATAACAACTATGGTCTATGGTCCATGCAAAAAAGTGATCTGTACTGAGCCTGGCTTGACGCTGAAATGTCTCCGAAGCACCTGATATTGAAAAACGTGGGCCGTGGTAAGCATTGACTTGAAGTAGATGACATCCACGTCGCATGTTGTTTCACCCAACCCTACAAGACCATTGTTTTTCTCCTTTTAAACTCTTAAAGATCCATTATTAACGCTCGTATCGTTAATTGTGCTCATGTTGTCTATGTGTCGCTCGTCGAAGTGTGTTGTTAGTGAAAGCTTTATGTATAAGGGTTCTGTTTTAACATAAACCTGTCGAAATTTTAAAATTTCGTATAAGAATTTTATACGTGTATCACCGGGCAGGGGCCATGCTATCATCATTCTGCTCTTGGGTCAGTGTCATTACATAGCTTACTGTTCTTAACCTTGTTTCAAAGCAATCATTTATCTTGAGTATGTGACTGGCTCATGTCTCACACTACGTAGAATGGAGATGCAACTTATTTCTCCTCCTTTCAACCTACAGTTGAAATTGACAGCTTTCCATTGATGATGTGGATGTCAGCCTACTTGGAGAGAAAGTATTACTGGAGAGGAGAAATTGTGTACCTGTCAATTCTGTCACTTGGGGTATTGCAATTACTTCAAAATGTCTTACTTGACCTTTGCTTTTGCTGTTTGAGATTTAGGAAATTATCCAGTATCTATTGTGGAAGTTTTGAATTGGAGGCTATCAATTTATCCCCATATTGCTTGGAAAAATGCTAGACTTGTACAGTTTGTACCAAGTACTATGAAAATTTCTCAAGAAAATGTTTTGTTATACTTGTCGTTTTGAAGGCTTAAAGCTAATAACTTGTCATTGCCCAACAGATTTCATCGCAACTGATTCGTGGTAGCCGCTAATCAACTTTAGGTGTGTGGTGAGAAGCAAAGTTTATGTCACATACCAAACAAGAGGTTCCCATTGTTATTGCACCCCACTCTTAAAATGAATAAAACTGACATTCAGGCTTTCTTTTAAACAAAACATTTTTTTGTTTTAGAAAGGAGTATGAATTATTTTTTCTATTCATCTATTTCTGGAAACCACTGATAGGGGAAGAAGTGTGATGATTAGCTTCTTCTTTAATTTTTCTTCTATCACAAACTTGATAAATTAAACCTGCTGTTTGCATTTGCTCATATTCAATTAAGCTGTCATGTATCTACTATGAAAACATCAATCGTGGTCCTAATAACTTTTTTGCTCATTTTTCATTCTGTTGTAATAATTCCCAGAAATGCTGCATTGCAAATACATTAATAAGAGATATTCTAAATATTAATTACTGTATTGATGATAAATCTTGGCACACTTTCAACTTTTACACTGACAAAGTTGTAATGAAACTTTTTAAAGTGCTGCATAAGTGTGTGATCTGTTCTCTGTTCATTGTCTGTGTGTCATCCTGCACATGTTCTACTGGAAGGAGGCATTATTGTTTTCATTTCTGTACATTCAGATCAGCTTTGGATTCTCTTTTGTATATTACTCACGCTGCTGTTGTTCTCCTAGATTTCCATGGTGTTTCCTCCCAACTGATTGCTCCAGTATAATTTTCTATAATTTTATTTTCTTTTACTTGCCTTGCTTTTGCATTACCATTAGAATAAAAATTCTTAGGTGTCATTTTAATTTATCAAATGGGAACTTTTGTGTTGTGTTTGGGAATATGCTCTTGTGTTGCTGGTAAAAGGACTTTGCTGACTTTCAGCTAGCTTGTTCTCTAACAGATGGGTCTATTGCATCTTCACTTTGAATGTTTCACTGGAATACTCATGTAGATCTGTATATCATAAGCATGCATACTGGTTGATCAATGACACTGCTCCTTTTTGTTCATTTCAGCTTATTGCAAGATTTTTTGCCGTTGGGAATCTTTAAGTCTGACAAAACAATCAGCCCTGATGTTTCAAGGAAAGACTGAATGCTTTTCAACCCAGGCAACTATGGCTTCTGAACCTCCCTCTTCGATAAAATTAAACAGATTGCTACTCGTCTCGAAGCTTTCCCGATATGACTTCGAGCGTTGCAGACATGTAGACCTTAGTGAGTCTGAATTAGAATCTGTTCTTCGCAAAAGAGGGGCAGATTATGACTCTTTGATTAAAAACCACAAACTTCACAAAGAGTTTGAGCAGAATGTAAAGAAAGCCTTTGAGGATGCTGGAATTGAGGCTCGTGTTGTTAACAGGTAGATGTTTCAATTTAATTGCTTCTGAATAATGTTGATTTTTTGTGTCACATTACTTACCTTTTTTTTTTTTTTT
>NW_026267150.1:386268-390634 GCF_000697945.3 Frankliniella occidentalis
TCTATGATCTGTTATTGTTTGTTAGTGCTTGACACAGTTGCAATGGATCAATTATCCTGTGTACTTAAAACATTCAAATGAACAGAAACTTTTTCTTGGGAATAGAACAGACATATATTTATCTCTTCCAAAAACAGAAAATAATACGTACAAAACAGTACACTTGGAACAGTTGATAGGAAGTTAATTTTCATGTCAATTAAAATTCATTTAATTCTGTGTAAATCACATTGGTCAATAGGGCTTTAAATCATTTTGACATTATAGAAAATCCTCAGGGATAAAAGAACAAAAAAATTGTGTGTCAAGATTGAATTAATTGTATTAATAAGTTAGCATGGGGGCCACTTAAGTTGTCGTCCTCCCACAACATGAAGATGAAGATGATAAACTGTTTGACAAGCCTGAGGGCCATTATTGATAACAATTCTATACCCTTGAGAAAGGCCTTGTTGTCTGGCAAGGCGTCTAGCAATAATCATCATATGACCTAAGAGCTGAAAATGAAATTAATTGTTTTAAATTAGACGTTGATAAATGATTAAATGGTGTCAAATTTCTGTGCAATGTACTGCAATGTCTAGAAGGCTTACCATATCATCGGCATCCTCTGTAGCAGAAAGGGATGGGATAGGCTTCTTTGGAACGACTAAAAAATGGACAGGTGCCTGAGGTGCAATGTCGTGAAACGCAATGCACTGAAAAAGGGGGAAGATAAATATGAGCAAACATTTGAGACAATGTTGAGAAATCCAAAGACTATTAGCCTCGACTAAGGGATTCTAATTCAACTCGTCAAATCGCAGTAGGCATGAGCAAAGGGTTGTCATTTTCTCTGTCTTGTTTATTGAATGTTAGACAGTACAAAACAATTCTGTAAAAGAACAAACTAACACTGGCCATCTGGCATCATATTATCATCAAACAAAGCAACAATGAGACATTACAACGACACATTTTCGAAATGCGATCGATGAAAAATGATCAAGGTTTTATTTACAGTTAGATTGAATGCTAGCTCCTGTCACTAGACTGATACGACCGATAAGACTGAGATATGGTTTGACATCTCAGCTATATGGTTACTCTTACCTGCTGATCCTCATAAAGAATTCGCGCCGGTGATTCCCTTCGTATGATTTTACCAAAAATTGTTTCTCCTCCATAAGGCTGCTGGGTCGCCCAGACTAGTGGCCGATTCATATCGCTAGTCCCTGCAATTTTGTCGTCGAAACTAAACGACTGACCTAACCCTAACCATCCACTCGCGCGCCGCGACAGCGACAGCGACAGGTTGCAGTAGTGCACCGTATCGCCGCATCAGCTGCGTTGCGTCGGCTTCGTGGCTTCGTGTTGTTGGGAAAAGGGGGGGGGGGGTATGAATGCCCTGCCGCGTGGGCCACCACTCCACGCCGCCACCCGCCCCTTTTTGGCGTAGAGGGCGGGGCGGCCAAATGCGGCCCAAACTGAAAATGTGTTATTGCTTGCTTTTCTCGCGATCTATTTAAATACTGCGTGTAGTGCGTGCATATTGCATTTATTTACTCGGGGAAAAATACGTATAGAGCCCGGGACGAGCCAAGTGTCTCGATCTGCAAAGTGAGAACTGAAGAGGTATAATAACCGTATTCGATGCTGAACAGATCCAATGAAATGATTGAGAGAAGAACGTGGGTGCACGTGCATGGACTTCCCCCCCCCCCCCGATACCTGCACGACTGTACTTGTTCGTGAGACATAAATCTATATTTAAAAGCACATAGTTTACTACAGAGTTATGTCGACGAGGTTGACCCCCAGGGTGGTGTCATCCCCTTGGCGCTGGTCTCCTTCCTCGTCATGCTCCGATGACCCATCCAGCTTTTCCCTGAGCGCCGAGAAGAGGGGGTTCTCGTGCGCCACGCCCCGTGGGGGCGGAGGGGGCGCCGCGTCCTGGACCAAGAGAACAATAACTCGGGGTGAGTGCGATAATTGGACGGCTCCGGTCGGACCAAAAACCTTGGGCCAATAGCGGCCTCGTGGTTAGTCAAGTCAAGTCAAGATCGTCAAGATCAACGGGGACATGCCGCCGCCGAGCTCTGGCATCGCGACTCACCTCGTCGGACTGCCCCTGCTCGTAGAGGGGGTTCCTGAAGGAGCGGGCGGACCAGCTGCCGCGCGCAGAGCGCACCCCGGGCTGTTGCGGCCGGCCGAGCACGCTGACCACCGCCCCGCTCTCCTCGGGGGTGTTCTCGAACCGCGCGAACAGGAACGACGTCTGCTTCTCGTTGAGGAATAAACTAGAAGAAGCAGGCGTAGGTTGAGGTCCTGCTTTGTGGTCGTGGCGCGGCGATGGCGCCTCGCAACGTGGGCGCCAGTCGGCGCCAGTACTCACCCCTCCAGGCGAGACGGCAGAGGAAGGGCTCCGTAATGGAAGTACACCATAGCGGCCATCGCCACCAGGACGACGAACAGCGACCCGACCAGCACGCCCAGCACCGAGCCGACCGACGCAGGGGCTATCATGGCGCCGGACACCAGAAGGCGCGCCTCATCTGCCGATACAACTGCGGGCGGAGATTCAGGCGGGTCAGTCAAGCATTTAGCAAGCGAGCGAGGGCGTGCGTGGGAACGGGGGAGGCGCGCGTACTGCTCTGAATGTCGGCGAGGATGATGGCGGCCATATCCTCGGCGTTCTCCCCCACGAAGACGACCTGCGCCAGGCCGCGGCCGCCGCTCGGGGAGGGAACCACGCCGAGGTGCACACCCGGGGCCGACCCCGCGCCCCACCGCGTCTCGTAGCGCAGCGCCTCGGATCGGAGCACCTGGCGCATGCGGTCCAGGTCGGCCCTGTCCGGCACGGGCCTCAGCTCCAGGACAGCACCTGAGAACGGCAAGGTGTAATACAGGGCGAGATGAAGCTACTGGAAACGGCCGCGCCCCCCCGGCCGCCGAGGACTGGACCTCTGGCGTTGAACCTGAAGAGAAACCATGACAGCATGTCGTGCCCTCCCACGCGTATCATCGACAGCCCATACCTACCGCACACGAAACAACAGTGCAGGTGGGGGCGCACGGGGGCCGCGCACCGGGGCACGGGGCAAGTGACGTGCAGGCAGACGCCGGCCATGAGCTCGTCCGCGGCCAACTGGCCCGCCCGCTCGACGTGCCGCTCGTCCGCGCCCTCCTCCACGCCGAGCCCGCACTGCTCGGCCAGGGACGACACCTGCTCCACGCTGCTGGCCATCAGTTTGGTCGGGAGCTGCGTGAAGTAGGTCCTCGACAGCATCGCGTCCTTCAGAAGGATGCCCAGGAGCCAGCCCGTCCCCGAGGTGTAGACGGTCTGTGGACACGCGTTGGACGACGGTCGACGGTCGTTTAGGCGCGTGTCAGGCGAGCAGGGGCGTCAGGGAGGTCAGAGAGACCACTAGAGCAGAGGCGACGGTACATACCCCTTCGAAGGCCAAGGCCGCGGCGCGAACGGGGAAGTCCGGGACGACGACGAGGAAGGCCTTGTCCCTGAACACCGCCACATCCTGGCCGCAGGGGATCCGCTCCAGGTGCGGCACGGCCTCCAGATCCCTGGGGTCGGCCGGGCGCCCGTCGGGCTCCCAGCTGTCGGGGTCCAGCCAGGACGAAGGGGTGGTCAGCCGCCAGCGGACGTCTGTCGACCGAGCAACAGGGGTCGGCGCGTGGCGGGACGGGGCGGGCGCCGCTCAGAACGCCGCGCGCAGCCCGGGTAGGCAGGCCCACCGCGCGGCCGCGCTTTGCGGGTCTGTCTGCCTGTCCCTCCCACCACCAACCAAGGGCGCCCCGGGCCGTTATTTTAGTGGAGGTTCACATACCTTTTGGGGAGAGAAGAAATACTACGGGGTCCGAAAAGGATCAGGGTCATCGGGCATTCGGGGTCCTAACGGCTCTTTTGATGTAACCCGATCTTTTGGGTAGGCCATAATGCTGTATCTAGAATGCACTGGCAATAATATTGCGTACCCCCTTCCCCCCCACCACCACACCACAAAATGTGTTACTGCACCAACAACATTTTGCCCTTGGGATGGGATGAGTTGTTATTCCAACGACATGATATGCAGCCCGCTAGCCCAACAGGCATTCGTTGGTGGCACAACCGCCGGCAGCCATTAGGTGTCTGACCAACAATCTAGGCCACGAAGTACCTGAACGGTTCCTCGCTCAGCCAGCCAGTTGCATCCCCCGGACCAGGGGCGCCCTTTCCCTCTTGCTTCCTCCTCTATCCGCGTCGGTACCCTGCTCCGCCATCCTCATCCTCAGCCTGCGGCGCTCACCTCTGCCGGGGCACGACCGACTGCGCGAGTCCTCCCCGCCGATGACGAGGCCGCTGCTGCTGCGGAGCTGGCCGCTGTCG
>NW_026267150.1:392104-396450 GCF_000697945.3 Frankliniella occidentalis
CGCTTCATCCAAAGCCGGCTAGTCGCCTCGTCTCGGCCGCAGATGGCCGACGACTTGCCGACGGCCACCATGGAGACCAACGTGATCGTGTTTTTCGTCAACGGGAAGAAGGTGAGTCCGCTGCCAGACGATGCTTTGGGTCGGGCGCCGACGGGCATCGCGCCGGGGGCTGACTGCTGGAGCCGGCAAAGACTGCAGTTTGCATAAGACACGTTGGCGTCCAATAAATTGGAACAACGCGGCCCCGGTTTAGCCTGCCATGTGCCTTAGTACAGTGCGCGCCAAAAGTGACCACCTGCCGCCCCGTCCACCTGCGCTGTCTCCAGAGACCGCCGCGGTCTCCACCCGGAGACTGATTACACAAAAGACCCGTCCAGCATCTAGCTGGATTTCCTTTTGTTGTTTGTGGAATTCCCCCCCCCCCTCTCTCTCTCTTTCTCTCTTCATCAAAGTCCTAAACTGATTACAGGTCGTGGACAGCAATGTGGATCCTGAGTGGACTCTTCTTTACTATCTCCGGAATAAGCGTAAGTCAAAAGTTGTTTTCCCAATGATAAGTATATTTGTGCACCGTCTGTTCGCCGAGTCGCAATAGAGTGATACGTCGCTACTGCTTGTTTAGCAACCAAAACAGGTCAAGGACCTCACTCCACGCCGTTTCTATTTGTATTTCCTTCTCTCTCGCATGTTGCGTTTTATTGCTCGTCTCTAATTTTGCGAGTCGCTGGCTGGACCCGGGCCGCCGGGCCGCGTCCATGGTCAAGGACAAGCTGCGAGCCTGAGGGGGGCCCCGGAGGCCCCGGCGGCCCTGGAAGGCCCCAAGGGCCCGGAGGCGACGGAGCAGGTCCCCTCCCGTCTCAGGGTCCTGGCATGTTGGGTCTGGACCCGGTCTGGAGGGAGCCTCGCTATCGGCCCCACACGCCCAGGCACAGCCGCATAAGTGGCTCGATTACGTAACGGAGCTTCCTCGTCGCGGCCCGCGTCCAGCAGCGGCAGCGCCACTTGATTCGGTCCACTCCACTCCACTCCCCGCCCGCGACGGGACGGCGTCGCTGGATAACAAACACATGACATTCTCCCGCTCTGATTGCAGTTCGGCTGTGCGGCACCAAGCTGGGATGCGCCGAGGGTGGCTGCGGCGCCTGCACCGTCATGGTGTCCAGGCTGGAGCGCAGCACGGGGCAGATACGGTATCCTTTGGTGGCAAGGGCGGGGCGGGGGAAAGGGGGGAGGGCGTCGACGGGGTGAAGCAGTAGCGGAGCCAGAGGGGTGAGAGCATCCCACGGGTGCTTCGGCGGGTAGGCAACACACCATGCTTTCGGCCTGTAAGTATAGGCACACGGCGCAGGACGTAGTATGCTCCTTAACACCATCCCCCCAGGCACCTGGCGGTGAACGCGTGCCTGGCCCCGGTGTGCGCCATGCACGGCCTGGCCGTCACCACGGTCGAGGGCATCGGCTCGACGCGCACCCGGCTGCACCCCGTGCAGGAGCGCATCGCCAAGGCGCACGGCTCGCAGTGCGGCTTCTGCACGCCGGGCATCGTCATGTCCATGTACGCGCTGCTGCGCACCCTGCCCAAGCCCAACATGCACGACCTGGAGATGGCCCTGCAAGGTGAGACTCTGTACCCCCTGATCTGAGTTGGGGTTTTTCATTGACTTCTGTTGTCATCCTGATCCTGTCCGGTTATTACTTTGTCGCGTTTTGGGGGCGGTTCTGTTTGGCGCGAGTCCAGGCAACCGCGGCGCTCGCAAGGGCACCTCTTTCTGGCCCGGACGAGTTTCCTTGACCCGACATATGACCAGAGTAAACACACCTGACCACGGTCGGGCGCGACAGATGCTGTGCCGGGTGATTCAGAGAGGACGCAGGCGCGGGCGGGTTTGCCACCCAAGGGGCCGCCATATGGCGCCTTAGGGGCAGAGCGAGTAGGCAAATCCGCCCGCACCCGCGTCTTTTCTGAATCACCCGGTTCAGATTGAGTGACCGTCGATCTGCTTGACTCTTGCAGGCAACTTGTGTCGCTGCACGGGATACCGCCCCATTCTCGAGGGCTTCCGGACCTTCACCGAGGAGTACGAGGCGCTGCAGACTGCCAGCCGCACACAGGGACTGCCGAACGGCGACCTCGGCAACGGGCCGAGGAACGGCGGCTGCCCCATGGGAGACCAGTGCTGCAAGGTGGGCGGCGGGGGCTGCTCAGGCGGCGCCAACGGAGAAGTCAACGGCCTAACCAACGGCCTGGACAACGGCGAGCACAAAGTCAACGGAGGAGGTGATTGCGACTACAAAGTCAGCGGGAGTGTCATCGGCGACCACAAAGTCAACGGAAGCGTCAACGGCGACACGTGCGGAACGGAGCGTGTCAACGGCGTTCCCGTGCTCCCCGATCAGAGAGGCGTTCACGCCCTCGGCGCACTGAAGAAGACCTCTTCCGATGACAAGTGCTACAGTGCGGAGACCTTTACCCCCTATGACCCGTCACAAGAGGCCATTTTCCCACCCGAGCTAAAGGTAAGTTCTCACCTGTTACCACGATTAAAAAAACCGCCGTCGGACTAGGGAGGGGGGAGGGGCATCTAGGAAGTACAGCATTTGCCGTTACCCGTTACGAACCTGCCAAGTTTGGCCTCCGGACGCGCTCACGGCGCCTAGTAGGTAGGCATTATCTTGCCTACAATGCATCCGTGTACTGCGCGGTGGCCTACGCCGAGTTTTGCAGGCGCCGAGCTCCCGTAATTCCCGAATAAATCCAAGAGAAATGGACGTACCTTCTGGTGGTGTCAAATTCGCATTGTCTGCTTTCATGATCAGTTCCTCGACGGAACTTTTCAAAGTACGTTTTACTGTAACTGCGTACAGGCGAACGATTGGATGCGCCTACGATCGAATCGTGGCCGCAGTCAGTGGGCAACCCGTCCATCCGCATGCATGGTATCACTACAAAATCCGACGAGGCACTATCTCGAAGAAGCTTAGGGTAATGATTACGTAGCTAAGCTGCATCGGGATTAAGGTTGCGGCTCTTATCGGGCATAACAAAGCACGAGTTGAATAGGTAAGAAATGCGTCGGAGGCAGGATCCCAGCGGATGTGCGTCGTTGAGGTCGGTCCGGGTTAAATACCCGTGACTGACCCTAACCGCTTACCAGTTAGGAGTAGTTGAGGCATGAATCTTTTCGTCGTTCCAAGCTTATTCTATACCCGGCAGCCAGATAAAAAAACAAAAAAACAAAAAAAAAAACAAAAAAAAACGGGATGATGACGGAGGATAGAAGAATTCCTCACGGCATCTGGTAGGTGAGTTCGCATGTCACTTCTCTTTTTGTTCCGTGGCTATAGAGTTCGGGAAACTTAGCGGTGGCTCGATTGGGTAAAATGTTCTGATTCTGCTCTTTCTCTTCCTCGAAAATATTTGAACCAGATAGTCTCGTTTTCTTTTTGCCCGTGAGAGATTACGTGTCTGTTGAAGCAGCGTGTTGGGTCGGATCGGATTGGATCGGATTGCGTATGCGTAGTGCAGCCTTTGATACACTGCCTCCAATGCCATTGGCGGGCCGCCAGAAGACTGCATATAATATTCTTTTCCTCCTCTGCCTCGCGCCACGTCGCCGGGTTCGCAGAACCTTAGGGGTCGTTTCCATACATCGTGATCTTTTCGGATTTGGAGGAGAGGGGAATTTGGGGAATTCAAATATTACGGGGTCCGAAGGATGGCCATCATTGGAGTCCATAGGGACCTCATGATATTTGTACCTAGGGGGTAACGGTGGGCAACCCAAATTAATGCATACCCATCAGATGGTTAGTGACACCTGTCCCGACATTCTCTGTTTTTTTTTGTTTTTTTTTTCGCAGAAGAGCGCACTGCTGGACGAGCAGGCGTTACGCGTGGTGGGGCCGCGCGTCACCTGGCTGCGGCCCACGAGTCTGGAGCAGCTGCTGCACCTCAAGGAGCAGCACCCGCAGGCACGCATCATCACAGGCAACACGGAAGTCGGTGAGCAGACGAGCAGAGTCGAGCGCGCCGCGGGCTTAAAACCTGGTCCTGGGCCGGCTGTGTTTTCTTCTTTTTTCGCGGTTTTGCTCGGTTGCGAGCGGGGGGGGCAATCAGAGCAGGGGCGGCATAGGGCAGAGGCCACGAGGGACTCGGGTTACCCGTGCGGCTGACAGGATCGCCAGGACCACCAGGAACGCCAGGCGAAGGCTGCCTGCCTTACGGCCATAGTCAGGCACCCGCGACACTGAGAGGCCCTACCCGAACTGCTGCGTGTTGGGGTTGGGGCTGTAGGGTAGGGTACTCATGGGTCGGACTACATAAACCTGCGCCAGCCACAAAGCCA
>NW_026267150.1:401534-402087 GCF_000697945.3 Frankliniella occidentalis
CATGGGCGATAGTTGACTTTGCACTTTGGAGTGGGGCTGCGGTTAGCTGCGGTGTGGCGGGGCAGGGCGGGGCGGGGCACCTCAGGCCCCGGCTGCAGCGCCTAGGCGGGCCCGGCGGGCCGGCTGCGTCCTGGCTGCGCACCACGGCCCGCCGCCACCTCTTTGAGGACTCTGTCGGAGCTCGTGTTTTCCGGACGCGACCCGATCCGAGGCGCCGCGACGCCGATGGGGCGTCGTTGTCTCGCCAGTCCGGCATTTGGCAGCGTGGAAAGAGCCGATGCGAACCTCGGGCAGGGAACTCCACGTCCGTCGGGATGAGTGAGTCAGTATCCAGGGCAGCGCGCACCTCGGCTGTCTCAACCCCCATGAAACGGCCTTTTACTGTCATTACACCCCGTGCCCTCAGCATAGAGCAACGGCATTTGGATTCGACCCGACCCCTCGATCTGCATGCAACGGGTTGCCGGCACCCCGTGCTCTCAGCCGAGGAACGGCATTTGGAAGGGGAACGTGCGCGCACGCTGTCTGTAAAGAGAAAAGGTGGGGGAGGGGG
>NW_026267150.1:402217-417266 GCF_000697945.3 Frankliniella occidentalis
GGGGGTAGGGGAAATCTGAGGTGCCAGATAAGATGACTGCGTGCAGTCGTCGTCGGTCGATTACATCATGAAGCAGCACTTTAGCCGCAGAAAGGGCCACCATTGCGACCATGTTGCGGGGTGCAAGGCACTTTCAGCACATGGCACCACTAAGATGCTAAATGAATGAATATGAATAAACGTAGATAGAATAAGAGAAGACGGTCTTTAATTAAGAGTAGTGTGACCCTGTAGTATAATTTAAGGTACTTTAGATTATTTCAATATCATTAATTTCACAGAGTAAAGAAAACTCTAATATTATGACACAAGTCCTGGGTATTTAAGTAGACTCGCAGGCACTAAAATCAAGTTTTAGGCGCACCATAAGCATCTGGCATGCGCTCAATAGTAAACCTAAAATTTGAAGAGGTAAGAATAGATTAGAATATTTAAAAAAAAATTGAGTTTTGTATCATGTGATTAAATTTACAAGAATCTGACCTGTGTTGTGAAATGTACATGATGGGAACACCAGGGACTTTCCTTATTCTACGCTTAAGATCTTTGTCACATGTTGCAACAATGTAGCATTTGTGCTGCAAAGAAAAATTAAAAAATAAGAAAAATGCTGTTGGCTTTTAACATAGCACAAAAATTGTAAATCTATTTTATCAACATACCTGAGTTACTCTTTGAACTAGGCAATCGTCAGCATAAGTTCCTAAGTGCATACATGGTAATCTTTCAAACCTTGGATCTTTGATTATTCTAAGTGCTACTTTGTATTTTTGTCCTAGCTTTTCCAGCTCAGCCAGAACGCAATCGGTGATGTAGGGAATGCCTGTCGAAAAAGGGTTATGTGTAAGATTAACACATCAATTCACCCGATTTAACATAAAACCCAAATGTAAATGTACTATTAGCATCCAAACAAACAATAGCCCTTACATTTGGCATAAAGACAGTCCATCATATTTTGAACAATATCAAGTTTGTATTTGATAGAAAAATTTACAAAATTTGTATCAATTAAAATGCGATATGGGGGCCCCAATTGGGTATTGTACTGGAAAAATAAGGCGGATGAAGTTTGAGGCCTGAAAAGGAAATCGAGTATTACAAATGGTACTCAGGACAGATATCGTTCACATATCAAAAAGGATACTATTAAAAGCTTTGCACTCACGCATCAACAATTTTTAATTGATTCGGATCCTCCTTCCTTTTCTTTTTTGGTTCTTCCCGTTTAACTGCTTTGCTAGGTAAGAGAGGAAGAAATGTTAGTTACATTAGGATTACGCATTTTACTTTTAAAAGGGTGTCACAATTAATAGTGAGATGAAGACAAATTTTACTGTGCTTACATTCGAGGATCGCTCTGACTTATCATCTTTTTCATCTGAGCAAACCTCTGAGTAACGATCTTCCTCGTCTTCTTCGTTTTGCCCTAGGTAGAAAATTGGAAAACAACTATGAGCAGGGAAACAAAATATTTGTGTGGTCCCTTGTGCAGACAGCTTAACCTCACACTACAACGAACATGATGCTTCTATCATAGAACACATAAGTATTGCTTCTGATTCAAACCCTCAAGATTGTGCAAAATTTCGAACTTACCATTTTGAAAAAATATCAGACAGTCAAATAGTTTTGACAAATTTCAATGAAACGACTAAGTCAAAATCACGTGGGTCACTTCAAAGTATGTTGATACTTTGATG
This sequence comes from Frankliniella occidentalis, assembly GCF_000697945.3. Classification (NCBI taxonomy): domain Eukaryota; kingdom Metazoa; phylum Arthropoda; class Insecta; order Thysanoptera; family Thripidae; genus Frankliniella; species Frankliniella occidentalis. Next base: position 403,921 of record NW_026267150.1, read on the forward strand.
GCTGCTGACTACGGGGAGGGGGAGGGGGGCAGGGGGGTAGAACAACAGGAATGAGAACAAGTTGTACCACATAAGAAGCAATAAAAACGAATGTAAGGTACAATAAAATATAAATTAGCTGATAAATGGTGGTGTCTGAGAAACAGTTTGTGTTAATTGCACTAAATAGAGGTGTTTTATTAAGCATATTAATCTAAAAATACAAATAATAAGCGATTTTGCTGTGCTTATATTTGTGCTAGTGTTGGTGAACGATGTCGACGCCTGTTATTTTTTTGTTTCCTTTGCCAGCGCCTGCTGTGACAGACCAAAATACACTGTGCCTTTGGTCTGCTGGTCCTTATCCAATGTAAATTTTGTGAAGAATACAGCCAGATATTGTTGGTGTTTTGCGTGTAATCTAATTTATTGTTGTTGGTTTCCAAATTTTTATAAATTAATTCCATCTTAGGTAAAAGTGGTTCTTACTTTTGTCGTTATGATGCATTTGTCATTCCAGAATTAAATAATAGTCTAGGTTAAACAATAATATACTTCTTACTTACTGGCTGCTTTCTTTGAAAATTCCTGTCTTTAAAGATTAAAAAAAATCACTTTATGGTTTACTTGGGGACATGTTTTGGTTTTACGTGTTAATTAACATTTTACATTTGCATACTGTTACTGCCTATTTAGTTAACAGTGTTATAGGACAATGTAAACATGAATATTGATGTCATAATATTTCCTCTGGGCACAATTACATTAATTGTCAATTTTTTAGGCGGTTGACATTGTAACAATGCACGCAATTTCTTTGAAATAGTTCTTTACTACACATTCTCTCTTCAAGGCCACTACTGATTTAATACATTTTTTTCTGAAGCCTGTTTGAACATTATTGGTCTCTTTGTTCTTAAAACAGATAAGAACCTTTTACTTCCTTCATTTGCTTTAACTTGTCATGATCGTTACTTTTATCAAAACTACTCTTGACTTTCAATGGTAAACGAAGTTTACCTGAAATCGTTTTCTATTTTCAGTGTTTTCAAGATGGGAAATGCTGGGAGTAATGCAAGGGAGCGGCACAAGCCAGGTGAGATGCATGCTCCGTCATCACCAGGGAAAGATGGAGGGCAAGCATTTACATTTGACAAGAAGCCTAACAGCAGATTAGTGTACTTATCATCCACCGAAGAAGAGGAACAACCATATTATACCAAACCAACTTCCAACTCCTCTTCAATGGTATGATTTGTATTTCATTGTAAATTGTGTTCTTTCGTGAACCTGCCTTTAAAATAACCAATTGTAATTAGTTCCATCATCAGAATTATGAGTTGATATTTAATTCCAGCAACACTCTAAGGATCACTCAGCTGATGGAGAGTTTTCTATGCAACCATCTAGACCTCGCTCTAATACGATTTCTGAAGGAAGCAAGATTGAGGAACCACCTGGAGAAAAGGTTTTGCCAACTGTTTTTAAGTGGGATGGTGGTGGAAAGCAAGTTTACATAAGTGGAACTTTTACAGAGTGGAAAGTGATCCCAATGGTCAAGAGGTGAGGGTTGGTTAACTGGTTTACTGATCTTGATCCATGCAAGTAAAACTTTAATAGCTGTGTTTTTTATTTTTTTTGAACAGTCATGGTGATTTTGTTACTATAATTGACCTCCCAGAGGGGGAACATCAGTACAAATTCATGGTTGATGGAGAATGGAAACATGATCCTTCTGTGGTATGTTGCAACTTGACTTAAGAAATTGTTGTGTAAATGATAGATTGTGTATTCCATTTATTTAAATCGGTTCTCCTTTAATTTAATCAGAAAATAATACACAACGATGTGGGCACCAAAAACAACATGGTGTCAGTGAAGAGGTCAGATTTTGAAGTGTTCCAAGCCCTTGCCAAAGACAGTGAGAGTGTCAGTCAAACTATACAAAGTAAGGATATTGTTTTTGAGAGTAGTGATCTTTACATTCTTGTTCTTAGTTCAATTTTAATTCAAATTTTTCTTGCAGGTGATTATTGTCAAGAAATCCCACAAAACAAACCCTGGGAGAAAGTTCCTGGGCCTCCTATTCTCCCTCCGCATCTCCTACAAGTCATTTTAAATAAAGACACTCCTTTATCGGTAAGGAAAACTTCTGTTAAAATACACTTTTGTATCTTAAATATAAATTAAATTTATGATTTGTTTTTACAGTGCGAACCGACACTACTCCCTGAGCCCAACCATGTCATGTTAAACCATTTGTATGCACTTTCAATCAAAGATGGTGTTATGGTTTTATCTGCTACTCATAGGTACCGGAAGAAGTATGTCACAACTCTTCTTTATAAACCTATATGAATGATCAGTTTGTAACATGTACAGGGTGAGTGATTTGCGTTTCGCCATCAATTTTTCTGGGTATACTGTTCGCATGTAGGCGTGCGGGTGGACTTGCGTCTCGTTTCCAAGCAAACTGCGCCGAGCGAACAAGCAACCAGTTCGCACGCTGGCATGCGGTACAGCATACTCAGAAAGGAAAAAAAAGACGGTGGAAATCACCCATCCTGCAAAGACCGTTAAACATTCTGTTAGAAGAATACCCTTTGTGTATAATTTGGCAAACTGTAATGAATGACCTATTCTTGAATATGAGTTTTCAATCTGTGTCAAGCTGTTTTCATACATCGCAGTGAAAGGACAAAAAAAAAACCCCAAAAAAAACAACTCACCTTTCACTGCCAGCAAATTTGTCAATGCTTTCCTTTTACTGTTTTGGTCATTTTCAGTATGATTCCATCCTTTTTTTAAGTGGAGAATTTTCCCATGAAGTAATGTCAAGCAGGTGAGCAGACAGTCTCAATAGCAATTGATTTATTTTTTTGATCTAAAAATGTATCTTGTATGTATAGAGAAAAAATAATATTTCGCGGTCCAAAATATACTCACATTAATAATGTGACCTGTATCACATGTGGTACAGCTGTTATAGGTAAACCAGTTTGGAATCTTAAGCAGGAGTTGACTTTAAATATTGGGGCTTACTTATTTCATAGAAAATTGCTGTAATTTGTTGTAAAGTTGCTATTTATTAAGTAGATTTATGTAAATGCTGTTTTTTAAACTGTTTTTTTCTTTTTTTGTGGGGTGTTTGAGGAATGTGAGTATCTCAATAGTCTTTTCAATTCTTTCTTCTTTATCTATCTATTTTTGTTATGGCATTTTGAGTTCTGAAAGTTTTATTTCAAGATGAAGGTTTGAGAAAGGAAGCTTGAAGGGTCCCTGCAATTTCTCCAGGCTCTGGGATGAGGTAAGATCTGATGAATGAATGTTTGATTACGTACTTTTTTTTCTTTGTTAACTTAACTCTTAAGATACCTTGTTTCTCTATTTCTTGTCTTTTTTTACCTGAACCAATGGGGTCTTTCCTAGATTACATTTGATTGTATGTTAAAAATGGCATTGAAATAAATTTTGGTCCCAGCGAGAAACAAAGGTTCTGAAGATTGTAATTTTGGGAGTACACCAGTATTTTATTTATACATATAACTAATGTCTTTGCCTGGGACCATGTTTTAAAAAAATACAACACTCTTTACTGGGTCAAAATTAAGTGGAAGTTGCATGAGCTTCATTATGCCGTCAGTTTTCTAAGGTTTGGCAAAGAGTGATTTGAGATCTGGTACGGCTGCCTCCTGATCCTAAAAATTGGTACTATTGGTATTGTTATACAAGAAGTCTGTGCAGTTTTCTCAGGGTTTTGTTTTTCTTAATATGTTTGTCACATGGGAGAAAGGACATGATGACACATCAGTCATTGATTCTTTGTCATCAAATTTTATTTCATACCTGTACTTAGACCATGTAGTCAGCAAGTGCCATTGACTCTGCATTATATATTAAGTGGTCAATATAAAGAAAGTAGACTTAAGTTTAGTCGAACTACCGGTATTGTCATTTTGTTCTTGCCCATGTACCATTTTGCACTTGTCCCTTCATTTTTACTGTGCTGCTCTGCTGCATGAATTCACTTTTTCCATAATTGTGCAGTAAAAATGTTATGTATGTGATATGTATGTCATAGAATTGTTAAAATTCTAATAAAACTATGTGGTGGGGCATTGTTACAATATAAAATGAATGTCCTTCGTAATGTTTAGGTACTTTATTAAATAAATGCTGGTGAAAAATAATTTTTCCGATGATAAGCAACAATGAACAATAGAATTGGTTAATAGTGCAAATGACACTCTCATAAAATCTAAAATTTAAAAGATGTTCAAGTGGGTGTTATGAGCAAGCATGTATAAATAGAAATTATTAAATCATAGACATTAATACTATCTGATGAAAGCGGCACTGGGCAAAAGCTTGATGTTTCTGAGTAATGAAAGGAAAATGAAGAATAACATCAGTGCAGTGCAATCATTCATATAACTGATATTTAAGGAATGAAACTTACATTTCATTAAGTAAAATATTTTTCAATGTTTTACTGAACAGTGTTAACCTAAAACAAAGAAGCCAGAATTAATGGACTTAAAGCTCAATAACGTAAACAAGTATGCTCTCAGCTATGATGCACTCTACTTACAATATCATCAATCTTGAGAATGCTCCTAACAGTTTCAGTTGCAAAGTTGATGATGCTGGTCGTCACAAGAAGAGGTTGGACCACATTTTCTTCCAAGATGTTAGTAATAGCCCCCTTCCTAACATTAATCCCTGCAGTTGTTTCACCTTCAGCATGGCGATTTCTTAGTTCAGTAACAGTTGCAATGGGATTTAAGCCTGCATTTTCAGCAAGTGTTGCAGGTATTACTTCGAGAGCATTAGCATATGCCCTGTAAAGCAATGAATTCATAAATACATGGATGCAAAAAGGATAGAAAGGAAAACAAAAAAATATTCACACAAACCTGAAACAGTACGCATCTACACCAGTTACTGTCTGAGCATATTGGGTCAACTTGATAGCTACTTCAGTTTCCGGGGCACCCCCACCAGCAATAAGGGCCCTAGAACAAAAATGATATCCATGAAATATGAACTTGCATAATGGTATTTCTTTTTCATAAACATGGTGAACTCAGACAAAATTAGTTATCAAAAGACAAGTCTTCAAATGTGTTGTATGAAAATTGAGACAAGCATCATTGTTATATCAAACTTCAGACAAAACTTAGAACATACTTCTCCTTAACCAGGCAGCGAATCACACAGAGTGCATCATGCAGGGAACGGCCAGCCTCTTCCAAGACGAGTTTGTTGGATCCTCTAACAAGAACTGTCATAGTTCGTCCCATATTCTGGATACCAGTAACCTTGACAAATTTGCCTGTACCAGTCATCATCTCTTCACACAACTCAGCATTAACCAGATTTTCAGGCAAGAAGTGATCCAAACTAGCAATTGGTCTGCATCCTAAGGTCTAAAATGTTTTGAAAAAATATTAGATATTTTATATTGTAAGCACAATTATTAAGAAACAGGCATGCCGGGGCAACTATACCTTGCTGACAAATTCAATGTCTTCACGTTCAATGTCTTTAATAACCATAACTTTGATTTTGTCCAAGAAATGTAGGGCAAGATCAGACACTGCATCTCTGAGGATTGATTTTTGAATAAGCAGAACATTGCATCCTGTCTTTTTAATCTGTTTGACAATGTTCAGGATGTAAGCTCGTTCCTCTTTCAAAACTCTGTCCATGGCAGCATAATCTGACACAATAACATTATGGTCCATCTGAAAAAAAGCATAGTCTTATAATTTTTCTTCCTGGTTATTTAAAAAAAAAAACTTCATAACAAAATTTTAGTCATAAAACAGGCTAAAATATCAATGAATAAGGCATCTGAAACTTACATCTGTCTTGGGTGGGGAGATACAAAACTGAATAAGACCAATTTTGGCCTTTTCAACCTTCTTTGGGCCATTCACACCAGCAGACTTTTGAGTGAACACCAAACCTTCAATTAATTCTGTATCTTCAACAGTTCCTCCTAGTTTTTCAATGACTTTGATGTCTTTTAAGTCAACTGACGATGGTTTCTGTGGGTCTACCACCTTCAGAACAGCATCAACTGCAATCGGAGCAAGTAGACTTGACTGCTGTGCAACTACCTTAGAATTGAGAGAAGTGGAGGCTGATTTTACAAGAGATTCCCTGGAAAATAACCAACAATGAAATCAAGTAAACTGAACCATGATGAAAAGTTTAAAGAGTTTAAAGAAAGTTTAAAGAAGCTAGTCCTTTACCTATCAGTGAGATTCACTGGTACAGACATTCCTCTAATAATCTCAACAGACTTTGTAGCTGCCCTTTGAAAGGCATCAGAGATTGCAGTTGGATGAATACCCTTTTGAAGCATTTTTTCTGCTGCCTCCAGAAGGGCTCCAGCAACAACACAAACAGACGTAGTGCCATCACCTGCCTCAATGTCTTGAGCCTTTGACAGCTCAACCAGCTACAAAAATCAGAATCAAATTAGTAGAAAAAACAAGCTATCAGAAGAACCACAGAAGATGGTGAGCTTACCATTTTGGCAGCTGGGTGGACAACATTCATTTGCTTCAAAATGGTGGCACCATCATTAGTGATGGTCACTTCACCATTGGCTGACTGAATCTGTCAAAGAGACATGCAAGAATTAGAATTATTATCAATGAGCACATATAAATAGTGTCTGCAGTACCGACTTACCATTTTGTCCATTCCACGTGGACCCAAACTGGTACGGATAGCATCAGCAACAGCTGAAACACAAATCAATAACATAAGGATGACAGATTTGCAAAATGAAGAAATATTATGATGATCCATTAGTCTATTCCTAACTAATAAATAATAGTACACAAGTTTTGTGACAATAAGTGACGGAACTGAAAATAGATTCATTATGGGCTTTTATATGACTCATAGGTTGGGTCATACATGTAAGAAAAATACAATCATAAAAGTAAGGGGTACGCTGACAGTTACATAGACAAAATGCTCATGGCAAAGTAAAACAAAAGCAGCAAAATAGAGGAAAGGGAAATGCCGAAAATTTTAAGGTTAGGTTTGATAGTGTTACATTAGATGCCAGTCAGGAAATTACTGCGATGAGTTGACGGTGAGTAGCATTACTGATGTAACCACTAAAATCGAAAGTAGAAAAATTCGAAAGGTGACAAATAAGCGACAATAAACAAGGATATTACCTTTCCCCGCTTGGATGTTGCTGGCTCGAATGTCGGCAGGTTTGCTTTTATCCTTAAAAGCGTTGGAATGAACTCTACTTCCATCTCCGGAGCCCTTTACTGCAGTCATTTTGAGTTGATTTCTTTAGGTTTCACTCAGATATTGAACAAATTCGTACCAGGTGCACGATGGCAACGGATTATGATACGCCTGAGTCCGGTGACCGATCGCTGCCGCCGCGAAGCTGTTGCTGCGGTAGCAGTAGTAGCAGCATTCAGTTGTGTGGGTGTGAATGTGTGTGTGCCGCTCCAGCAGAAAGACTCACAAAGGCGAAAGAGGTAACAAGTACAGTCACACGCAAGCAATAGCGATTTCCACCGATTCAATCCAAATTTAATTCAGTCCACACGATCAAAAAAAACACTGGACGAAATTGAGTAGCTTCTCTTTAAGGAATTATGGAAAATGTGTTGGATAGTTCCTATTTTAGTCATAAAAGATGATTCGTACCCAGGCCGAAGCAGCCCGGCGCTCCTATAGCCAAATAACATTGAAGGTAGAGTTTGTTGTGTTGGTAGCCTTGTTCTACGTAAGGTGTTTACCGGAAATATTTCCCGCAGTTTTCAGATATGTTAGAATGAGCGTCTTTTTGTGTTATAAACATTTTATTTGTGATTATGTGGTTATTTAGATGACAGAGATGTGACTGGTCCGGGATTGTATGTGTTTTGATGTCGAATGTATCGTGGAAACCCTAGTTTTACTTCGTAACCGAAGATTTGTGGGAGGCCTACTTCCTAGGTAGGCCCTCAGCCAAGACTCTGCCGACTCGGACCATTTCTCAACATTTAAGGTACTAGTACTTCAGCGAACATGTCTACGAGTTCTCCAAAACTTCTTCTATGTTATGAATGTTCAATTTTGGACGTAATTCTTCGTTATGCCTTAAAATCTCCGCTTGTCTGTTTTTGAGGCTGTGTGTGCATCTATTACCAACATTACAAGGCGAAAGACATGATTTTACTCTACTGTTTTTGAAATTAATATCAGAATAACTAAAACAAATAAAATCTCTCTTCTTTTTGTCGTTTTGGGTTATCCTAGTTTCGGATTCACATGGTTTTGCAGCCGTTAGTCTAGGGTACCGGCGAATTGATACGCTTGGTGAAGCTGAAACATCTCTTGGTGGTGTGTGAGGTCGCCCAAGCCCGATAGTTTACGCAATATTTTTGTGTACTTGACGCCCCTTCTCATTATTATTATGTTCATACTTTCACAAGTTCTATCGAAGATATTTTGATGGCAATTTCGCGGAGTTTTTTTGGTATTGTTGTGGTAAACTTACCTTGGTTTAATGGCAAACCAAGAGCAGAGGACATCTAAACTTTAAGTAGTGTTGACAACAGTTCATTCATTGTTGTTACCATTCCACATCTCTTTTGAATCAGTTTTAAATGAAGAATAGGAAACTTCTTATCTCATCTATAAACCTCACTTCTTAATTAATTTTTTCTTTTTACCCTGTTAGAATTTTACATAGTTTTAATTTTTTTCCTTTTTAAAAAGTGAGGTAGATGAATGTCTCCATAACCTGTCTTATTGTTGTCTTTTACCCATTGGTGTATTTAATTTTGCTCATTTTTGTGTGTTTTAATTTGACATTATTTTTTTTGTCATACCTTTTGCAGTGTTGATGCTTCAGTAACATGTCACCACATGAAATTGTATACCCTCAGGGGTGCCGCCCTGTATCGGATGATTTGGGCCCAGATGAATTAATCAGGAGGCTCAAGGTATGTGTTATGGGTGGCAATCACTCTGTTCTCTACTGTATCTTGTGGTTTTCACTACTTTAAAGTTCATGATTATGAAGTAACAGGTTCACATTTTTATGAAAGAAATTATTCATTTATTAGATTTTTATGCAATGAAGAACTTCTTGTATGTAAACTAACATTAAAATTTTTCTTTTCCCCAATTTAGACTCTTGCCCACACCTTGCAGGCTATGGGCCAAGATGAAGGAGCGTACCAACAGTATATTCCCCTTGCCCTACACTTAGCAGAGGAACACTTTTTGACTCATCAAAGCCGTGATGTACAGTTGCTCATCGCTTGTTGCATAGCTGATGTGCTTCGTGTCTATGCACCTGAAGCTCCCTATAAAGATCCTGAACAAGTCAAGGTATGCTGAGTAGTAATTTTATCTTGAACTTGAACAAACCTAAATCTTATCTCTAAATGCAATCTTCATTTGTTTCAGACAATATTTTTGTTTCTCATCAAGCAATTATCTGGATTGCGTGATCCTAAGGATCCTGCATTCAAACGTTATTTCTATTTGCTTGAGAATTTAGCCTATGTCAAATCATTCAACATGTGCTTTGAATTGGAGGATTGCCAAGAAATTTTCTGTAATCTCTTCCAGCTTATGTTCAAAATTGTGAAGTAAGTGTCACAAAAGTTAGACTCTATCTCTGAACTATTAATATGACAGTTGTTTTTTCTTCTATTTTCTTAATTTCTCTATACACATATTCTCTTGATAATAGAAGCTCTTTTAAAATTTCAGCGATGAACACTCTGGAAAGGTTAAAAGCTTTATGTTGGATGTTTTGTGTCCTCTGATTACTGAATCAGATATAGTGTCAAATGAATTATTAGACATCATATTAATGAATATTGTGGAGCCTAATAAATCACAAAAAAAGAATGCTTATGCCCTTGCAAAGGAGCTCGTTGTGAAGTGTAGTGACACACTAGAGCCTTATATTCAAGCAGTAAGATTTATTTACTATCCTGAATGAAAAAAATAATCTTTTCTTGAAAGCTGGATTTTCCATCTTATATAAAATCTCTTTGTTTTATTTCAGTTTTTCAACCATGTGCTAATTCTTGGAAAAGAAGAACGTGGCTTGGGGATAGCATCTAAAGTGTATGACCTTATCTATGAGCTTAACCACATTTGTCCGTCTGTCCTACTCGCTGTTTTGCCACAGTTGGAATGCAAGTTGAAAAGTGCTCAAGAAGTTGAGAGACTTGGGGCTGTTTCTTTACTGGCCAGAATGTTTTCAGAAAAAGATTCAACTCTTGCCAGAGCACATCATCAACTTTGGAAAGCTTTCCTTGGCCGGTAGGCTCTCACTCAAAAATTATTATGCTGTTACCATTCCCTCTATGGGATGGGATGTTAGTGTTTTGGTCGTAATTCAAATATATATCTATTTGCAGTTTCAATGACATCAGTGTCACTATTCGCATAAAATGTGTGCAGTACTCAATGCATTTTCTACTGAATCACCCAGAATTACGAAAGGAATTAACAGAAACTTTGAAATTACGTCAGCATGACTCAGAGGAAAATGTTCGGTAGGTCTTATGTGCTGCTGAAATCTCTGAAGTTCCCTATTTTAGTACTTTTGAACTGACCTGTTTATATTATTACTTAAAGGTATGAGGTTGTGATGGCAATCGTTGCAACTGCTAAGCGAGATTTTGAAGTTGTGTCAGACAGTGAGGATCTACTTGAGTATGTCAAGGAAAGGACTCTTGATAAAAAGGTAAGATTACACTTGATGCATTTTTATTAATATTGCAGTCTCTGCATGAAATACTAAAATTGATCTCTACTTTCAGTTCAAAATTCGAAAAGAGGCTATGTCTGGGCTTGCCATGATCTACAAGAAACACTTGAATGATTCAGATGTACCACAAGCAACTAAAAAAGCTGTTACTTGGATCAAAGATAAAATTCTACATGGTTATTATATGACTGGAATGGAAGATAGGTTGGTAGTTCTCTTACTCTAAAATTCAATCAGGAAATGTTCTTGCAAAGGCCTTATGGTTTCTTTCTTCTTACAGGCTTTTGGTCGAGAGACTGCTCAACACTTGCTTAGTTCCATATCAACTTCCAGCTGAGGAGAGAATGAAGAAGCTGTACCACCTCCTTGGTACAATTGATGATCATGCTACCAAGGCATTTGTTGAATTACAAAAGAATCAATTAGCGTAAGTTTTCATAAATTCGCACATATTTGATCTTTTTCTTTTGAGACAGGAATGAGTCATTTTCTTACTATTGTTGATACTTTTAAATCAATTATGTTATTTTTATTCTAATACAGTGTTCGGAAAAGTGTTGGAGAGTGGTTGGATATTCATAGGAGACCAGTTTCACCAGAAAGGGATCGTGACATTCAGCAACGCATTGTAGCAATATCCAGATTTCTTCCAGAGCCTGTTAAAGCCCAAGAATTTCTTACGAAGTTCTCCACTAATCTTCTTAAAGACCAGAGTCTTCTCGTTGGAATGGAAGCTGTTGTAAGACCTGACATTTCATGCAAAGAGTGTGCTGATACTACGTCTTTAATTTTGAAGAAGCTTGGTCAACCTGTTATGACAAATTTGTATTACAATACTGTTAAAATGTTGCTGGAACGAATATCTTCAGTAATGGTTGATCAGCAAGCATTAAAGGTAAAGAACCCTTTGCACATTTGTACTTCCACAGATTGCTTGTCTTCCAATTTATCTAATCTAATGATTTTGCCAACTTTCTCAGATACTGGTTGGCTATGTTGAAGATTGCTTAAAAGGTGGCAATCTAATTGAAGAAGTTGGCCTTCATCCCAACACAGCGGGGGAGCGAGGATTGAAGTTATTGGTGGTAGGCTATCAGCAATTGCCTCATTATTATCTCAAGTTGTTCTTAATTTTCTACTAAGATGTGACTTAACTCTCTTTTAGATGTTGTCCTATGTGTTTCCATCACATTTTCTTCACCAAGACATCCTTTCTCATTTGATTTCATTTTTGGATTTGGAAGATGAAGTTGCTCCACTAGTATTGTCTGTGTTGACGTTTTTGGGGAAATATCGTCCCATTGGTAAGCATTTCACTTTGTTAATTACTAATCTAATTTAGGTAATCTAATTTTATCCTTTCATAAATTAATCATGAAATGAACTACATGAACTAATGTATCCCTTGCTTGTTAAGGTGAACAATTCCCAGATATTGCCCAAAGCTTGATTCCCACTTGTAAGAGGTTGTCTGTTGAAGGCACACCAAAACAGGCAAAGCAAGCTATTAGGTGCCTTTATATCAATGTTATCAACAATCAAGACACACTTTTTGCTGAAATCCTTGAGGTATCCTCTTGTCCTGCATGTGCGGATTTTGTAATTTTCAATGCTTGCTTACTTATCCTTATTTCTACCTTTTCCAGAGAATAAAAGAACATTTAGAACCATCGTCAGAACATTACAGAACAGCTATTGTTGCCCTCGGCCATATTGCTTACAATCTTCCTGATAAAAACCCAGTGCAAATTAAAAACATAGTGTCAAGAAAGGTATTTTGATGTAGTCCAAATATCTTAGTGTTACCATGACTTCTACTCATCCTTCATTTTAAAAAATTTTTCTTCTCCCATTTTAGATTGTTAAGGAATTGCTTGTAAAGGAATATGTTGACTGGATTGGTGTTGACCATGATGATCCATGGTGCAGAGAAGATGCCTTGCCTGAGGAAACACGATGCCGTGTAGAGGGAATGAAAACAATGGCTCGTTGGCTCTTAGGACTCAAAGCTGATACTGTTTCTGCCCAAAAGACCTTCAGAATGCTCAATGCTTTTATAGTACAAAAAGGCGATCTTTTACAATCAAATAAATTGAGTAAAGCAGAGATGTCATGGCTACGACTGGCAGCTGGTTGTGCTATGCTGAAAATATGTGAACAGAAAGGTGTGGGCGATCAGTACAGTGTGGAACAGTTTTACAACCTTTCCCAACTGATGGTTGATGAAGTTCCTCAAGTCAGAGAAATATTTGCCACTAAACTACACAAAGGCCTCGGTAAAGGCATTCCCAACAAATGCTTGCCCCTGGATTTTATGGGTTTTTATGCTTTAGCTGGTCTAGAAACAGAAAAGCGATTAAAAGTTCTGATTAAAAATTACATGGTAGCAGATATTAATAAAAGAAGAGATTACATCAAACAACTTACAATGGGTGCATCTGCTGGTATATATTAGTAATTTTGTCAATAATTATATTATGTATTTATCTGTTTTCATCAAATTTTAATCAATTATTGTTTTGCAGCGTCCATGGAAAAGGCAATGAGCCAACTTAAACACATTTTGCCGGATTATATGCTAGTATTTGCCGTCCCTGTT
>NW_026267150.1:421336-422564 GCF_000697945.3 Frankliniella occidentalis
CGGGCGGGCCGCCCATACGCTTTGTGCTCAACCCCCGTCACATGTGACATTCCGGGTGACGCTGACGCAAAGACGCCGCGCCGACCTCTGCCGCGCCCCTCGGCTCCTCCGTCACCTCCCCCACCCTGCTCCGGATTAAGTTACGGGCCCCGGGATTATTTGCTGGCCCACGCCGCAGCGTTCCTCGCCAGCGGCCCTCATCACATTATGTTTTAACACAAACTTGGAGCGGTTGGCTCAGTGGCTGGTCGCCTTGGGGGGACGCCCGGCCCGTTGCCGCGGCCCCCGTCGCGCAGCGCGCCCCCACGCGACATTCGCACATCTCTCTTCCCCTCCCTCTCCCCGCCCACCATGGCACACTGTAGCAGTGTGTAACAACCGTTAGGAGCGTGTGCTCTGAGACGATGACGTGGCGCGCTGCGCGGTAGGCCAGAGCTGCTGCTGGGGTCAGATACGCTTCTTTTGGCGCACATGCGAGTTGCCGAGTTGCCCCTTTTTGCCGCACCGCCGTGCTGTTGGCAAGGGGATCCGCCGGGCCGAACGGATCAAAGTGGTGAAAGGAGAATAGCGCTAATTACCGGCCTGCTTTTATCCTTGGCCCCGCGGCCCCCCTCTTTCTCTATTTCTCTCTTCATTTTCTTTCCCGGACAAACCCGCGCTACTGTTTTTCATGCGTTTTAAACTCGCCCGCTCCCCCCCCTCCCCTTTTCTCTGTAATTACGGAGCTTTTGTTGTGCGTTACGGCGTCACATGCTCATGCTTCGCCCACGCCCGTTGCGGCGGACGTTGTGCATTCCCAGCGGCCCCGCCGGGTTGCTCCCTAAAAAGGAAAAGTGCGAAAGAAAACGGTCTCAATAATCAGCAGCATGAGTGCCGGGCATCGCTCCGCTGCCCGCAAAGAGATGCAGGCAAACGAGGGCATCCATCTCGCCAAACGAACTATTATCACGGCTGACTGCGCACACACATATGACTGTTTTGTTTGCGTGAGGGATATCCTACCGCGGCCACCTCGGCCTCCCTCTGCTGGGGTGCAGGGCACGGCCGGGCGAGCCGCGTCGTCATCAAAGAAATCGTACAAGTCCTGAGCCAGAATACACCTCCTCCGTGCATTTGAAACTTTTCTCATAGCGCGGTGGCCCGACCCGCCGCCGCCAGGTTGTTGGCCCGATTATTTTAACAAACATGGCTAATATCCGGCAGGCAGTGGCGGGCCTTTGCGCTGGAA
>NW_026267150.1:422614-434470 GCF_000697945.3 Frankliniella occidentalis
AGATATTAATAAAAGAAGAGATTACATCAAACAACTTACAATGGGTGCATCTGCTGGTATATATTAGTAATTTTGTCAATAATTATATTATGTATCTATCTGTTTTCATCAAATTATAATCAATTATTGTTTTGCAGCGTCCATGGAAAAGGCAATGAGCCAACTTAAACACATTTTGCCGGATTATATGCTAGTATTTGCCGTCCCTGTTCTCACTCACCACCCGGAATACAAAAGCAATGAGGATATTGATGAACTCAATACAATAAGACAATGTTTATGGTTTGTTTTGGAACCATTAATGCAGAAAAATGACTTCTATAGCTATAGTTTTTACAAAGATGTTGTAGAGCGTATGAAAAACCATAAAGATGCTCTTAAGGGTGAGACATCCGGGTTCAATGAAGTGAGTATATAATCATTATCTTCTCATTCTAGTAACTATACTTGATATATTTTATTCTGTTGTCTTTATGTATGATGACCTATATCACTTTTGTTTTACAGAAAATGTGGGCAGTGTGTGATCTGGCTATGATTTTACTGAATACAAAGTCCACAACTTTTGAGTTGAAGGAGTTTATAACTGAGGCAAGAATACCTACAATGTATTTTAAGAGACACGAAGATCCCAATTTTGTGAATACTGGTCATTATCTTCCTCCTGAAATGTACCAACAAAACCCAACTGTTAAGAAGACTGTTCCTGTAAATAGTAATTCTTCATCCAATACTAACAATACTAATAGCAACAACACCAATGAGAAAACATCAGCTCCAGCTGCTACAAATACTTCAGCTACAATTGAAAAACCCTTACCAGTGACAAACACCACTGGAGGTCGCAAACTTCGTGGGCGCAAACTGGAGAACACAACTAATGAGACTGATGTACAAGTAAGTAAACATGCCATCTAGATTACCATATTGATCATTTTTGTGCTCAATGGCAAGAAATGAAAGCAAATTTTTGAGTGTTGCTAACAATATCTTTCACTCTGTTTAGATGGAAGAAAATGGGGAGCCACCAGCAAAAAGGGTTCTTCGAGGAAATGCCAACAAAGTCGCAGCAGAGTGAGCATTTAAATATCGCGGGGCTGTTCAAGGTGAAATGCCATGCCCATCCTATGCAGTGTATATAAAGTAGAATAGAAGGGACTAAGCTCAACCCTGAAGAAAGCAGTTGATAAAGTAGCTGTTGTAATTCATGCGTCATGATCTCATCACTATTGAGAATTTTATTTTTAAGCTAGTGGTCAAGATTGTGACGCTTTTGGCATAGGGTGATGGGACATTGAGCAAATGTTTGTATATTTGATTGGCTAAACTCTTTTAGGACGAGGTGCTCAAACTCAGTTACACCAACTGGTTGTCTGTTGATGTTTTGGCCTCTTTTCTCCTGTGATTCATAAACAGTTATCTTTGGCAAAGAAATGCGTTTTCTTTTCTTTTTCTCTTTTTTATGTGGGACAAAGGGCATATCACCTTGTATGAAGTTCCACCAATGTACCTTTCATTAATAATTATTGTTCAGATTACATAAATGTTCTAGATGCATGAAATGTTAAAAATGCCAAGTTCCAAAATTGATATATTGATAGTGTATGGTTAATGTACCAAAGATTATATCTAATGAACCCTACATGGTGTGGTTGTAATTTGCCCTGCACTGATTTTAAATGGCATTCCTCCTGTTGGCTCTGTAAATAATTTTTATCTCATCTGGCTCTGCAAATTGTCACCGAAGTGCAAAGTGGTACTGTATTTGTTTACGATTTTCGTGATAAAAGCTAAATATAAGTACTTTCATTATAATTGCAGGACATGTATTTATTTATCTTTGAATTCATTTTCCTCATGACATACTTAAACTTTCTTTTGATTTTATTAAGATATAAAATTATAGTTGCATATATCAACAAACATATTGATGAGCTAATGCTCTCAGAAATTTTGCCTTCCGAATATTAACTGCCTCCCGTTGAATTTCTTCATTATTGTTAGAGTTTAATTCGAGTAGACCAATTGTTTGGATCTGAGTAAAAGAACAGAAGTAATGAAAATAAAATCAAACCACATGAAAGCAGGAGCTCAAAAGAAAAACTTACAGCAAGTTGCTTCCGGTGGGTTTCTCCTCTTTTAGTATGGAGATGTATTAGGTATTCCAGCAGGGTTGTATCCCATACACATTCATAGTACGAATCCATAGCATCTGCACAACTTCCACCCTTAGTTTCACCAATGCACTTAAAAGCTGTAGTGTAGTCAATTTCTTCTAAAAATTGACAAAGAACTGCTGCCTGTAAAATCCAGTCATTGAATAGTGATAGAAAAGGGACATAAATGTTTAAAAAGAGAGTAGTTATCATACTTGAGTATGGCACTGAAGCAATGAACAGCATTTTATCATGCGGCGTATAACATGATCATCAATTTGCATTCTCTGTAAAGGTTGACTAAAGAAATCTGTGGCAGCTATTGCTGCTTCTAAGTACGATTTCAAAGCTGATGATAAGTGATTCATGACTGGAAATTTTTAAAAAAATAATTAAAAAATAGAAATTTTAAATCAACTTAGAAATGCATCATAATAATGCTACTGAACCAAGAATGTAAAGACAAACCGAAATTGAGGTCTCCTTGAACTTTAAGCCAGCCTACATGGATAGGATTATATTTTAGGGCATGGGCTAAAAGCTGGTACAGCATCTCAGCAACTCCTTTACTAGCATATGAGTTGGGACTGGAAGAAGGTAAACAATAAACTATACATCTACTTAACAAATAAGTCTAGAAAAGAACATTAAGTTGGAATACTTGCCCACTAATAGAGGCTGGCCAAAGATTGACATAGTCAACATTTATATCAAACTTTGAATCATCTCGAAGCACATTATGTATTCGAGCAAGTAATGACAAAGCTAATGTGATCATGGTGGGATCTCTGAGTTGAGAAAGAAACGCCCACAAGGTTGATGAGTTGAGTCCCCCAGAGCTTACTGGGGAGTCTCTATGGGAATGATGAATAGGAATCCCTGAACTTGTACGTTTGGTAGTCTCTCTAAGAAACACTGGCAAAACTAACACAAAACATAGGCGAAGAGACATTAATTCAAAAAGTAATGATACTAACAGTAACAATACTGCACTGATAACAGTAAAACACAACTGTGACAAAAAACATAAATTTAAAAAAGTAAAGAACAATTCAATTTTTAATAATAAAACATACCAAGATCCCAAGCATCCCGTGAAACATGCCGACCACCTTTCTGACGTATGATATCTTGACAGGCATAAGCAAATGCAGCAGCTAGTTCAACATGAACACAATGTCTGTCTAGCTTTGTTAGGAAATCAAGTGGTGAACCAACAGAAGATAAAGATGGACTGACATTCAAAAGCATTACAACACATCGTTCCACAACCTCCAAGCGAGGAATGAGTGCTTCTCCAGCTTGTCTAGCTGAAAGGCAGGCCTTGCAGGCTTCTGCAAGTTCAATTGAGCCTGAAACAAAATTTATTTTCTTTAAAGTCGCTAAAAAAAGGGTAAGTTATGGAACTTTACTGTAAATTGGGGTCGACACTTACGTGAGTTGTGAGCAGGCCATTCATCAAGAAACTGAGTTATTTCTACAACCAAAGCCTCCCACCCACAAAGCCGAATTAATTTTACGACAGAGGGAATACTGTGACCTTTTCTCAGTTCCTCTTCAACAATGGCATACATTCTCAAAGCCAAGGAGTATTCCTTTAAATAATAAGTGGAAAAAATTAGAAAATGTTTGAGAGTTTTGAATAAGTTTAAGGAATTGAGTTAAATTTTACTAAAATCCATTTTACCTGAACAGATGCCAGTTCATGGGCTTTAGCCAAAAGAATATAGCAAAACTCTTGAACAAATCCTTTCGGTAAATTCATTACTACACTGTGCACTGGGATAGGCAATTCCCACTGAAACACAAGTGATAAGAAACATAGGGTTTTGAAAATGAAATCAAAAGTAAAGGTCATAATATTTTTCTTTCCTAACTAACCTTACTGTTCACATGCCAAATAGCTTTACCCTGAGATTTAACAGATGGCATGCTAGAGAGTTTTGACAACAATTGACGTATTTCCTCAGGATCATATGATTGAATAAGTTGTTGTTCCAAAGCTCCCATTTCCAAACGTGGATTACCTACAAAAATGATTAATTGATTGATTGATTGGACCAAAGGGGGAATGCGGTCAATAATGCTGGTGCCAAGTGGTCACCCTGCTGGTTCAGGCCTTCCCTGGTCAATTTAGAAGAGAAGTGTTAAAAAAAATTAATCTAAATTACGGTGTTTTCACTTACGCCTTGGTCCTAAATCTGGAATGTCCCAGGAACTGGAAGACAGCATAGCAGGTATGGAAATATCAACACTCTTTCCACTGAGTTGACTGAGTTCATTGGGCTCAAAAAGAGCACCAAATTCTGGAGAGTCAAATATAGCTTTGACAAGTGCTGATTGATTTCCTGCTTCTAGTAACCCTCGAAGAAACGTTTTGACTCTAAATTTTCGAGCAATATCATCACTTTTAAAAGCCAAATTTGTGGACTCACTCAAAAGTGGCTTTAAAAACTATTTTAAGGGAGGAAAAGATATAAGTACAGTAACAACAATTTATCAACTAAGCACAGATTCTTGTACTTGTAAATACTTACAGAAAGAAGAAAGTCTGCCCCCTTTGGACCAGCCACACGAATATGATGTGAATAATCCTGACATATTAAATGCCCACCCATAAGGCGTCTTGCCACATTTAAACATTGAATTTGAATTAGCAGATCTCTTGCAACAGTGAAAGTACCACTTTGCACAGCACCTTGAATATCCAACTCAAGATGCTCCCTATGAACCATTGGAATCTCTAGAGATTTATTATCTTGCACCAAAATATTAACTATGCCCTGCGCAACAGATGATTAAAAACTTAGATCAGTCGTAAGCTAAACAGCAACAGGTAAATAATAATTCTTAAGAGATTGACCTGCCCAGAGATGGCCACTCCTATAACAAGCAATGAAACACAGACAAGTGAGGTGGGAGGGCTAACTATAACAACTGTTCAAGGCAAGAATATAAAAAAGAAATGTTCAGTGGCAACTCAAGAAAAATGACCACCACTGGGCAGTAACGATTCTGGGCACATTCCCATGAGCCAAATCGGCACACACTAAGACACCAACACTCACCATATAATGTTGCTTGATTGAAGCATGGAATTGACACAACAAAGCTGATTGGGATGGTGGGGTGTACACCCCACAAGCTATTCGATAACCATCTAGTTTAACTCTCGACACACTGCGGTAAATTGACATGCCTGTGCATTGACTAAGTAATAGATCACATGAGGTGAAATGTTCTCTTGCTATGGTTATTTCTTGTTTGAACATAAAGTATACTCCAAGATCATAGTGCAACTGCAGAAATGAAAGAAATATGATCAGTAAAAAGGATGAAGTAGTGCAAAAACCAGTTTTCAAAAACAATACACACTTGACATCGAAATTCATCAAGGGTAAGTTGTTCACATGTATCCCACAGCAAATCAATATCTCCATTATCTTCTGTCAATGGTTTGAATGTTTTAAAAGTGGGAATGGATATAGATGGGGGTTGAGAAGCAACAGCCCTATGTAAAACGTCAACACTCCCTGGTGCTTGCTTCTCCAAAAGACGTAGAACATCCTCCGGTGATATCTCGGATGAGGCGGCACCGCTAAAGAGTGGAAAATGAAAATACAATTTTGCCATCCCCAGAGCAAAAAACATTAATTGATAACTTACTTTGGAGCAACTCCAGCTGGTGTTCGGCCTGTATTAAGGTTGCTGTTTCCATTCTGTGTACTATTAAAAGAAATGTTTTGTTTCACCAGAGCACACAAGACCCACCGGTGGAAAAGAACAACAGAAAAAAGTGTCTAAAAAAAATAAAATTGCAAAGAGGTTATTTAAACATGAATGCAAAGTTAACATTAGATAACATCACCAATAAACCAAACCTGGGGAGATACTTCATTGAAATCCAAAGACGTATCAGTGGATGGATCTGCCTCTTCTTGTCTTGACATATACAAAAGATCTTTGAGAAGAATGTACTGCATATTCAAAGGCAATCTATTGGAGACAAAAACAGTTATAAAGAAAAAATTATACAAGCAATTGTATACAGAGTTCATTACAAGAAGAAGTATTTGTTATACCTTTCTAATAAAATTGACATATCCCATTTCAGATGAGCTGCGACCTTCAATGAAAGAATCTTCAGGGCAAGGTTTTTTCTACTCCTGGGAGCTGCTTCGTTAAGAGCTTGACTATTCGTAAGAAATTTACAAATAAGTTCCGTTGGAGTGGGATCTGGAGGTAGAGGCATGTTTTATAAAAAAACACAATACAGAAGAAAATTCACACTAAACACGATAAATCTCGTATTTCTACCTGCATCATCCTGTTTTAAATGAGTTTCAAGGGAATCAGGATCTAAAAGGAACACAAACCACAACACAGTGTCTGGTTGTCCAGCAGGTTGATTGTTTAGTAACTCCATTTCACAGTTGAGAAACGTGCCGCCGTCTTGTTTCTCACTGCCAAAATGTGTTGAGGTTTACACTGTCATGGTGTCCAATCTCATACAACAAGTACAAAACAAAGTTTTACTGTTTCTGTCAAAAGCAGAACATAACTGCCACTAGGTTAAGTTTACTTTTTGGTTCGGCGTTCGGAAAACCAGCTTCGGGAGGCGATCGATAGCTGCGGCTTCGGCAAAGTCCGGGATGGGGAAAATGAATATGAACCTCGACGGGACAGACTTCTCCCATCTCTGTCGTTCAGTCTAAGTTTAAAGCAATTTGAAGGACGTAGAGAGAGATAGAACACTTGAACCCAAACAGCGAATGGCAAAAGAACACGAATCGGCATTCCAAACGCAACGTAACGTAGCTCTTACCTGGGTAGAACTGTCACAAAAATGGATTCAAAACGGTTTTCGCTGTATTCGGCAATTTTTTTTCTTTCGGCGTGTCTTACAGATTATTGCAAGTGTTTTGATTCTAGACCTTTTGATGACACAATTCTCTTTAAAATTAATTGGCCAGGACGTGGCGATATACCGGTATGTTGATAAAATGTCGTCTGTCTGTTGTCATGCTGTATTGTTCTCTTTTTGCTATGTTTCGATAAACTATTGTCAGATTCCTTCATTTTAATTAATAATTAATGTCTATATGAATTTTCCCTAAACGCCATGAATCTAAAATGCATACCATTATTGAGAAAACATTTCTACAATGCACAGATTTGGAGGTTAACCATTTGCAAAAAGTCAGTCTAGTCTAGATAACACTTGCTCACACATCACACATTTTTCTGTTTCAGGAGCTACCAGGTTCTGAATCCATGGTAGTAACAACAGAAAATCATGAAAAGTATCAGTGTCTTTTACCAGAAATTCATGACAAGCCAAAGGTAGGAATGAAATTTAGTTTGTAAACTTTTATTTTAAGTAGTCAGCCTAATTTATTGTTCAGATTCTAATAGTCTTTGTTAATTACAGAGTGAAGCAGAGCTATACACAGGTCCCAATCCACTTCATTTATTATTACCTTTATTCAGACAAAGTACCTGCTCATTCAAGGTGAGCCTGCAGTTGATGGTCACTAAGATCACAGTGCTTCCATTATTTTATTTTTAAAAATCTTGTTTTCGGATGTTTCTAGCCTGAATCTTACTGGACTTATGAGATATGCCATGGACGTTATGTCCGACAATACCATGAGGAAAGAGAGGGCAAGAAAGCCAAATTACAAGAGTATTATTTGGGCCGATGGGATAAGGACATGAACCAACTGCTTCGTTAGTATCTGATTGAAAATTGAAATCAATGCGCAGACCATTTTTCAATATTTCTTCATTACTCAATTCTCAATTTATTTTCAGATGAAGAACTTGAAAAGACTGATGAAAATGGAGATAAGATTTTCTTTTCAAAAGATTTACCCACCAAGAAAATTGATGGTCTGAATCTTCCATATTTCCAAATCAATATGACAGATGGTACATTGTGTGATTTGAATGGAAAGACTCGTACCACTCATGTTCTTTATGTCTGTTATCAAACTGGTAAACATGAAGTATATTCTTTTAAAGAAACTTCTATATGTGAATATGAAGCTATTGTTCTTTCTCAACTCCTCTGTGACCATCCAAAATATAAGTAAGTTGCTTTCTTACTATGTTGGTTGTGTTGGTATGTTATTTGTCTCAATTCTTGGCTTGAATCCCTCTTTTATCCCCTCCCAGACCACAATCAACTAGTGAAAATGTTATAAACTGCCATGCGCTGGAGGAGACACCCAAAAAACCTAGGAATTTACTTCAACTGGAAGCTGAGAGCTTAAAGTTGAGACACACCAAAATTCCTGTGAGTTTTAATTATACTAAGCATTATACGGAACCAGAGTCCTTAGATTTCTTTCCTTTTGCTTTGCATGATAAGCTTTTTTGTTTGATATAATTTTTCCCAGACGCATGTGGTTAGTGAAAAACTTCAACTCTATCTCATTTTTCTTCCACTAAGATTAGGTGTCAGAAATATTTTAAGACCAACTAGAGGAAGTGTTTTTATTTCCAAGAAAGGACTTTTGTCAAACAGTTTGAGTGTCTCAGTTTATACCTAAAATTTTTAGCTTAAAGAAAGAAGTGTTTTTGTTAACCTTGCTCCTTTTCTGGCACTCGGTAGAACTGTAGTTTTGCATAGAATCCACTTTCTCAGTTACTTTTTCATCTGCTTTTTATGTGAGAGCCTAGGCTTTTTACATTGATTTGTAACTAATTAGTAAAAACTTCTTCAACAGGATGATGCTCTGAAGAAAACTTATGCAGTTGTTTCGGTTGATGTTGGACAGGTTGGTGTTGAAGGATCAGTCCTGTTTGTTTTGTTCGAACTTTGCTGCATATGTGTAACCCAATCCTTTGTTAAAATGAAAATGAAAATGAAAATATTTTGTTATACCAACTTAACTATTTGTTCCTTAAAATAGCCTATGATATGGCTGCACCTTCATTAGCATTTGATTTTTTCAGCTTTTATCTTTTATGTCAACTTGTTCTAAACAAAAAAATGTGATGTTAGAAAAAGTTATGACTGTTTACTAAAGTTGTTGATTGGGAAAAAACAGGGTGCTTTGCTTTATGTCATACCTGATCTATATTTTTAAAAGGATATGATTTTCTTCCATCTTTTGTGCTGATCTGTTGCCTCATTCTTCTTCATTCATCAACGGCATCCCCATCTTTTTTCATTCTCTTCCCTCCTTTCCTCAGCTTGACTTTTCAAAAAGCCTTATAAATTTTCATCATCACATTTGGTTCAAAGACTGCTGTTGTGTAAATCTATTCCTCATTTCCAAATCTTCTGTTATGCATGTTAAACTTGTATTCTCTGGTGTAAAGAATCTTTCTTCTATGTAACTTTGCTACTTGCAGATTGAATTTTCCATTGTGGAGACCCTCTGACTACAGCAAGTTCAGAAGCATGTGCAACTTTTTTCATCAAGATGTCCTTCCCATGGGAAAAAAAAAAACAACTCAGTCTATTTTTCACAAAACTATTTGCTTATCAAAACTACCATGACATTTTTATTAACTAAATTTTACCTGAATGCTTTGTTTGGTTCTCTCGCATGACCTTTTTGTGTTGTCTTTTTTCTTGGAGCACATCTGCTGCATGTGTTTTGTATAAATCATGGTGTAGGGTTGGAAATAGTTTTACTAGGTAAGTGCATGAAGCTTACTGTAACTGCAGACATAAGTTATTAATTTTCTTCAAAGCAGCCTCTCACTACACTCCTCCATCATATAATCTTGTATATCTATGCCAGACAGCTTTTGGTTCAAACATGGGTAATTTTCTTTGTTGGTCGTTTCTACACTTTTCCAATTTGCTTTATTTGTCTCATTCCAGGATGGTGAGCAACGAGTCCATGTGGAAATTCTTCCCGTTGAAGTGCTAGACACTGAGGATGCCCTCAGTCCACCTCTTCTTAACTCACGAACCCCAGCTGATACCACTCCTGCTCAAGACTTTTTATCTGGCAAGAAATGTCTCACTGGGGTAAAAAGCCACTTACCTTATCTCGTACAATGATACTAACTCTAGCTCGAGCACTAACTTCCTTTATGTGCAGGGGTCCTCTTCATGGTGGAAATATGAATTCTGCTATGGACGACATGTAGAGCAGTACCACATTGATTCGACAACTAGCAGCAAGACAACTGTGCAACTGGGATTTTTCAATGCTGAAAGTCACATTGAATGGCTCAAGCAGAACCCCCACAAGCAACCCAAGCCTAAAGCGATCCGAAAGCATGTCTCTCACTTCTACTCCAACGGTTCACCGTGTGATAAGACTGGTCGCCCCCGACACACCGAGGTGACTTAATGGGAGTGTTCCCTTGTTTATCTTTTTTCCCCCAATATTGTTTCTTAAGTGCTTCTTTCTCCATGTCCAGGTCAAGTTAAAGTGCCCCGATCAAAGCCCTAGCCCCGGTTCTGTTGCCCTGTACCTCATGGAACCTAGAACCTGTGAGTACATTTTGAACGTGGAGTCACAACTCATCTGCGACCTACTGCCGCTGGCCGATGAGCATGGCCTCATCAAGGTCCCCAAAATAGACGACGATGAGGTGACTGTGGCCGACGAGGAGGATGTAAACCCAGGGGACTCGGCAGTCGGGCCGGACGACCGCACAGCCGCTGAGCAGAAGAGAACTCTAAGCAACGCGGACCCTTACCCCATCGGCGGGAGACAGTAGACAACTTGTATGTAATTGAGGTAAACTTCTGTTTTTGTTTTTTTTGTTTTTTTGTTTGTTTGGTTTCTTTATGTTTAGATGGTTTATACCGAAATCAAAGACCTCCCAAAGTCTTAGAAGTGTAAATTTACAAGTGATTATTTCTAACTCTATTCTTACTCAAAGTGACTGTCTTTAAATTTTCTTTTTTTGTGTTAATTTTTCTGTAAGGGTGTAAGTATTGTGTTGTGAGTGATTAATTTTGTACGTAACATTCATTGTTGCATAATTTTAAATCCATAAAATAATGTGTAAATGAAGTGTACAAACATTGTGCTAGGTTTTCTTTGAATGTCCAGATGTATATATTTTAGAGTTGTGCAGTATGAAGTGTTTAGATTTTGTACTGTTATTTTTAGGGCAGGTTGATGATAAAATCTTTTTACTGCTTGTGATATACAATACTTTGTAAACTTGTGATGTGTATTGAACATTTGATCATCATTTGATGCTAGGTAGATTTTACCTTTGTTGCCTTAGGTACTGACCTTTTCTAGTTTTCTAAAGCTCAAAGGTTAAGAAAAGGTGCACTGTAAATAAATAAATGTGTTTTTGCGTAAAGACACTCTAGTTATTAATAATTGTGTGTGGGAGTTATCGGTGAAATATAAATCTGTTGTCTACAAATAATAAAAGTCTACACTTGCATTTTTCTTTTCATTCAAATGACAGCCCTAGCCCGCGCCTGAATGACGGTCATTGCGTTTTAAGGCTTGTGGACTACACGTAATTCGTTTCCAGTGCGAGCCTCGCCTGGAGCAACTGGAGACTGCGTCCCTCCCACACACGCTGTGCCGTCTCGTTATCTCGTTATCAGCACTTTAATGGAACGCACTGCTCTCTATCACGCGGACGAAGGGCAGACCACCCCGGCCAGCGCCCTTCGCTTCGCGCCCCACGTCGCCCCGGCCGCCCCAACCAACCCGACACGCCAAGACACATTTCGGACAGCGGTCAGGAAGATGCCGCT
>NW_026267150.1:437925-441708 GCF_000697945.3 Frankliniella occidentalis
GGGGGGAGAGGGTCTCCAGCAGGTACGAACCAAAGTTCCCCATCTCTCTCGCACCCACAAGACCCACCACTAGCTGGAGCAGGGGGATGCAGGGCAGGACATGGTGGGGGTCGTGCTGGTGAAGTCTGGCTCTGCCGGGAGTGCGCGGGCGCGGGGGGCGGGTCCTCCGGGCGCGGGGCGCGGCGGGACGGGGGAGCGAAGGCGGGTGGGCCGCGAGAAGCAGCCTGGTTGGTCGGCGGAGCCCGCGCTGCCCCGCGACAAAAACCGGCAGAGCCTTCAACCTGGTCTTCAGTGAGCCGCTCAGCACACAGCAGGGACAGCAGCAGAAGCAGCCTGGTCGAGCCGACCCGCGGAGCAGCCTCTCCCAACGACCACCTGGCGGCAAGCACCTCGCCGACGACACCCCGCCGCCGACACCCCGCTTCCAACATCCCGCCGACAACGTCCCCCCTGACAGAGCGACCCACGCCGCTCATCTGCCAGACGCGTCCCGGACACTAGGTAAGGAAGCATCATCGGCGTTCGGCGATTAAAGTCGCGTCTTTCGGCGGCGCACGTCCGAATAATGTACAAGTTCCACGCCGCAGTCAGGTCCACGCCCCGTTTATCGGAGGACTACCGCTGTGCGTTCAGGAAGCATCCGCTGCGCCCACCTACGCCTACCTCCCCGCCACGGCCTTCGGGCCAGGCGCGGAAAAGCCCAGGGCGGGAAGGCACGTCACCCTAAAAAGGTGTCAGTCCCGGCCCCTTGTACTACCTTGTTGCACCACCTGAATGCGCACCCCTGCAGGGTGATTCTGCTGCACTGTGACTAGTCTCCTCCTTATCCTCCCACCTTATGCTTGTCACACGAGTGCCACGAGGACGGAGGTACGAAAGCGCTGTGCGTTATCACCCTCTGTTGACGTCCCCAGCCCGACTCCCCCACACACACGACCTGCGCTCCCCCGACGACCTCTGCGCCCACAGCCACCGCGCCCCCAAGGAGGGCTTAGGCGCCGGCAGCCCTCCACGCCTGTGGCCTCCGCACACCGTACACCGTCCCGTGTGGTGCGCTAAACTGTTTTCCTGTAAAAATGCAAACAACTCTTCGCTCTTTTGGGGGGACTCGTCACCCGCGCACTCCCGCCGAGTCCGCTGCGCCGCGCCGAGTCCCAGCACGCCGCCCTCCACGGGGGCAGCGGACGGCGGCGGCCTTGCCCGGCGGCTCGGACGTGGACGTGCGTAATGGCGCCGTTTGGGTGCCCTTTTTTCCGCCGATTTCGCCCGCTTTAGAGCTGATGACGCCCGCCGAGCCGAGCCGAGCGCGCGTAAGAATGCCGCGCTGGCCTACTTAGTTGTTGACTTACCCCCTCTAGCCCGGCGGAGCCCGGCGGCGGCCATAAGGCACTTACGCCCGTTTTTAATTTCCTCCCCTCCGGCTCTGAGTGGGGACGTCGTCAGTGCATGCGTGGGGGCGCGGGCGTGGCGGGGCGTGGCGGGGCGCGTCGCGGCGGGGTTGCGGGGCGGGGCGGGCGGTGGGGCTTGGGCGCGCGCATACGCTCCGAACATTACCCACGCAGGTATGATCCGCGGCGCACTTATACGACTGCACTAAAGTCGGGGAGGCCTATTGAACCGCATCGCAGTCGCGCGGCAAACGGATTCATATCGCAGGGTGCCGCCCTCGGCGCGTCGTATAAGTGGCGGGGCGGGGCGCGGACCAGCAGCTCATCCTCCCACAACGACGACGCTGAGAACGCAGCGCGGGCAGGGCCGCGGGACCGGGTTGGAGCCAGGCCGAGGTACATACATGGGAATGTTAGGACTGGAGAACGCGTAATGTAATATTATAGTTTAACGTGACCACTACAGCTTTTTGTTTTGGAGACGTTGACTACCAGGTGTGTCAGAGGTTGTGGGGTCAGGACGGTCGGTCAAGGGCGGCATGGAAGACGGGCGCCACGGATTCTGACAATTCCTCCCTCCCATTTCCAGCCCGTTTGAACGGCATTTATAAAAATATATAGTGTTTGCCTACTTTCAGGCTGATAATTGTAGTAGCCTACCTACCTAACAGGTAGATTGCTAAGATTGATACGGTTCCCGCGAACCTCTCCCGTTCTAAAGACCATGTAATGTGTAATATGTTCGGATGGAGAAGGTCGGCATGGGCCAGGGCCAGCAGGAGCCCGCCCGGTCGAGGCCAAACGACGTTGTGTATTTGGTCTGAAATACCCCGTCGAGCCTGGTCGGCGAGCAGGTCGGCCGCCCCGCCGCGCGCCCCTGTGGCTGCACGCGGGGCCGCCCCCGCGGATGCGCGCCGTCTAATCGAGCCGATCGCGCGCGGCTCAAAAGGCTTCGCGGCGCCGCAAAGTTTAACGGGTCGGCCGCCCGAAGTTGGACAAGTCGCCGCGCGCGATGGCGGCCCGGGGATAGGAGGGAGACAAGGCAAGAGAGACAAGGAGGGGGAATTAATTTCCCTTTTCCAAAGACGTTATTCGCAGAAGTCGGGAGCCGTTCGGTGGCTGCGCGGCACCATAGCAGCAGCAATAAAGGCCGCGGGGATAAACACCTAACGCCACCCCGTTACCCTGTGCTATAGCTGTGGACAACGCCTCGGCCCGCCCTCCTCCCCATCCCCGTCCTCGTCGGTTTGTGCCGCATCCGTTTTTCGTTAAGTAATCTCACTTGTCATTTCCCCTCAATTTTTGCCAGCAGGTCGGCCCCGTCCAGTCGCCCCCAGGGGTGCGGCCGCCCCTCCCCACTCCCTTCCTCTCGGCCATGCTAATCAGACCGATAATTGTCCCGAGCGGCGTTTTATTTCGCACTTCCTGTCACGGCGGCCCGAGGACCGCGGACCACGGGGAGGGTCGCATAAAGAGCACCCGTAAAATCGTTTCCTTGAGACAAGGCGCGCTGCCACAACCTGCTTATACATCGATGAGATTTCTCCGTGAATAAACCCATGAGCGAATTGTCTTTCCTTATTCTAGGCAAAATGTGCCTTGTTTCTTGGAAAACTACGTAACTGTAAGAACGGTTTTCGTTAAAACCGCGGTTAAAACAATGGAAATTGCTTTGAAACACGGAAAAACTAGCTACTTCGTGGTTTTTAAAGGTGACAATTTTCTGGGTAAGGAGCTAAGGAGCAAGCCGACGCGACGGGCAAGGGGCCCCGCGGGGACAGTCTCGCGGCCGTAAAACCCTGCGCTGCTAACTTAAAAATGAGGTTCTTAACACGCGTCTTCAATGCGATTGGCGAGAAACTTCGCTCTCGCATACATCCACCCACCACACGTCTCCACTGGAAATCGAATGGCTTTTCCCAAGCATACACTACTTCCGATGACCGAATACCTCACAGTTTACTACACATTCTGGGTTTTGTCAAGCGTAAGACTAATAGTTCGTACCATCAATTAAAGATGGTGTACGAAAACCCAGAATGCATTACTGAAAGAGCATTCAGGGTTTGAAAAGTTGACGGGCTGGTATGTCCCGAGCTGTGACTGATCGTCTGGCTGGAGCCTCCCCCTTCGCTCCGCCCCCGCTTCGGGGCCACCGCTCCTCCAGAGCACTCCCTCTATCCCCCACCGCCCCGCCACCGCCCTCCCGCCCTGCATCCGCCCGGAGTCACACCCACTTGGCGGTTAGCTTCGTGGTAAATTGGCGGAATGAGAGTTGAACGGTTGCCCCGCGCTGGGCGGCGGCGGCAAAGCTTCGTGTCTCATTCTGTTTCCACCGCCACAACCCAGAGCAGCCAACGGCAACAGCAGGGCCAGAGGGCGCAACAGGGCCAGC
>NW_026267150.1:442113-444715 GCF_000697945.3 Frankliniella occidentalis
GGGGCTACTGGGCGGGCAAGAACACGAGACGACAAGTTGTCTGCTGATTGGAGCGCCGGCCAGCAGCGTGTCAGTAGGTTAGCAGCATGTACACGCCATCCTCTCGCGAAAATTTTTGAAGAATAAAACACGTGCCCGTTCAATTAAATGCAAGCTGCATATCTCTCAGGGTTGTCTTTGAAGGTTTTCTATTCATTTTACAAGGCCAAGGCCCTCGGAATCCTCCTGCAGCTGTGAAGTCGCCGCTCCGGCCTTGTTTTTGCCGCCCCCGTTTGGTCTTCCCCGCTGATCCCAATTCCTGCGCTGGGTCGGATTTTAACTGGAACTGGGCAGGGCGGGGTGGGACGGGGCGGGGCGGGGACGGGCCAGACGAGCCAGGCAGCCAGGCCAGGCTGCTGCACTTTAATTACTCAGAGGCAACAGGACCCCGCTGGCCAGGCCGAACCTCCATGTTTACGCCCCTCGTTTTCATTGTTCGAAAAATGCACTGTGCAATTCGTTACCGTATCAGTTGCTTTCCGAAACAGTGACAGACAGTGGGCACGAAGGGTAATCGTATGGTAGGAAAATATCATCTGAAACGGAATAATAGTGTTTCGAGTCTCGGCTAAAGTTTAGCACCAGAGATGAAAAATAACCCTATAGACCTAGACATTTTCTTCGTTCCAGTGAAAATTTTTGAACTGCCCAGTAGCTTCCCACCACCGAATGTATAAACCATATACCCAATAACTTTTAGTAGGTATATTAGTTGAATAAATCTTAATACTACTTCAGCATCCGTTTTTCACGGGGGTGTAAACTTAAACTGACCAGCTATGGATTCGCAAACTCAACTGATTGTTTTTGTTGCTGCGCGTAAGAAAGAGGCCCCCATTTACACATCAACGTGTCGGGTGCTACAACCCCCGCCCGCCCGCGAGCCCACCTCCCGCCGCGTTCACATTGATTGAATCTGACGGGGGCTATGGCTGGGCGGGCGGCGGAGAGCGGATGAGCCAATCCTCGTCACTGCCAATAATATCCAAGCGCGGCTAATGTCTGTCCGTTTGTTTGCTCTCATAACAACACCAGCCGCGCGCGCCCGGGCGCAACAGGCGGCCGCGCGCTTGGACTGGCAGATTGGGCTCCCGAGAACACGGAAAGCGCGCGGGGGCGCGTGCGTGTGTGTGCGTACGTGTGTTTGTGCGTGTGTCCGTACCTGTGTGTTGGGGGGGTGGGGTGGTGCCCTCCCGGTATAGTTATTGACCTGCTGAACTTCACATCAGCAGGCCCGGGCCGAGCTGACCGCCGTGGTGCGCTGCGCGTGCTGTTTTTGTTGTGTGATTGTGTTTCCCTTTTGGGTAAATCAAACAGGTCCGCCTCCCTCCCTCCCGCCCCGCCCCGCGCTGCGACCCACAGCCACCAGCCCAGTTGGCAGAAGTCCGCGTGGAATTGGGTGCGGCGGCCCTCATCCATTCGTCATGCAGCACGCGCCTACGCGCCTAGTTCCTCGAACACCGCCCCCCCCCCCTTTCTGACCCGCAGCCCCACACCCGCAATGCCTTTCGTGGTGGTGCTTGAGGCCACGCCACGCCACGCCGCGCACCAACACCAATTGAATCAGCCGGAATGAGTGTCGGATGACTTTACTTCCAGCTGGCTGCTAACTTTCTTTCTCATCATATATATGTCTGAGACGCCTGAGATGCTGCGGGGAGCGGCGGCCGGGCGGGGCGCGGCGGGGGTTGGGGGTGGCGAGACCAGGCCCGGGGGCGGGAATGGTGGCGCTGTGCCGTTGGGCAGCGCAAGAGCTACGGGCTGCGCCTGGCTGTGGAGAGAAAACTTGACCTCAGAAAAAAACAACAACATACAACTGATTCTCTTGCGGCGCCCGTGTCGGGGAAACAAGACTGCTCAGCTGCGTGGCGCCGGCCCCCGCCCCGAGTGTAACGAACACCAATTATAATCCTTTCTTTGGCACCCCCAAGGCCGGCTCGGCTCGGCGCGGCAACAAACTCGCAGCATACATTCTGTTCCCAGAGAGGATGAGGCCGGATTATAAACTCGGGTCGGTCGTGGCGGTTATACACTGCAGCCGCGGGAGCGCCTGCGAGACGCCGGGTAGGCACGCCCGCCTTGCACGCTCGCGCAACGGGCGTGCCTACCTGCCAGGCGCCCGCCCCACGACCACCATACCGAGCCAGCGGCGCGTACCACATCGCTCGTCGGGGTCGGGCGAGGCGGTGGACACTGAGCCTAAAGGTCCCCCAGACCCCAGACCAGAACTGAGCTCATCCCTATCAGCCACACCGGTTCGTTACCTAAACGGCCTGGGCCGGTCTCGTTGTTGTTGAATAAGGGGAAAAGACGATAAGCATTATCACGTTTGCCACACTCAATACAGTGTGCGTCTTGAAAATTACGACATGGTTCCGATATTCAGACTTTGTTTCATCATCCAGAAGCAGAAGGACTTATCAAATGACTCATTCGCCTGCAGCCAAAGGCGCGCGTCCTCTCCGGCTCCGGTCCCCCGGTCCCTGCTAGCTGTCAGGCTCGAGCCCCCCCGCGCGTTGAATCACCCTCCCGATCACGGCGGGCTGTGCGCCCTCGGGCTTAT
>NW_026267150.1:445440-465712 GCF_000697945.3 Frankliniella occidentalis
GGGGTAGGGGGTGCCACCCCCGTGCCATATGGAATTAACACAACAACATGACATCAAAGTGGCCGTGGTAGCGGAGTGTCAGGTCGCATTGCAGTCGCGGCGTCCGCGCCGCGCAGCCCCCATCCCCTTCACTGCTAGAATGGGGTCGAAAAGTAAAGCAGCGGGATGGAAATGAGACGCTACTCAGAGCAGTTCTACGCCAACAGATATGGCAAGCGGCAAGAGTTCGGTGAGTGCACGGTGTACCGTCATTCCAGACTTGGTTCCAACAAAGAGATTTCTATTTTTCTGAGAGCCCGAAAGCGATGGTTATGGTTGTATGCTAAAAAACCTCCCTGTTCCCCAGCCGGGCCGCACGGCCAGCAGGTCGGCTTCCAGAGCGGCTCCAGATACGGGAGGACGGACCCGGACGCTGCGCCGCTTGGCCCCGACGACCGGCTGCAGCGTCGCTTCTACGCCAACGGGCGGTACGGCAAGCGGAGCGGGAGCGGGGCAGCCGCGCAGGGGGCGGCGGGGGCGACCGGGGCCGCGGGGGCCGCCCTCGCCGAGTACCAACTGCTAGACGGTGAGCTGCTGGACCTGTCTACTCTTCTGATACCGCGGTACACTACACTGAAGTCATCTCCACGGGGATTTATGTAGGTGATGTCTTTTACTGTTCAGACTTCTCCGGACTTCCCTTTGTCGTGGATGAGGACTCCCAGGTGGTCTGCCGCTACACCGGTGTCACGAATCTCTTCAGATGCGCTCGGAGGTGAATACATACGCACGCATTTTCAATTACATTCACACTTTCTGCCACCCCCCCCTCCTCTTTATATAAATCTGACTATTTTATTTTGCTTCTAGGAAAGAGGGCGAAGACATTCCGGCGATTCTTCAGGATCCGCAGTCCAGTGTGGTGACTGGGAACCCTTTGAACTAATGCCAAATCCAAGTTCAACTGGTTTGGAAAGGCGATTTTTCTTGAGTTCTCTGCATTTTCATGAAATAATACGAAAAAACACACCAAAAACGCTGACCTGGCGATCTTTGACTTTTGTTTTACTTAGTGCAGGCTTAGTTTTAGATTCTATTTAAAGTTATTACATCGACAAGCCAATCATTTGCGAGCTTGGGTTTGTCAAGTCGAAGGGGAAGGGGAACGGCGTGACTTGCCGCTGTTATCTTCCTCCCCTTCCCACCGCATTCCTCGTGGCACGTGAGGGATTTCAGATCCCCTGTAGCGTGTTGACACACCCAGCCCATGCTCGTGCCACCTTGCTGGGCGAAGTGAACTCCAATAATGTGTTGTTGACACCTGTTACGAGAAAGGGTGTCCCGTATTATATATGTAACTTTTTTAAAAATTATAAATCTTCGGCTCTGCTGTATTGCTCTAATGCCGAATAGCCCCAATTTTAGTATATCATTAAAAATGTTATCCTTTGGTCTACCATTGTCCTGTTTTCAAATAAGGCCTGTTGTTTATGTGATAAGAAAGCGCATTTGCGGCGAAATGTGGAGCGGGATATTTTTTCCGTATAGCACCTATATTCATGACACATTTGCCAATACTTAATTCAGCAGATTTTTGTTTCCGTAATCACTCTGTGGGGAGATTCACGGGACCATGTGGCTGGACCTCAAAATTTCCCGCCACGGACCCAACCTGATTTCTAGCGAGTATGTCCCTTGAATAAGGTCGGAGCGTATTGGGCTGCCTGTACGACTCGAACGTTGTTTGAAAGACCCGGGAGGTAGTGTAAAGTGTCAAGTAAGGAAAGGTGCACTCTGTAAAATAAAGTTGCCATCATCAAATAACAGATATTCTAGTTTTATTTTACTGGTTGCCCTACCGCTTTATCCTCCAAAACCGTTAAATTTCCCGCACGTGGACAAAATCTGTTCATATTGGACACAATTCGATGTTGTTGTTTTTTGTTTTGTTTTTGGTCTGTATAGTATATTTTTTAAGAGGTACAGATGGCGGCTGGTCAGAATTGATAGAATTTTTTTTACAAAAACATATATTAGCAGTGTGGCAACTCTCCGCCCACCTACCTCCCGCACGCGTGCGGGGGCGGCTTGTGTCACCAAAGGGCAGTAATGAGGGAAGCCCTGACTCCTAAGCTCTCTGTCCGAACTTCGGCAAGGCAGGGGCGAGTATGGGCCCTGCGCTCGCGTCACCCTCTAAGTCCCCGAAGACGTGCGCGTACCCCGCCTTCAATTTATTAAACTAATAAAAACGGACCGCGATGACCCGGTGTTTGCATACTATAAGGCCCGGGCTAGACTGGCCTTCAACCCCTGTCCCACCGTGGTGCAAAAGCAGGGAGTTTCTCACCGTGGGGGTGGGGGCTGGGCTATGGGTAAACATCGTGTCACAAGAGGAGCGGGCCTTTAATACAGCAGGGTGGCCCATGTGGGCGTACAGAGCCTCATGTCCCCGAACACAATCGGCTCTCACCTCAGCCGCCTGTGCAGGTTGCACACAGTTGTGTGACTGCAGATACAGAACGTCGTGTCGGGGGTCCTAGGCCACCCAAGGAGCAATCGGGATGGTCCACCCTCCCACCACCCACAATCCTCCACTTTATTTTTACTCTGTATCGACGGGGTAGGGGGTGCCACCCCCGTGCCATATGGAATTAACACAACAACATGACATCAAAGTGGCCGTGGTAGCGGAGTGTCAGGTCGCATTGCAGTGCGCGCCGTCCGCGCCGCGCAGCCCCCATCCCCTTCACTGCTAGAATGGGGTCGAAAAGTAAAGCAGCGGGATGGAAATGAGACGGAAACGATGTGGATAAGAACCCCGAAATAAGCAACAAACGCCAGAGGCAGACCTCCCAGTAGCGCCCATTGTACTTATTGAATGCGCGTTATACCGCATTGAATGCACATTTAGGAGGCAACACATTTTCGGCGCATCCGCGTTAAATGCGCCGAAAATGTGTTACCTTTCATGCTCTAAGGTGTAGTCTAGAAAGTACGTCCACTTCTCTCAGATTCATTCACCAAATTACAGGAGCCAGGCGCCTGCGAAACTCAACGTAGGCCAGCCCGCACTACACGGATGCACTGCAGGCAGGGCGATGCCTACCCACCAGGCGCTAGGAGTGCTTGGGGAGGTTATAAACACACTTGGCAGGTTCCGAGCGGCGAATGACGCACGTACTTTCTGGATGACCCCTACACACACGCACTAGCCGCAACTGGAGCCGCTGGCTACAAGGGCGCATCAAGTCACAAAAAAGTCATGCTGCTTGAAGAAAGTATACCAGCGCACTGTAAGCTCCCGGTGGGCAAGATAGTAATCAAAGGGGAAAGAACGCAGTGACCCCGCGAACCCCTTCCACAAAGTTTACAACCCAGAGGGCTGCCGTTCGACTGACGTCACGCGCCGTGGCCGCGTCCGCGGCAGTGCGGTTGGCCCGGGCCGGCCCAGCCGCGCCCTTCGCACGCAGCCGTTTGGGTCGTGCCGGCCCGGCGATGTGTGGGCGTCCACGGTCCAATTATAGCAGTTAAAGCGTTGCGACAATGCGACTCTCCAGCTCCAGCCGCTCTTGTATCGTTGGCCGGCGCTGCTCCTGCTGCTGGTGTCTATCAAGTAGCGTCCCTCCGGCCGGTCCCTCCCTCCGCGGTAGCATTGTTGCCGAGCCGCGACGGGACGGAGGACCGGAGGACCCACAGCATCCTGTTGAGTGATTGCACGAAAACTGTGGAGCAATGGCCTAAACCAATACCTAAAAAACAAGACGACTAATTATTTAGACGCAAAGATAACAATTTAGCTATGTTTAGATGCATAGCTAATTTTTTAGCTTCAGTCACAGTGTTAGTCGCATGGCTAATTTTTCGCGACTTAGCTAAAGATTTAGCTTCATAGCTAAGGATTAGTTATCACGTGTTTAGCTACCAGGTGTCCGTGAGAATACGAGGCAACTTGATCGGTTGCCTACGCACTGCGCTGCAGTTAATACACAGATCCTGCACCTGACCCGTGCATTTCCTGTGCTTTATAAAGAACCTTTATTTGCTTTATTCGCTATTCGGAAAGTGAACAATAATGACACGTTCCATGTAGTAGCAGTACACCAGGGGTCAGGTCTACGACGCGGCAGTATACGCTCCAGGGTATGCAAACCCGCAACACTGCTGTGTCATAGCCCTGACACACACGGTACAAGGGGTTGTACTACAAGTTGCCTATACACCTTTCAGGCGGCCCATAAATTCTGAAGCGATAGGGCACCCCCCCCCCCTTTCCCCCGGCCCAGCTCCAGCAAGAAGGGCGAAATTGTTACAGTGAATCGGCACCCAATTGCTCAGTGGCCTGCGACTATAGATATAGCCACCTGAAAGGTAGGCAATTCTATCTACAAAGCCGTTGTAAACAGGCATAACTGCGCTCTAACCGCCCCCCTCCCGGACGACCCCTACTACGCCCCTGCACGGGACCACCCCTGCAGCCCGCCGTACGTCACTCGGCCGTGACAGCCAGAGACTCGATACTGAAGGCTCGTCGTCAGTATAATAAGAATCACCTGGCCATTACGGCCCGGCCCCTGATAGCACTAGATGGATCGCTGGCGGCGCGAGAAGAACTGTAGCGGGAAAAGGGGGTAGGGGGCGTATCCACGCGGAGACCGCGGCGCGCATGGCGCGGGCCTCGGGTTAATGTCGTAAATGGGGTAAAATGAAAAGCGGGGAGGGGGAACAGGGATGAGGCGGCCCGGCCCGGCCACCTCGCGATGTGAGAGCCAGGGGTTCAGTCGGTTCAGTATTGACCGGGTGCGTCGCACGCAACAGGGAGGGACCAGGGGAGGGGGGACTGCAGGGGCGCTCTGCGGGGTGCCTACCTACACGGCTTCTGCACTGCACGGCCCTTCCTCGTAAGGCGCGCACCGTGACGCGTACGGGCGACAAGGAGCAGGCGTGGGCGGGCAGGGCGGGCTGGAGGGCTGCTTTGGGCCCTTTGGGCACGACCCCTGTGGAGGGGCGGCAGGGCTAGGGCAGGCTTCATACCACCGGCGGCCAAGGGACGCGACGCGTCCAGGAAACGGTAAGAGATACAAGATGGTTAAGGTCACCGTATGTTGGGGTGCTAAGCTTCAAGGTCCTAAAGCAGATGTCACCTCCCGCCCTTGACGCGCGGGTAGGGAGGGCCAGAACCGACGACAGGGCCTGACAGTAGCTATACTGCAAAGACAAGATCGACACTTGTCATGTCATCTGCTGCACTCTCTTGACAGATTACACTACCCCCGCGCCAAACGCATTGAATGAGCGTGCATGAGGCACAATAAAAGGTGACTCCATCGCGATCCCTCTGGAACGGCAGAGTAGTGATACAACTCGCTTCCAATGCATTGCAAACGCACTCTACGAAGCGAGTTCGCACACCACGAAGCGTCACGCATGCTTTTCCCCGTGCGCGGTGCGGGCTCGTCCCCCTCTAGACCCAACAGGTCAGCGTAATGGCCCAAGTCTACCCCCTCTGCCAACGACTGTCGCGGGTTGTCCCGCCCCGCCCTCTCCCTACCCCACTTGAGACTCAGTCGCTTTGCCTCACCCTTCCCTTCTGCACTCTTCCACATCCAGCGGCCCGGAACAAAGACAGGCTGGATAAAGGCGCCCGTGCCGTGTCATTACAGTCAGCCCCTCCAGCCGATACTGCGATGGCGTCTTTGGAAAGTCTCTAATCAAAGGGCAAACTGAGGCGCTTCGTGACGTGACACGCCCCTCCACAGCATTCATGTGTTAAGCTATGCTTTTCGTTTTCAGATGAACTGTAGCATAAAGACAAAAAAAAAAAAAAACCCTATCCCGCCCAGTATTTGGCTCGATAACATGTGTAATTGTTATATTTGGGAAGTAAATATGATCAGTGCAGCATGATGGATAATGTTTGAACTGGAAAAA
Source organism: Frankliniella occidentalis (assembly GCF_000697945.3). Taxonomy (NCBI): domain Eukaryota; kingdom Metazoa; phylum Arthropoda; class Insecta; order Thysanoptera; family Thripidae; genus Frankliniella; species Frankliniella occidentalis. The sequence goes on from NW_026267150.1 coordinate 451,348, forward strand.
GAATAACAAGTGAAGTAAATTAAACCGGGCTTTAATGGATGCAGGTACACGTCGGATCAGCAGGTACAAAACAGGCTTGTATAAATAACTGGGTTTCAAATGCATGCCAAAACAGATCTTTTAGTCACGACTAGAACGAACCAGACATGAGAGCAAGGGACTGCAGCAAACCCTAGTTACATCTTTGCAAACAATAGAAAAATTCAGCAAAGGTTTGTCTGTAGTAAAACACTGAAATATGCTGTGGCTAAGTCATCAAATATTGATGTCAGAGGCAGAGCATAAGGCAGAGATGGATGATAGCACGAACAGTAAGTTTAGTCCTGCTCAACCTCCTCCTGGTCCTCGTCGAACTCTGCATCTTCGTCAGCAGTGGCTTCCTGGTACTGCTGGTATTCAGAGACCAAATCGTTCATGTTGGACTCAGCTTCAGTGAATTCCATCTCGTCCATGCCCTCACCAGTGTACCAATGCAAGAAGGCCTTCCTTCTGAACATAGCAGTGAACTGCTCAGAGATACGCTTGAACAACTCTTGGATGGCTGTTGAGTTACCAATGAAGGTGGCAGACATCTTGAGACCACGAGGAGGAATGTCACAGACAGCAGTCTTCACATTGTTGGGGATCCATTCGACGAAGTAGCTGCTGTTCTTGTTTTGGATGTTGAGCATCTGCTCATCAACCTCCTTCATTGACATGCGGCCTCTGAAGATGGCAGCGACAGTGAGGTATCTACCATGACGGGGATCGCAAGCAGCCATCATGTTCTTGGCATCAAACATCTGCTGGGTCAGCTCAGGAACAGTCAGGGCACGGTACTGTTGGCTTCCACGAGCAGTCAGAGGAGCGAATCCAGGCATGAAGAAGTGGAGACGGGGGAATGGAACCATGTTGACAGCAAGCTTGCGGAGATCAGCGTTAAGCTGACCAGGGAACCTAAGGCAAGTGGTGACTCCAGACATGGTAAGAGATACAAGATGGTTAAGGTCACCGTATGTTGGGGTGCTAAGCTTCAAGGTCCTAAAGCAGATGTCATAAAGAGCTTCATTATCAATACAGTAGGTTTCATCGGTGTTTTCTACGAGCTGGTGGACTGAAAGGGTGGCATTGTAAGGTTCAACAACAGTGTCGGAAACCTTTGGTGAGGGGACGACTGAGTATGTGTTCATAATTCTGTCGGGATACTCTTCACGGATCTTGGAGATAAGAAGGGTACCCATACCGGAGCCAGTACCACCTCCCAGGGAATGAGTAAGTTGGAAGCCCTAGAATGGAAAAAAAACAAAAGTTAGACAAAAGAATAGCTATTGAATAAGGATAGTCAAGTAAAGAGTGAATCAATCATTACCTGAAGACAATCACAACCTTCAGCCTCTTTCCTAACAACATCCAAAACGGCATCGACTAATTCAGCACCCTCAGTGTAGTGACCCTTGGCCCAGTTGTTGCCAGCACCGCTCTGTCCGAATACAAAGTTGTCTGGTCTGAAGATCTGCCCAAAAGGTCCTGACCTCACGGAATCCATGGTACCAGGCTCCAAGTCAACAAGGATTGCACGGGGCACATATTTGCCACCTGAAAATAAACCCAGAATAAGTTAAGAAATGAGATAATACAGTGTGGAACTTTAGTCCCAGCCTGGTGTTATGACTGTCAGAGTGACACATGCCCACCACACCCAGTTATGACTCATCCATCCCACCCACTCATATTGGAGCACAGGAGTCAAAACAAATGTGGCTTGAGCTACAAACCGTTCAATGACATGCCCTGAACCAAACACTGAGAAATTTCCAAGATGTTCAAAAAGCTAATTAATAGTTCAAAATAATTTAGTTCAGAAAAAAATTGAGAATAAAAACCCAGTCTAAAAACAAAGAACATAGCCAAACAACTTCCAACCCTTTGGACTGAATTTCTTTCCCACAGACAAAATAAAACAAGTTTGAGAATTTCATCCACTGAGACCAGCACGGAGGCACAAAGGCCTATGGCCGGCCGGCCGGCCGTTGGCCCCCAGCCAAGGCGTGGCCTCGGAGCTCACAAATTCGCCACCCAAAATGAAGTGAACAGGCAAAGTGAAATCCCAACGGTGAACCATAGTGCGGGCAAATAAGCACCCTCCTTACCTGAGGCCTCATTGTAGTACACGTTGATGCGGTCGAGCTGCAGGTCGGAGTCGCCATGATAAGCACCAGTGGGGTCGATGCCATGTTCGTCAGAAATGATTTCCCAGAACTGCAAGAGGATAGAAAATAATGAACCACTGGCCAAGCAACATGACCGAAGGCGAACAAAGAAAGACGCCAAGCAACAAGCCCTAAGACCGGCCCACTACCTTGCTCGGCCAGACCCAAGCCAAAAACGGGCGGGGCGCTAGGCCACACCTGGGCGCTCAAATGTTCCCCATACATTCCAGAACTCTTCCTTACCTTGGCTCCAATCTGGTTTCCGCACTGTCCAGCTTGAATGTGCACGATCTCCCTCATTTTTGTGGATAAAACTTCTCTAACTCAGTCAAAGTACAAAATAAAACTGCCTCCGAGAGGGATGCTGCCTCGCAAGTGCCTCCTGAAGCTCACAGACCGACACCGGTTTCTAAGATGGACCAGTCCGCAAGCGGAGCCCAACGAACTTTCTGTAACGGACAAACCTGACGTGGCCGATCAATACAGTGCGGCACTGTGCAGCAAGCCGGCCAACCAGTCGCAAGCTACGGCCACACCCCGTTTGTAAGGGTCTCTCTCATTGGCTCGTTTAAAATCAATTTCTACACCTTCCTCTTCAGCGTGTTGGCTATAAGAACGAGCTTATGAGTCATTTTATGAAGCCAGTGTTGGGCCAATACTTTAAACGATTGGTTCGTTTTTCCATTTTAAGAAACATGTTTGAACAGGGAAAATGCCAAACTTACAACTGAGCCCTCTTTTCGTAACCGAAAGCAATCTTTTTCATTCTACTACCAATGAGTCTGTGTACAGTCACGCAATACTGCTGTAGCATGGCTCTCGCTCTCAAAACATTCAAAATGAACCGAAAAAGATGAAGCAAGGTTAAAGAAGTCACGCACCAGCTGACATGAGACTAAACTTGGGGAATATTGTTGGTATTCGTAAGGAGAAACTTCTGACGAATGCGGAAAGCACCGGGTAGTATTCGATACCTTCCCGCCCAATTTGAAATGGTGGGTAACAAACTACAACGCACCAACGTAAAAATAAAAATCTCGCTGGAACGGGTCAATGTTGAAAACAATACTGCATCCAACAGATAGAGGCGCCCACATTATTTTATCGAAAAACACTGTTTACACCGAAGTGCACAGTAATTTGCGATGTAGAGCCGATAGAAACAAAAAAATCTCATAAATGTCTTTCCCCTGTGGTTGGTTAAAGTGATTCCGGCGGCGCTGTTTACTTGACCGTAGGTTATGTTTGGGTAGCAGCGAATGAATGAAATATTGACAGTGTTTTTAGAGACAATACCTTTGTGTTTGTCCTTGGCATGGCAGCCTTTTAAATGGATAAAAACCTGTTGGTTTTAATAAAAAAATTGTAATTGTTGACCCAGCTTGTCAACTTCTTTCCGGACTTTAAACCCTTAAACGCCGCACAAGGTAATTTAGATTTGGTTTAATTGTAATGAATCTTGAAGTGTATAAACCTCATCTTCGTGATAATTTAAAAAAAAATAAAAAAATAACGGTGATTGTATCATTACATCCTAACTTCAACTAGTTCTAAATCTAACATCGGGTATGCACACCAAGTTTTGGTTGATAATGCTGTCACACTTCCAACAATTGCTGGTTTGCTTTCAGTGTCTTGCACCTTACCAGAAATGTTTCAACAAAGTGCTCTTGGGACCAGCACGCCGTTTGGAGGAGCTCGTACATCTACCAGTTCCAAAGACATAGAAGTGGTGTCACCTCCTGAAGACTCCATTTCTTCTATGGCCTTCAGTCCAGCTGCCCTTCAACAAAATTTCCTTGTTGCGGGTAGCTGGGACAATAATGTAAAGAACTTAGATCTCTTATCAGGCATCCTGCCGATGCTGTGTTTTTATTAAGCAGATATATTACCATTTTGAATGTGATTTCATATTTTGAAAGGTACGGTGTTGGGAGGTGGAACAGACTGGAAATACAGTTCCCAAATCTATGCAAAATATGGATGGACCTGTATTAGATGTGTGCTGGACCGATGTAAGTTCTGTCATCTAAAAAATCTAAAGACAGACTTCCAAGCAGTATTATTTGCTAAATTGTAATTAACAGATTGTTCATAAACATTATAACTTTTTCACAGGATGGAACCAAAGTCATGATGGCATCATGCGATAAGCAAGTGAAATGTTGGGACCTAGCTAGTAATCAAACCATCCAAGTTGCTCAACATGATGCTCCAGTAAAGACATGTCATTGGATAAAGAGTCCGACTTACTCCTGCCTTATGACAGGCTCATGGGACAAGACTCTCAAATTCTGGGATATGCGTAGTGCAAATCCTATAATGACAATTAATCTACCTGAGAGATGCTATGGTGCTGCGGTTGTAAGTGAAACTTCACACTATGTTTCATACTCATAAGTGGGTATTCTTATGGGGCTTTTATTTCCTAAAAAGCAGTTTTGGTTGATTTGTCATTAAAATTAGTTTCTGAGCCACTGTAGGTGTCGAGATGGAACCTGAGGGTATATTTCTCAACACAAAAGATGGCTTAACACATTAATAATATCAGAATGCCATGAACTTTACTTAAAATAGGTCCCAATTGTGTCCTTCTATTTCTATGGGATATTTAATTTTAAAGTAAACATGCAGGATTTCCCTGGAAAAGTTGGTGATAGAAAACTGGTTGATAGCTTGTTTCATTTCATCAAGGACTACAGATTGACACAGGGATTTACTGAATTTTGAAAAATAGACACAAGAAATAGCTTTGTAAATATTTTTCTTTTGCACTAAATACAGGATAATTTGTATTTTTCATTAAAACCCCCATGTCAATCTGTAGTCTTTGATGAACTGGAAAAAACAAGCTATCTACCAGTTTTTTTATCACCAACTTCTCTGGAGAAATTGTGCGCGTTAACTTCAAAATAAGATATCCTATAAAAATAGAAGTACACACTTGGGACCTCTTTTAAGTAAAGTTCACAGCATTCTGGTATTATTAATGTTATAAGCCATCCCTTGTGTTGAGAAATATACCCTCAGGTTGCATCTCTTCACCTACAGTGTATCAATAACTAATTTTATTCACAAATCTACTAAAAATGCATTTTGGGAGATGAAAGCCCCCTTAAAATTAACCTTAACATAATAGTACATTATTTGCAGGATTATCCCATGGCAGTGGTTATTACAGCAGGAAGACATTTAATTGTCTACCAGCTAGAAGGCAAACCCCAAGAATTTACTCGGGGAGAAACAAATCTCAAGTACCAACACCGATGTGTTGCAATTATGAGAGACAAAAAAAATTCACCAACAGGTTAGTGAAATGCAACTACATGAGTCACATCTTTTGAAATACGTAACCAGGATTTTAACTTATTTTGATTTAATAGGGTATGCTGTTGGCAGTGTTGAGGGCAGAGTTGCTGTGCAGTATGTTCATCCAACACAACCATCTGACAACTTCACATTCAAATGTCACAGAGTAAACTGTGCCAACAATACTTACCAAGAAATTTATGCTGTTAGTTGATTCTTTTGTTAATACAAATTGTGTTGCTATTAAATTCAGGTAACCATTTGTTTGGTCTTTCCCCAGGTTAATGACATTGCATTCCACCCTGTGCATAACACTGTGGCAACAGTTGGAAGTGATGGGACATATAGCTTTTGGGACAAGGATTCCCGTATTAAATTGGGATCTTCTGAACAGAAAGATCAGTCCATCACCCGTTGCTGCTTCAATCACAATGGGCAGATATTTGCATATGCTCTCAGTTATGATTGGTCTAAGGTGAAGCTGGTTGTTCTCTATCTAGTACTTTACTTGTTTCCATTGAAAATTTTGCACTTAAGCAAAGTGTTGTGTATCTTTTACAGGGTCATGAGCACTATAATCCTCAAAAGAAGAACAGCATATTTTTACTTCCCTGCTTTGAAGATATGAAACCACGCAGTAAATCAAGTTCCTAGTTTATTTTATGATGTAGTGTTTGGTTTTAAATCAGACCTTATCATCATTCTTATAAATGTAAATGTGTTTTATATTTTGAAATGAATTACAATTTTGACTGGATTTTTGTAAGTTAATTTATTTACAAATATTTTTGCAATCATCCAGTATAATTTGCATGCTTTCAGTGATGGAAAAGAAAAACTTCAAGAGCTCCAAAATGAAACAAATGTACATATGACACCCCTTTCAAGTGGCCCCTACACTTCTGGCGGTTGCCAATTTGAAATTCCCGCTCAACAAAATTTAAGACCACCTGATGTTGGTGACACTGATACAGAAGCAAAACTACCAACCCAACTACTAACCTCACTGCGTTGGTACACATGGTCTTTGTCTATATTTTCCATTCAGCTTTGTTAAATGGATAAAGATATATTTATACCTCACAATTTTACTCCGTAATAGTTAGATTTTTTTGTCCCTTGCAAGAATTATTTTCGTTCACTTAGTTGAGTGAAGTACCACTCCAGTGCAAGAGGCTCATAACCTCAGTGATCCAACTTTGTTTGTTTTGGTCAGATCTTCATCATATCGTTTAAAATAGGTATAGAAGTACCCACACTGTTCCAGTGCATACTTTTTTCTCATGAATGTACGTAATTTTATATTGTGCTTGGAATTTTACTCCTATTGTCATATTTAGTCTCAGTGCAATCCTTGAGGTTGCTTTGAAATTTGTGACTTCTGTAGCATAGGTTTTCTAATTTTACAATTTCTCCTCAGCTTTTGACGTTTACCTAGAAAACAGGAAAAATGTTCCAACAGACAGCTCTTGGGGCTAATACTTCATTTGGAGCTACCCGCACTCAAGCTGCCACCAATGTTGTGAAAGATTTTGAGGTGGTGTCACCACCTGAAGATTCGATTTCTTCTTTAGAGTTCAGCCCTGCTGCTTTACAGCAGAATTTCCTAGTTGCAGGAAGTTGGGACAACTATGTGAGTTCTACTTGTCAATTCCTTTGCTTCCCATTTCATCCAATGTGAGTGTGTTTTTCTCTTGACTGAATATGATCAATCCCTCAAGGTACGCTGCTGGGAGGTGGAACAAACTGGAAAAACTGTTCCTAAATCAATGCAAAACTGTGATGGACCTGTTTTGGATGTCTGCTGGACAGATGTAGGTACAAATGTCATGTAAGCTTATCCAAGTTTCTCCCTGATATTCTTTTGAGCTCAAACATGTTGTGTTGTGCTGCAGGATGGAACCAAGGTGATGATGGCCTCATGCGATAAGCAGGTCAAGTGCTGGGACCTAGCTAGTAACCAGACTGTTCAAGTTGCTCAGCATGATGCCCCTATAAAAACATGTCACTGGATTAAGAGTCCTAATTACACATGCCTAATGACAGGCTCCTGGGATAAGACGCTCAAGTTCTGGGATATGCGTAGTGCAAATCCTATAATGACCATCACTCTTCCAGAGAGATGCTATGGTGCAGCTGTGGTTGGTCTTTGCATTACTTATTGACTATTCCCCTCCGTCATTTAATTTCCTTCATCGTACAAATGTGATTTGTTATTCCTGCAGGATTACCCAATGGCAGTAGTCATAACAGCAGGGAAACAACTAATTATTTATCAATTAGAGGGAAAGCCCCAAGAGTTCAGGCGGGCTGAAACAAACTTAAAGCATCAGCATCGTTGTGTTGCAATAATGAGAGATAAAAAGAGCTCACCAACAGGTAGATAGACTTTCTCCATTGTGAAGTTATCTTGTTCTGTGAATGGTATAAGACCTGCATTGAATTTGATCTGTCAGGGTATGCTGTGGGAAGTGTAGAAGGCAGAGTGGCCATTCAATACATCAACGCACAAGGTCCTAAAGATAATTTCACTTTCAAATGTCAAAGAATTAATGGTCCTAACAACCAATATCAGGAGATTTATGCTGTGAGTACATTAAATTTGATTGTGAACATAATGAATGACTTGAGATGTCTTCTAGGCAGTCTTTCTATTTCCAGGTCAATGATATTGCCTTCCATCCATTGCACAACACAGTTGCCACTTGTGGCAGTGATGGAACTTACAACTTTTGGGATAAAGATGCCAGAACTAAATTAAAATCATCAGAGCAATTTGACCAACCAATCACTCGCTGTTGCTTCAATCATAATGGCCAAATATTTGCATATGCTCTCAGCTATGACTGGCACAAGGTAAGCCCAGTTTCTGATGTGGTAATGATTTCATTTCACCTATCAGAATACTTTCTGCAACACATGAAGCTAAACTAATTTTGTTCCAGGGCCACGAATTCTACAACCCTCAGAAGAAGAATGGCATCTTTCTTCATCCATGTTATGAAGATACAAAACCTCGCAACTTAACAACTTCTTAAACTCACATTAATTCTGAAAATCTTTTTTCAATCAGGTTTTAAATGTATGTATATAGTTGAATATCTGTGCCGATCAGTAAATGTAATTCTTTTTTAAAAGAAGCTGAGTGTTTTTTTGCATTTGGCATGTTCCACTACTCTAATGATAAAATGGTAAGATTGACAAATGAAAAAAAAAATCTAATGATGAACAATTTAATTTGGCATACAACTCAGAAAAATATACATTTAATTAATTTATGTTTCTGGCACTTGATTTCATTACATTTGATTGAAGAGAAAACTTCAAAGGATAATTTCGTTTTTAAAACTTCGGGTCAGTTCCTTGTAGGGTAGCACAATTGAGTTCAATAGAATCACTTCAGAAGGTACAGTGACACTACAACCTAAGGATGTAAATTAGAAAATTGAAGGTAGAACATTAGAAATCATAAAATTGTAGTAAACATTAAAAACTTTGAATTTTCATACCAAGAATAGTTATAGATGGATTGAGGCGACCATCTTGATTGAAGAGTGGAGGATTATCCATTTTCGCAAAAGGTTTATTAGGATTAGGGTCACATGGAGTTCCCTCCACACGACTCCATTTCCCAACTTGAGTTGCCCTTCCTATAATTGATACAGGATAAATATTATTAATCCATAGCATTTGGTGTTTTGAAATTTTTTGAAACAGTAAGTTCATAAAAATGTCAAGAAAAGGGAGTAACTTATACATACCAACAATGCTGTGCAGCACTAGACTGTGATCTGCAATGCTTGCACCAGAGAGAATTATTGATTCCTTGATTCTAACTCCAGGACCAATGATAGCACCCGCCCCTACACTTACATTAGGGCCCAACTACAAAAAGGTTCGACAAAAACAAGTAAATAACTAGGATTCAATTATCAATTGATAAAGTTTACACAAGAGCCTAACTTACAGTAGCAGTCGGGTGCACAGATGCAGAGGGGTGTAAATGCACATCACCAATGATGTTGCAGCCTGTGTCATCAGGATTATCTTTAGACCTACTTTTAGCCAAACTAAGGAAATAGATAATTAAAACATTGTAAAACAATATTTTTATAAACAACGTTTTTAGAGGCAATGCCATACCGTTGAGAAGATTTTGACTGATAAAGATGTAAATAATGGCGGTTAGCATAAATGGCAGATCCAGCTGACTTTAGCTGAGACCACCACCTACTAGTAGGCATGGCAAAGAACTTTCCAGTGCCTGCAAGAGGCATTATAACTTCTTGCTCCAGTTGCATACAGCTTGATTCCTTTGTATTGTGGGTGTTGTCACTGCATGTAATAGAGTAGAATTAAGGGCTGTTAAACCATAACTCCATAAATAGACATGGCAAACCGACAGCTGGTAGTTTCTAGTCTGCAAATTACCTGTAGTAATCTGATTGCTTGTTATTGAAAACTGTGGACATGGTTTGGAATATTTCTGTGCTAAACACATAAACACCACAGCTGATGAGCGTTGAGACAAAAGTGGAAGGCTTTTCAACATAGTGCAGCACCTCTGATGTTCCCTCATCTCTGACCATGCAACCGTATAAAAGAGATTGCTGCCTGGTAGCCTCAGTTGCCATTACAGAAACCTTACCCAAGAAAATTGACAATTACCAAATGTTATGCCTTTATAAGAAAATTAAGAGAGCAAACATTATATTACCAAAGCATTTTTCAGTTGATGGAATGACAACAATTCTTGTAATGGAAGATCAGCACAAACATCACCATTTAATACAAAAAACGCATCAGGATTCCCACTACAAATTTGGTCCCTGAAATGGTACATTCCACCTGCAGTACCTAAAGCAGTAAATTCTTGTAGATACCTAGGGACATAAGTGGCACATTTAGTTACACATTTTAAATTTTTGAAGTAGCATAAGAATTACAGTTTTGTGTGATTACCGAATGTTCACTTTATACTCCTGCACCATATCAGCGATGAATTGCTGAAGTTCAGAAGCAGCATAGTAGCCAATTATAAGGATTTCTTTAAGATTGGGAACACGAGCACAAGCTTCGACATGGTGCTGAATCATAGGCAGACCAGCAACGGGGAAAAGGGGCTTAGGTATGTCGAGAGAAAGTGGTCGGAAGCGAGTGCCTGGAGGACAAAAAAATAATTGCAGCAGTAAGGAAATTGCAGAGCATTACCAATTTGATGATAGGTAAACAAATGACAACTTCTAAACTTTTAAAGTAGCAAACATAATGTGTGCATTTTTAAGGGGAAAAAAACAAACTATGACATGACAGAGAATGACAAAATTAACAATAGAACCCACACAATCTAAAATTTGACTTTGACATTCATTGCTTCAAATTCCGTGGTAAAAAAGGTAAAAGTATTTTGATAATCAATGTTTACATTGCAAGACGGCTAAGATACATAACCTATCGAAGTTAACAAGTCAAACCTACCCTTCAAGGGCCCTCCAATTAAAATAATTGCTTTCAGCATGGCAAGTCCCGTCAGTAATGAATACGAAACAGACAGTGTCAATTATCAAACATTCCACGTAAACAGTGCCGTAGTTCGAACGTGTCAGCACACTTGACAGGATGAGCGATAGCGCGTAATTATGCCGCAAGGCATTCTTCCCGTTCTTCTTCTTTGTTTTGATTTTGAGGCACCAGCCACGCCATGCTGTCAAGAGGCAACAGGGAACAGCAGACGATACTTTCACCTTAGTTTCTGCTTCTGCATTTAATTTCAAGTGTCATTAAGTTGCCCTACCTACGAAAAATAGATTAGAAATTGATTGACTCAGCCGAAACGTAATAATTATTGAAAATGTGCACCATCAGTTACAAAAGTTATATAAATGTTGATGAGCACAGGGGCAAGAGCCCTTATACTCATAGTCCGCATAATCTCATATCGATGTGAAAATAAGTGAAAAAGGTGTGTATTGGAAAAAAACTATGCATTTTATTATTTTTTTTAATTTTTAAAATTTTTTATTATACAAAGGTAAGCAATTACGCTGACGCAAGAGCACCAACATATTCCTTAACAACATCAAGAGCAGCAGACTCTTCACCGTAATCCTGCAAAACAAAAGGAAAATGTAGTTATGCTATTTAACTCACTAATAAAGAAATTCTAACGAAATATTAAATACCTTAACTACAACGCAGGAGCACCCAACAATTTTCCTGGGCTTGCCTGTGTTGTCAATCTTGCAGAGACCAGCCCACTCTCCAAGCTTCTTGTTGTCTTCTACTTTAATGATGGGAATCTGGTGCTCATTGCACAGAGCCTCAACTAACTTCTTGTAGGCAGGCTGGTCGCAGTTGTCAGCAAGAAGGCACAGAAGAGCCTGTCGCCTGAAAGTCAGAATTTGGTTGGCATGAGTAAAATACATAACATGCGCGGATGACTTGAGTGCTGCCAGTTCACTCCCTCAGTTTCAAAATTCCACATGATGTAATATGTAACGGGTTCATTTCAGAAGAGGGAGCCCGTGAGGGCATAATCATTGGAAGTTCATTGACAATCAGAAGAGTTTGATACCATTAAACTAATGAACAAGCTGTGCTGGGCTGATCCAAAAGTGTTCCTCATTGAGATATTTTCCACACAAGATTTTTGTAACGGGTTCATCTCGGAAGAGGGAGCCCACAATGGGCATAATCATAGGAAGCACCAAGAAAAACCCACCTTGCAGCAGCTATTCTAGAACATATAACCAGTATCTGCTTCATTATTAAATTCCCACACCATTTTAATGTAAAAATTTAAACTCACAAGAGGGAGCCCATGAAGGGCATGATCATTGTTGGAGCATTGACAGATTGAGTAAAGGAAAACATTAACTTCATTGCACATTAACTACTGGGGCTAATCCAACATGTTCCTCATAAAGAAATTTTCCACACAAGATTTTTGTAACGGGTTCATCTCAGAAGAGGGAGCCCACAAAGGGCAAAATCATAGGAAGCATGACAGAGCCCAGCTTGTAGCAGCTATTCACCATGACAACTAGTTTCCTATGACCTGTCAAAAATGCCTCAGCATTAAATTTTTATCATTTAATGAGCTACTTCAATTTCAGAAGAGGAATTCCACAACGCTTGAAATTATTAGAAAAGAGACAATTTGAATACAGAAAGATACCACTGTACAAATAACACATGAACTGCTAGGGCTGACAACACATTCCTCATTGAGAAATTATCCACACAAGATTTTTGTAACGGGTTCATCTCAGAAGAGGGAGCCCACAAAGGGCATAATCATAGGAAGTGTTACGTAAGCCTACCTTCCAACATCCAAAAGCTGCTGATAACAAGAACGTTAATCTGCTCACTTTACAACTGCTTCCTCAGTGTTATGATTTCCACACTAGTTATATGTAACGGGTTCATCTCAGAAGAGGGAGCCCGTACAGGGCTTAATCATTGGATGCAATTATTAAGAGGCAGGTGCCAAAATTAGAGCTCTACATGAACAATTCTTTTAACATTTTCTGAGTCTTAAGTTCCTGCATTATTTCAATGTCACAGGTTTGTCTCAGAAGAGGGAGCCCAAGATAGGCTTTATCACAGGAAATAGGTTGTCTACAGCAATGAGAGAACGAAACACTAAATGCACTAGAACATCCAACTTCAGCACATTCAAAATTCAACATGATAGAAGTGTAAGAACAAACTGAGCATTAATGCTGGAGATACACACAATCTTCCAAAATTGGACTGAGAAAACTAGTAGGAAGTGCCTGTAGCAATATGTTCAATTGTCATATAGGAAATACAAGTGCGACACATACTTGTCCAGAGCTTTGGCAGCCTCATGAAGACCATGGGCCAGACCGTCATGGATGAGGGAGTTTTTCAGGACTTCTTGGAGAGCTGTGTTGACATCCATGGGTCCTCCGGCAACGGGTGCCGCAGAGGGAACATCATCCCTGTAAAAAACACCACGAATTAAGAGTCATGTGTGGTGGAACACGGAGATGTACGAGCAGGAAAGAGTGGAGAGTTCACTGTAAATAAACTGAGATATATTTGACTACGAGACCGGTATAAAATGGTGCGAGCCTTAAGAGGAAGGACGTAACTGAAGCCACTTAATGCAGCAAATGTGGCCAATATTCCAATTTGCTCAAGAGATAGAGAACTATCACGATGGTGTACAATGTTTATGACTAAGAGGTTAGGAATACTTACTGTCCGGCGTCAGACATTTCGGCTTCTATGGTTTAGCCTGCAACGAAGCGAAAGAAAAAATCGCAATTAGAATAAATAGTAGAGTGGGATAGTCACGACAATTTACACAAATTTTCAAGGATTGAAAATATAAAATAGGATAAACAACCTACAAAAGCACACCTACTTGGCGTTCCGTGTGTGAGACCGGAAAAGGATGGCCGAGTGTCTGCACGTCTACAAAAACGACACAATATGAGAAATTCGAAGGGCGGGAATTAATATTGTTGCCACCTTACAATTTCGTTAGTAATTTGCTACAAACAAAAATATTGAGAATTGCCACAGATTATTACATTGCAAAAACAAATTTAGACAATTTTTGATTGATTTTATTGACTTTAATAAAATAAAAAAAATGATACAAAACTAATGCATACTAAATATTTTGCTGTTGGTGAACATGAAGACGGCGGAAATGTTTCGAACCACGTTTACATTTGAACAGAAAAGAAGGTGCCCTTTCTCAAGCTCAAAAAATCCTTGAGACAGATCTTGAAAGTAAAAAAAAACTAGCTCGAGTCACGACGCAAACGGGGAGCTTAACAGCTAAAAATGGCACGAGGGCCGACCATCTGCCTTCATATTACATCTTTGTG
>NW_026267150.1:465799-466398 GCF_000697945.3 Frankliniella occidentalis
TCCCTACGGACATCCCTGCGGACGTCCCTACGCAGTCCCTACGGACGTCCCTACGCAGTCCATACGGACGTCCCTACGGACTTCCCTACGGACGTCCCTACGGACGTCCCTACGGACGTCCCTACTCTCTACGGTCATTCCTGCGGATATCCCTACGGACATACCTACAGACATCCCTGCGGACGTCCCTACGGACGTCCTTACGGACGTCTCTACGGACATGCTTACACATCAATGATGTCAAGGATACCATTGGGACTCGCCTTGGACATCGAAACCCCCCTATGGATACCGTACGGATATTGAGGGATGCTTAAGTACTCCCTATGGATAATATCTCTCTATCCCTCCACGTCCCCAGCTCCATCAGGGACGACGGACGGACGCGGATGTTGTTTTTTTTTACTGCTGTACTACCGTAGACCGTACCGATAGACGTTTTATCCAAAGCGGTTATTCGTACAGTCGCCCAAATACCGCTATTTTTGTCCAGCGACAACCTCTTCACTGTGATCAAAATTCAAAATTCTGGCCACGGTGTTTGACGCGGAGTAGTCACAAAAAACAAACACCGTGGCCAGAATTTTGAATTTTGATCA
>NW_026267150.1:466448-474076 GCF_000697945.3 Frankliniella occidentalis
AAAAAAAACTAGCTCGAGTCACGACGCAAACGGGGAGCTTAACAGCTAAAAATGGCACGAGGGCCGACCATCTGCCTTCATATTACATCTTTGTGTTCGCATTTTCTTTGACACTTAGAAAAAATGATGGGTGTCACCATTGATTGATTGACCTATAAGCTCACATTTTCTTGAAACACTTTCCATCCGGCTCTTCACATTCTTCTGGCGAAGGTTCGGTTTTGGGTCTAGTCAGCACATTTGGCAATGCAATAATAAAATCATTATTTACTTCAACACTCATTTATTTTATTTTGAAACTCTTTATTGTAGTTTGTACAAGGTATCATAAAAGCATGCAGGATTGTTTGAAATGGTACCCAAACTGTAGCACTTACAGTTAACTACTAGCCCACTTTTAACTCAAACATTCCAGGACAGTACCTTTGAAGTAATCAAGGCTTTCCCCACACACACGCAAGCGCATAAATTAACCTACACTAAGTCTGGCACATAAGAGGAATCTAGTTTTTCAGCATGAGAAACATCATACACTTCCCCTTCCATATTCCTCTCATCAAAAATGTAAGTCTTACTATAAGGAAGGGGCAGAAAAGCACAATAGGATGCATTTAACAACACAACTTGGGGGAAAGCACCAAAACATAAGCTTACTTAATAAACAAGTTGCTTAGGCACTAATACAATACAATCAATCATATGAAATATATATATACAGCTTGTGCTTCCCAATACTACTCTTAAATACTCTTCAGAAAACATAACTAGGGAATCTGCTATATAGGTACCCTAAATAGATTGATCCCCTTTAACTTCAGTATCTGACAAATAAGTAACTTATGCCACCCTGAACATTGACAATATATGGCCGGATTTAAGAAGACTGAAACAATAAAGCATCTCATAATTTATAATTTCACAGCACTAACATAACACCTAATCCGTAAAGATGCATATAATTCAAAATCATAATCGTAACAAGATACACTGGTCAAATATAATGGCAAAACCATTTGTCTTTATCGTTGATTATTAATTAAATATATATTTTCAAACATGTGAAGCTCGACAGAAAAAATGAATAGACTATAAACCATTTGTATAAAATCTCTAATGGAAAATAACATAACATGAAACTAATAGAATTCAAAGCTGGAAAATTTGAGGACAGTTACTAACGGCATGGTGCATCGAGTCCATTATATTCAATTTCACAGAAATATCAGACAGCATAAGAACTAAACTTACTGAGAATATCACTTCATCACCATAGGCAATATACTTTTGAATTAACCAATTAACTCATAAAAAACACAACAGAGAAAAATCACGGTTTAGTTGTGTTGCTATAACTTAGATCTTTTCATAACATAAAAGAAATTCTCAAGAAAACAGAAACAGGAAGAGAGCCATTTTAAGCAAAGTTTAAGAATATAAAAGGAAGCGAAAAATCAACAAATTATAAAGAAACTAATTAAAAAGAAAAAAAAGGCACAATGCCCCTGTCGGGTGAAACTTTGTAAATCAGGGCCTGAAGATTCAAGGTGAGAGGCCAAATAGATATCAAGAAGTTTCATGACAATAAGAAAAAGGGCAGATTTAAACTTTACACAAATTAACAGGGAGGCACAGGCTGAAAGAACCAGGTGGCGCATACATACCACAAAAAGCACTCAAAAATATTCTGATAAGTATGTAATAATAAACTACAAATTTTCCTCAATGAAAGACACATATACACCACACAAATATAATTGAGGCTACAATTACACATCAGTCCATCATAAACCATAGGAGATCATCACTTAAATGGTAATTTATAACCATATTTATAGCCATACAACCTACATATTAACCACACATTTGGTACTTTCAGTTCTCATAATTCAAAGAAAGTTTTACTTCTAGTTTAAAGTATTGGTAGAAAGAGTAAGCATTAACCTTACTACACCAGCACAGTTGGCGTTAAGGAATACATCCAAGCATCATGATGTAGGACAATATAGATCCCTTGTGTTGCACAGCAGGGAGCTATTCAAATAGCTCCACTTAAGTATATAATTTTGAGCATAGTACTTGTGACATCTCCTTCAAACACAGGCATATTTCATCTGTGTTATCCAGATAGGACTGCCCCAAGTTTGATAAAACACATCTCAAAGAATATAATTTTCCATAAGTAAAATTTGCAGCTACTTAAATTTTTCAGCACCTGGAAGTTGCTATGTCCAAAGAGCTTTTAATACTTCATATAATTCTTTGCATCCTGTAGTTTTCTGACAATAGCCTAGTTATAATTGCTCTGCCCTTCATCACAAACAAGATTTTTATAAATACATATAATGAACCATATATAAAATATTGGAATGACAATTCAATTCTACCTTGGACTCAGAAGACGCCAAAACCCAGGTACCTATTGCAAATGACAAAGCAAAAATTGACATTTGGCTGAAGAATAAAAAGCATTAATTTAGAATAAATCTTTGTCTTCAAAGCTGAAGTCATGCGTCATAGGGACGAAATTCCTCAAAGGCAAAGGAAATTCAGACTCACAAGAGTAAACAGCAGGCACATCACACATTACACTTAGTCAACAAGCAATATTGTACCCTATGATACCATAGGCAATGGCACTTTCAATTCTTTAAAAATTTTGCTCCGTTTTAACAGTTTTACCAGAGCAAAAATAAAATGAAACTCATTCTAAAATAAAAAAGTGAGACATTCACAGGAACTTCTTCAATTATAAAACAACCACAACTGTGGTACATGTTATAAACCGAAGTCATTTAAGTGAGAATGTCAATACTTAAAAACATGAGTTAACCCAAAGAATTCATCGACTACAATTACAGACAAATTTGAAACAATATATGTGGCAAATTTTGGAAGCAGTGCTTGTCAGACCATGAATGGCAGACTGGGCAGAGAAAATTGTCATCAGACAAAAATAAGCTGCATAAGAAATAATGCAGTGTAAACAAGATAACAGCCACCGGCTGGTTGAGAGAAATCTGACACAAACAAAATCAATAGTCATCAGATATGAAAGATCAAATGACACTGCCAGGTATATCCTTGTATTTTAATTTATAGATTTTAAGATTTTTCAATCAACATCAAAAGATAACACATGTTATGGACTAGTTTGTTTTATGTTGTTTTACATTGATGTGGATCAATTACTTATAAAAGACAATAGCATCATGAGCAATATACATAAGGTACATCCTTTATATAATTTGGCACAGCATAAATAAATAATGCATCAAACTCATGCTTTCTAAGCAAAAACAAAAAAATGAGAGTATGATAGATTACAATTCCAGAAGTGAGAATATGGAAATAACTTGTCCACATAGCATGTCAAAATGAAGGCAGCATACAGTGCTACCAATATACATGCTAGCTGAGAGAGCCAAAAGAAAACAACATAAGAGCTGCAGGAGCAGCATGAAACAATAAGGCAACAAACATTGAGATTTATGTCAATTGATGAAAGATTTAAAAAGGCCTATAAGGTAACAGGAACAAAAGACAAAAGAGTTATTATGCAAATTCTGAAATTTTTCTACTAAGACCCAAAATCAATCATATTCTTCAATTTCAAAATGAGTTACATGACTGAGGATAAAATAAATGGTCACATCCTGATAATCACAGTTTGCTTGGTATCGAAGAGTTTTGAATTCCATATTTGCACAACACTTCGAGGGACACTTAAGTGATTTGAAATATTTCATCACAAGAAGAATTAGCCAAGCTGGTTTGACATGGTTAAAGGTGTGAAAGCAAAGACACAGCTGTAGCTTAACCTGCACAAGGCAACAACACTCAGGTAAGTGGAGCAGGAGCAGATCACTGTAATTGGACTATCACATCACTCAAAGCTAAAT
Source organism: Frankliniella occidentalis (assembly GCF_000697945.3). Lineage (NCBI taxonomy): Eukaryota > Metazoa > Arthropoda > Insecta > Thysanoptera > Thripidae > Frankliniella > Frankliniella occidentalis. The sequence goes on from NW_026267150.1 coordinate 470,348, forward strand.
AAAGGTAAAAGAATTGGCAACATCTGTGTGGGAAATAATTATTGATTGACCATGAATAAGTCTACTCAAGTATACTTAAGAGACCGATGAAATAGCATTGTGTGGGGCACCCATCTGGGTTAAAACTTTATCCAACCACTGTAAAGGTCCATGAAGGTGGACTTCAATCCAGCATGGTGTACTTGTCACATCCTGACGGTGATATTCTGCACCCCACCCTTTGACAAATGACATTCTGCAAAAGATAAAAAAAATAATTCATGAGCATGTGAGCAAATTTCAATAAAACTTATCGATGGGCATAGCAAGAAGGATTACAGGTGACTTACCGAATAGTGCACATTTTTGTAAGTTCATATACTGCTTCAAAACCATGATTAACACTTTGTGACAATAACTGAGCAAACTCCTGGTTGTTGAAGATCTTCAAGGAACAGGATGGAGGAATCTTGCAAACTGTGCTAGGGTGGAAACCATGGTGATGGTTACAGTTCCTTGACTGCACAAATATGGCACTGTCTGACATACATTCAGCATAGACCTCCCCACCCACATAATACAAATGAACACCTAAAAATTTTAAAAACAACATAATTATAAAAGAAGTGAAAAGGGTTAATTCAGAATTACATATGCAATTTGAAAATAATAATAACAGATAAGAAGATTACCTTTTCCAATGTGTCGTCTTGTGTTTTCAATGGTTGAATTTCTATTAACATTAGAAAGTTGTCCAAGGCAAAATCTGTCAAAGTTGTTGCTTGGGTTGGTGAATCCATCCACAGTTACTGAGTGTGCTTGGCAATGAAACACCTCCCCAACTCTGCAGTTCAATTCATAGTAAGCTATACTGGCCCAATACCTTGGTTCCTATCAGAAGGGAATGTACATGGTAAGACAAATCCAAATGGAAATTTCACAAATAAATAAATATGAAAGAACAGACTACACACTTGGTAGGACACAGGAGCAACTTCAGCACTCATTTTGGTTACATCCATTGCTTGGTCAGTATTATTGGAACCTGGTTGGCTGTCATCAGAGGGACTGTAAGCTGGAGGTGGTGTTTCTAGAAACAAAATAATTCGACTAATGCGTGTTCCAATAGAAATAAAAAGTAGACCAAGAAAACATTTGTCACAATAAAATCCTCTCCACACAAATGCACAATTACCTGGCAAGCCACTGCTGCCATAGGGGCTTTGCGGGCCACCTCCTGAGCTTGCTGGACTTGGCACACTGCTGATTGGGGAGCCAGGATTCTGACTGGCATGTGTACTTGATGTGCTGAAACCTATTGCAGAGTATGATACATTGTGCGGCATGGCAGGTTCTGGAATCTGTTGGAATGGCAGAAGTGAGTGCCCAGGTGCAAATTCACTATGGCGGGGCACAAGTACTGGTGGTAGCACTGAAAATAAAAAAAATAGTAGAAGAACTTTTGAAATAAAACTGTGCAGCTTCATTAAGAAATGAGATTACATATTACAGGCTCACCTGGACTCTCAACCCTCTTATAATGGTAAGGATTTATGCACACTTCTTTTTGTTTGGCAGAAAATGGATACTGACAATGTTCCAAAGGTTTTAACTCATGATGTGATTGAAGATCTGGCCACCTCCAAACCCGGCAATATATAACATGAGGCAGACCTTTGCGATGAGATACCTAGATAGAAATCTTTATTATTTCCTCATATACTAGGAAGAAAACAGATTGCTCTTAAGAATATAGGTTAAGCAAACCTGGAGTCTTCCATCCAAACTGCGGGGAATTGTCACACATTTACTGTCTGAGCCGGGTGAGCTAAGGGCTTTCTCAAGGTCTTCAATAGCACCTTTACGTTTCTTTAATTTTTTTACAAGTGAGTCAACGGCTTTCTCAGCCCACTTTTCTTCTTCATCTCCTTGTTTCCATCCAAGTAGCTTTTTGACAGCAGGACTTGTGAAAGAGAAGAGTGAATTGAGGGACGACATAGGTCCCCCAGACCCAGAGTCTCCATCATCAGTTTCCATAATGGCAGGATCTGACATTTTGGTGAGAAGTAGTAGTCCTTAGATAGTTAATAATCTTGAGTGATGAAAATAGACCACTTCTGTAAAGAAAAATAAATCAATGTAGCAAATCTAGAAAACTTAAGCAGAAGCCCAACAGCATATAATAATAATTACAAGGAGACAGAAAGAAAGGACATGAATGGCTAGGTTGTAGAGTACTGAGATTGCAGATGATGACATATGTTTGAGACAAAATAAATGGAATATGTACAAAAGTTGTGATAGGCAGGTGTAAGGTACCTAGCCTCAAAGACAGGGATACAGAACCAGTACAGCAAGTGTAGGTAAAACAAGGCTGGGAATCGGAAATGTGGGAAAATAAGAACTGCAAAGACCTACAAATGATTTATAATAATAAAACGATGTGCTGGCACATTGGCGCCGTGGGCAGCTAGTGAGAGATAATGCTCTAACCCCAAAATGAGCGACGGGCAAATAACAATCCAGGCAAACTTATCAGATAGTATTCAGTTGATCGGCGATACAAGAATGTTTAGTACTAGACAAGTTGGGAGAAAGAGATTGAAATTTAAGACAAAACTAGGAAACTTTAAAACATAAAGCACAAGACTGCATCTATTCGAGAAAAAATTGCAATATTTTAGATAGGTTGTAAATTGTACTGCTCGATAACTTAACTTACCTGTGTCAATCAAACGATGGCGCAAATTTAAGACATAATTCGGCTAGAACAAATTGAACCAACAAAAACAAATATGAATAATTAAAGAAGGATAACTAGGCTTCTGTTTACTGGCGACAGGATGTCGCGGAACACTCGGGATCTACTTTCTGACGGCGCCACTAGTATTCATACGCGTCTCTGAAGCTCAAACTTTATAAATGCTGTGCAAAAAAATGGCAAGGTACAGCGCATCAGTAATGCGCTTTAGAAACCGTTTTATTCAAATCGTTATACTCAGTCCGTAAATAATTTTTGCACTTTTCGCCTAAAGAAGAGATAAGTGAAGAACTATTTTATGCGATGCTGGACTTGGTTATCCCAGTCATCTCTCACCTCCCACCTCCCCCACCTGCCCCACTCCTCATCCCTTCTCAATCCCTCTTTCCCGGAAATGGGGAAATAGCCAGGCCAGGAGTGTGCCTCTTCGACACTTTCATGTTTTATGGTATGCTACCCCTTGTTTACCCTGCCCCTATGAAATAGACAACACGCCACAGCAAACTAGAATTTTTGCAAAGGAGCGGCGCTACAGAGATGGAAGGAACATGACGTGAGTAAGTTATCGGTCAGGCGAAGATGTGATCGAGAATTCGAGAATTTGTCAGTACATGCTCTACATTTTGTTTTTATTGTTATGTGAAACTACAAATGCCTGAAGGCTTTGAGCCGAAAGTCATAAATCTGACCTGATATCGGGATCCTCCCCGAGACCCAAGTCACCCAACACGACGCGGGATTTCCCTCCCAGTTTTCGAGATTCCGTCATATGGCTGTCGATACTAATGATTGGTGTATGCTTTTCAGTGCCTCTAGTATGAAACTCAGAGCAGGTTGTACACGAATGAAGGGTGCGGTGTCCCCCGAGCACCCCGAGGCATGTTTCAAATAGCGCCTGCTAAGCGCTGCGTAGGCAGCCCGCGAAGCAGCTGTGCGAAGAGGGCGGCCCAGTCTCTCTTCTCTACCCGCCAGGCGCCCCGAGTTGCGGA
>NW_026267150.1:474126-474693 GCF_000697945.3 Frankliniella occidentalis
TACTACTGTACAAACTGCACGCCACCCGCCACCTGCACTCTGCGTCATCTTTCATCTGAACGTAGCTGCACCTGCACATTGCTAGCAAATACTTGAGCACAGCATAAAATTCTTCTTTGGCTAAAAATTTGTCGCGGAAAAATGGGAATAAAAACGATCTCTTAGAAGCAGCTAGTACACCGGCGCGAAATTTTCATCACCGGTTGATTCATGGGGGGGGGGGGTCTACCTAAGGGGCCATAGTACCTTACGGGCAGAGCGGGTAGGCAAACCCACCCGCACCTTCGTCTTCTCTGAATCACCCGGTACTACACGGACTAATGACGATCTCGACCGCAGTGCGCGACGGATAAAAAGTAAAGGGTGGACCAAAAATAGGTTACATGCAGAGGCCCATTTGCACTTCTGCACATTTCTTTCTTTCTTTCTTTTTTTGCCAGTCATGTGGAGGGTTGTCTCGCGTGCGTCACCACGACGGGTGATCGGGATCGGCGGGATCGGGGCCGCGGGCTTTCACTGGGGGCGATTGCTCCTGTTCCTTTCTTCCCAAATCTGACCTACTAAACA
>NW_026267150.1:474743-486231 GCF_000697945.3 Frankliniella occidentalis
CCCTAATACAGGGCCAATAATATCAACTGTAGCTAATAAGCAGCAATAAGCAGCCGTGTAAAGCCCGTGGCCGAAACGAGGGGCACGGACGGGACGACGGACGGACGCGGATGTTTTTTTTTTTGTTTTTTTTTACTGCTGTACTACCGTAGACCGTACCGATTTTGAACTCGAGGTTTTTGGGGTATGCCGTGGCAGTTTTCGTTGTCCGTTTCCATCGTCATCGGGGACCTCATTGCCAAAGACGCGTGTCGGGTAAGCTGAGGCCATTCCCGCCATCCCGCGGTATCCGCACTAGCGTATGTCGTCTAGTGATGACTCTGGACGTGCAAACAAACACCGGAAATGGCTTCAGCAAACCCAAAAATTCGAGTGTTCAAAATTTGGTACTACACTAACGCCGAGGAAGGTTCATTACTAAGTCCAAAGCACCCTACCCCCATGACCACGCTCATATGGACATATCATGCTGGCAGTTAATTTGAAACGTAACTCTACCCTTGTAGATCTTCTTCTCGATGTTGTTTCAGATCATATAAGTTACAAAGTATCGTCTTTTATTCTTTTGGCTATGTAGATTGTGATAACTAAGTAGACTTAGAATAGCCAGCACTTCGCCGTTACCGCGGAACGATTCAAGAAAAGAAACAGTTGCGAAACGATAAGTAAACAATAGCAGCCACTCGTCAGCTGTGAACATTCAGCAATATTTTTATTCATCACCCCTTCTATTGTTACACTGAGTGCATGCAAGATCTCATAATTGTGGCTTAGTTCTGCTTTGAATGTACTAGGAGCGACTGAATACAAAAGTGGTCCTTTGTTGTAACAAATTAGATTTAATTTCAGTGCTTGACTGTTGGTTAGCGTGGCCGGGAAAGAGGTAATCAACGCAGTCAACGTTTTGGATTTTTGTTGTCGGGCCGAAAGATTCAGTTTTTTTACATGTTATAAATATCAAATTTACAAGAACATGGATTCGTCTCCATCTCTAGAGACAGTTTATCAAGCTGTCTATACGCTTTACCACAACCCGGATCCAGCAGAAAAAGAGAAAGCGTCGCAATGGCTTGGCGAACTCCAAAAATCGGTACGCATTTTGAGTTTGGTTATTACCGTAGGCTTATGTTCACGATTAGCCTTTTAAAGCTGGTCGTAGAAATACTTTCCTACAAAATACAATGACAACTTGTGTGAAAGAAAGTTTTCTCGTTGCTTAACCTCTGCCGTAGCTGTCACTCAGCTTGTTATACCACTGAAGTGTTATCAAACTTCACAAGGAATCTGTTAATTGAGGTTAGGACGAATATGGGTATTTGGTAGAATTGTGGTGTTCAACCTACTAAACAAGCTTTTTGTAATATCAATTATTGTTTGTTAATATGTTAGTTTTGGTCTGTCATACCTTACCTGTCATCAATTTGTTGTACATTCTATACCTTTCTCTACGGCCAATTTGTTGGTTTAGTTGTGTTTGCAGTCTCTGAAATATGTTATTCTTTGTCAAAACTACATTTTTTCAAATATGAGTAGTGTTTCTTCTCTGTTTTGGTGTTGTGTACTATGTTGTCCATTAATTATTAATGTATTTTGTGTAGGTATCAGCATGGAATATCTCCAACGAGCTTCTCCAACAACAACACGATTTGGAATCATGTTACTTTGCAGCGCAAACTATGCGCACCAAAATTCAATTATCTTTCCATGAGTTACCTGTTGATGTTCATGAAAGTTTACGAGATTCTCTTATTTCGCATATCAGACAAGTTACAGACACTACCAACACTGTTATAGTAACACAGGTATAAATGCTTTCTGGCTTACTTTAGTTCAATGTATTTTTAGGTTTTTTCAGTGCCTTAAATCAGGTTTATGCTTATGTTTCAGTTGTGCTTAGCTCTTGCTGATCTGGCTCTCCAAATGTCAACATGGACTGCTCCAGTATCGTACCTTATCAATCATTTTCAACATAATTTATGGCCTTTGTTAGAAACTCTGACTGTTTTGCCAGAAGAAGTAAACTCTCGGACACTTCGTCTTGGTTCCAACCGAAGGCAAGAAATTCTGAATGATTTCCAAAATTCGTCCCCTGCTGTCCTCCAATTTCTGGTTTGTATTTTAGTGACCATTCTGGCTATGTTCTCTAAGTTAATCTTTTTACTGGTTTGAAAATATTATGTTTTTATTGCAGAAAGCATGTTTGACAAATGGAGGTGAGAACCCTCAAATTCATATCCGTATTCTTCGGTGTTTTTCCTCCTGGGTGTCGATTCAAGCCATCACACTTTCAGAAGTTTTGGAAAATATTGTTGTTGTTCATGCATTTCAGATTCTTAGTAATCCATCGGTGGGTCCTTATGATAGTTTTGCATCCCATTTTTTACTCTTTTCCTACGTTACAATGTTATTTTTTTCCCACTTCAGTCTCCATCAGGTCTTCATGAGGCAGCCTCAGACTGTGTTTGTGCTCTCCTTCTGTGCCTGGAAGAAAATAATGACCAACCACAGCTAGAACAACATCTGTTCCAAGGTGTAATGTCACTAGAGGAGGCATATCACCAATCTGTGGCAACAGAGGATCAGGAAAAGTATGTTTTTCCTTCCAATTTACATGTTGAATTCTATTAATGTTATGCCCCTTTCAACAACCACCTTGTTATATTTGTGTCTTTGTTTTTTCAAGATCAATGAATTACTGCAGAATATTCACAGAGCTAGCTGAATCATTCAAACAAAAAATGGTTGCTGGCTGCACACCATCAAGAACACATTTTGCCCTGAAAATTCTTGACCTAGTTTTGACTTGTGTAGGGCACCATGACTACGAGGTACTTTTTGAATGATGAATAAATGAGATAGTTTATGTTATTATATTTCCTCTTCATTCATACTGTGTTAACTGTTTTAAGGTTGCTGAAATAACTTTCAACTTGTGGTACCGACTCTCTGAGGAGTTGTATGTGAAAAACTTAGATACACTAACAGTTGTATTCAAACCATATGTGGAAAGGTTAATAGCAGCACTTTGTCACCATTGTCAAATGGAGCCAGATCATGTGAGTATTTTGTAAATTAAACCAGAGCCTGTTTCACCATAAGGCCATCTTAATGTTTTGCTCCTAATAATTCCTTTCTCTCATCATTAAGGACGGCCTCCTAGATGAAGGAGATGATTTTCAAGACTTCAGAATAAAGGTCTCGGAACTAATTAAAGATGTTGTCTTTATTGTTGGTTCATCTAATTGCTTCCGCCAAATGTTTATTAACTTGCAAGTACCAGGTGTTACATGGGATGCTAGTGAAGCAGCTCTTTTTGTGATGCAGTCTGTTGCCAAAAATATTTTACCGTAAGTACTTGACTAATTTAAAAAAACAAAAAAAACAAAAAATGTCCTTTCTCTTGCTGATTTTTCTAATTCAGGTTTGCTTATTTCCAGAGAGGAAAATGATGTTGTGCCAAAAGTTGTTGAGGCTATTTTGAATCTCCCTGAGAATACTCATTTGGCTGTTAGGCACACGTCTCTTCTTCTCTTAGGAGAACTCTGTGAATGGATTGAATATCATCCACAGTCCCTTGGTAAGTTTTTGTCCATTCTTATAAGTGACAAGAGTTGTTTTTATCTGTCCTTTTTGTAAACTGTAAATTTTGATCTAATCTAATCTTTTTATTTTGCTCACATTATTACCTTTCTACCTTGCAGAACCTGTGCTTAATTTTTTGCTGTACTGTCTTCAAAGACCTCCTCTGGCTAGTGCTGCAGCTGTAGCTTTGCAGGCAATCTGTTCTGCTTGCTGTGAGCATATGGGAGTCCATTTCAACGGTCTTATACAAATAGTCCAAAGTCTAGATACATTTAACATGTCAAATCAAGCAGCTATTGGTCTACTAAAAGGTAATGAATATTACATGTTGAATGTTGATTGGTTGCCTTTGTCTTGTCCATAAATTTACAAGATTCATTTCTATTTTTAGGTGTAGCAGTAATTTTAGGCAGATTACCAACAGACCAAATTACTCCACGTATGAAAGAAATTTGTTTCCTTCAGGTTCAACCATTGTGCGAGCTCCTTGAGGTGTGTGTCGTCATTTATTTGAAGGCATTGAAAAGAAACCTTTTTCACTTGAGCGCTTATAGGCATTTCTTACTACTTCTTTCACTTTTTCATTATATTTCAGAGTGATGTCAAGGTTCAAAAGGCCACAAGAACAGACCCAGTTTATTGGTTAGATAGACTAGCTGTCATATTCAGAAACACAAGCCCATCTGTGCAAAATGGAACTGTACACCCGTGTCGAGATGTTCTAACAGAGGTATGAAATCCAAAAGTTTTAGTGCATTGTATAAGAGTTATTCCATTTCTTTTCACTGTACTCAAGTTTAAACACTCTTCTGTTCATCAACAGGTCTGGCCTGTTCTTTCCAAAACATGTGATAAGTACCAAGAAGATTCTAGAGTTATGGAACGTGTTTGCCGATGCCTTAGATATGCTGTCAGATGCGTTGGCAAGCAGGCTGCTCACCTCCTGGAACCCTTAGTCAAACAAATGGTGTCTTTATATGTTCAACATCAGCACAGCTGCTGCCTTTATTTAGGTTCTATTTTGGTTGATGAATATGCTAGTGAGTCTGGTTGTGTTGTTGGGCTACTTGAAATGCTTGAAGCATTTATTGGTCCTACATTCACAATTCTGCAAGAAGGTGGATGGGAAAAGGGTTTAAGAGATCACCCTGATACAGTGGATGATCTTTTCCGTCTCTGCGCTAGGTATGTTAAGTGACTTTTCTCCATAAAAAACTTGTGCATCTTATCATTGCAACATTCTTAAAAAGAAATTGTGGTTTTCAGATTTTTACAACGTGCTCCTGTTCCATTCCTTCAGTGCAATTCTTTACAAGGGATCATTAGTTGCGCTCTTCTGGCTGTAACTTTAGATCATCGTTATGCCAATGCTTCAGTAATGAAATTCTTTTACGACCTGATCCATTGTGGCCGAAATAATGAGGTTTGTACAATTTTTTTCTTTTTTTGTGCCATTTATTGGATTTTATTTTGTTTTACTCGCTGCAGCCCTTGTCTAATGTTATTCACTTCCTAAATTGCCACTTTTGTTATCTTACCAGTCAAAAGAAGATTTTGCTACACGACAAAGTTTGGTGTTAGCAAAAGTTCGCGAGAATGGACAGATATTGACAGCCAGACTACTCCATGCATCTGTGTTTTATTTACACTCATACATGCTTTCTGATGTAGCTGATGTTATTGTTGAGCTGATTCAAACTGACGGTGATGTAAGTTGGAGATCCAGAACATTTTTGATAACTTTTGCTTGTGTAAAGCATATTAATACTCTTTTTCTTTTGCAGTCCATGAATAGTTGGCTTCAACAAGCTTTGGAAGAACTAAACACCAATGCGCAAGGTCACCACCTGACAGCAACAAGCCAGCAAATAGTTGACTTCCATGCAACTATTATGAAGTATGAACTATTAGTTGAAAACCAATATTTAAATTAAATTGTGAAGAAAGTGTCTGATTATATGTGTTTTACTTACTTTTCAGGGCTGAAGGAACCAAACAAGTGACATATTGTCTCAAAGATTTTACCAGACTCTTCCGCTAGAGCAGCTTTTTAAATTTTTATTTTATTATGAAATTTGGATGAAATTGTGTGTGCAGAGAATCGGCCGAACAGACACTGTTGTGAGACGTTTATAATTTGCTTTATATTACAATATTTTTGTAAATCAGAGCTGTGACTCTTTGTTACAGCTTTCTTTCTGACTGATGCAAGTGTTGCAGCTTAATATGTTGTTGCTTTTTTTTATTCATTATACAATAAATTTTGTAGTCTTCCCTTGGGAATATATGTCTTGTTAACACTGCTTGGAGATATCCATGCACTTGTTCTAAAAGCTCTCTATTAATTATATTGTCTATTTATGCCCAGCAGCATATTTGGCCAGAGAAATTTGGACGTGGTGGTTCATACATAAAAAATGTTTTTTGTGATAAAATTCAATAAGACAACCTTGTAGGATCATTAAATATTATTTTGAATATGATTGTAGAGTGCTCATTAAGAATTCTTTTCCTTTCAAATTAAAGCAGTATTTGGGTTACTTGAGCTCGCATGGAAATTGTTAATGTAATAGTAGTACAGAAACATAATTCTTTTTGATTTTATTTTCAAGATTTAAAAATGTTTCATGTTAAATTTTGGTTGAATTTCAAGTTGCAAGTAATGAACAGCAGTGTCTTTAAGGGAATCTCCGCTTTTTTGGCTAGCTGCAACCACCTAATTGAAGCACTGAGCACCATTTGTTATGTAATCCATTAAATCAAATTGATCATCAGTTCAGTCAGAATAAAACCCTTTTAAACAGAAAGTACTAAAGACATTTTGTTGCATTTCTTTGTAAATAAACGTTCTTATCTCTATAGTTTGGTTTATATTTATTGTATATGAAATTTAGAAAATTATTTTTGACTGATAAATGTTGGAGTTATGATGAATGTAATTAGAAACTATTTATTTCAGTTGAGAAAGCCTGTGTAAAGAACTATTTTGTACCACCTTAAAGCAGTGCTTCTTGTTCTGAAACTCAGAAGAGAATTTTATATTAAAAACAGCAATTCAGCAGTAGTGATTGTAATTGTTGGTGTTTTGTTCTTGACCAGTAAAATCGTCATTAATCTGCCCTAGTATAAATTTATTTGTACCATTTGTGATAAACAGTATAACCACTGCTGTTACTGACATAATTTGTTGGATGGTAGTAGTGGTAGTTTGAATCTATATTTAAAGCAATTAAGAAAAGGATGTAAAATACGATTGTTTATTTTAGCAGAATACTTAAAAACCTAAAACTAGTTCCGAAAACCGGACTTAAAGTTTCAACCCACAGTTCTCGTTGTAAACTGCAGGCTGGTCAGTCTTGTAAAATCATTAGTAGTCGCCGTCAACGTGTGTTATTGCTCCGGGATGTACCGGAAACTCTCCAGTCGCGTCGGTGCCTCCTCTTCCTCATGAGGTGTGATCTGCTGGCTGGGGGAACGCTGGCGCGGCTGGCGAGCCGGCTCGTTCCAATGCTGGACTTCCCCGGAGCCGAGCGCCACGAAGACCATGTTGGTGGCGATCAGCACGACCACCGTGATCCAGAACACGAGGCGCCACTCCTGCATAGAACTCTGGAAGTGGGGCATAAAAATTTTTCGATGGGGGTTTATTAAGGTCATCGCAAACGTCATAGAGTCCTGTCACATCTCCCCCGATGTCCGTACTTACGTTGGGAATGAGGAGGCCGACAATGTAAGGCGTGACGATGCCAGACAGCGCCCCGATGGCGTTCACCAAGGCCATGATGGTGCCCGCGTAGTTGGGCGAGAGGTCCAGGGCGTTGATCCTAGTGCCCGAGTAGTACGCCCCCATGGAGGCCATGCCGAGGGTGAACAGGGACACGACGAGGTAGCGGTCGCAGCCGGCGTACGATGCACCAATGATCCCCGCAGCCGGACCGAGTGACGCTGTGACAAGAAGAAAGAAATCAGAAATTTGGAGGGGGTGAGCTGTGTGGCTGAAGTCGCGGGACTCACAGATGGTGGTGAGCAGCTTGCGAGTGTTGGTGATGGACATGCGGTCCGTCTTGATGAGCCAGTCAGCGAGGCACCCGAACATCAATGAGCACAGCCACATGGCGAGGTACGGCAGCGCGGAGAGGAAGCCATTCTGCGGGGAGGGGAGAAGATGCAGAGGGTGAATTTGACGTTTTAAATCCACAATTTTAAACCTTGGCCCCATTTCCCGTTCATACCTCATGGATGCGGAACTTCATGACACTCTTCATGTACTTTGGCAGGTCGGCGATCATGGTAAAGAGGCCCCAGTCGTGGCCCACCGTCTTGGCCACCAGGCCCCACAGCGGCAGCGAGGTGAGGATGGCCTTCCAGGGTATGGGCCCGCCGCCCTTGGCGTGCTTGTGGCTCAGCTTGTCCTGGAGGTACTTGCTCTCGCTCGAGGAGATGTACGGGTGGGCGGCGGGCGAGTCGTAGCAGAGCACGCACCAGCACGCGGTCCACACGGAGGCGACGGCGGCGAAGGCGTAGAACACCGCGTCCCAGGACGCCAGGAAGTGGATGAGGGTCCCGGACACGGCCGTGCCCGCCACCGTGCCCAGGTTAGTGCCCGACAGCACCAGGGCGCCGAGCTTGCCGCGCTCCTCGGCGGGGACCCAGGCCGCCAGCAGCACGTTGATGGCGGGGAACATGACGCCCTGGCCGAGGCCACAAACGACCCGGGACGCGAGCATCCCTCCCCAGCCACCCAGCCTAACGGCCAGCGGCGCGGCCGCGGTCGACAAGATGGAGATCACCATGCCGGCCGTGAGGGTGTGCTTCCCGCCGAAGCGGTCGGCCAGCAGCCCACCAGGAATCTGCGTCAGCGTGTACCCCCAGTAGAACGAGGAGAGCAGCACACCCTGCATCACCTCGTCCCACTCGAACCGGTCGTCCTCCTGCGGAAGGAAATGCGATGAGAACGAGTTCGAGTATAGTGCCTAGGTCGTGAGCCCTTGGCGTTGGCGTTGTACGCGTTTTACTTACCGGTACGGTGGTCACGTGACGAACGCTCGCGTTGGCCGCCTCCGGCTCCGCGCAGGCGTCGGGGTCCACGAACTCGGTGCCGCCATGGGCGCTGGCGTTGCCTTCCAGGACCATCTCCGTGATGGCCACGTTAAGCGACACCCGGATCGTGAACATGTTGACGAGGCACAGGAAGCCCATGATGGCCAGCACGTAGCGCTGGGGGATGCATCCTGCGGGGCACGAAAGAAGACGCAGCTCGTTCAACTTCTCCAACCTCAACCTGAGCGACCTGGGGATATCTGCGGGGGAAGGCCTTGGCCAAACGGAGACGGCCATGTTCCTCGAGCGGGGTCCCCAGCCTTTCTGACTACCCCACGAAAGCCCGCTGGTATGCTGACTCGACATTTTCATCTCTTACTTTCTGTAGAAAAAGCTCATTAAGATCGTGTCGGCAGGGAATTGCTTTGCTTCAGGTGTAATTCCCACGGCGCCGACACGTCCGCGATATGTGCGACGTACGCCGGCCTCAGACCTCACCACGGCCGAGCACAGCCGTCACAATCGCGTGCGGCCGCGAGGCACCCCGTGCTCGTGCCGCTGCACGTGCGCGCGGCGCGTGCGTGGGCGCGGGCCCTTGCACTTGCACTGCTTGCACGCGCCGCCCGTACGGCACCGCCAGGGCATTCTGTCCCGCCCACCAACAGCATACCCGTGTTTCCGTGAGCTTGTGCACCGACGCGTGCCCAGGGCGTCAGCGGGCCCACCAAGGGTCGGCGACGAGCACCTCCCACACCGCCACCAGTCCTCGTGTGTGTTGCCGCGGCCCCAGCCGGCAGGGAAGACCACAACGCCAACGCACGTCCCGCGGGAGGGAGGCCATAGTGAGCGAGCGAAGAGGGTGTCCGGATGCAGCTGACGCCCAGAGACAGTCGCACGCGCTTCTATGAGCGATGCCGATCGAGCTTTTGGCATCCAGAGGGTGCGAGGGCGCGGTGCAGCGCGGTGTGCCAGAGAGGCCACCATGAAGGTCGTGGCGCCCGTCGTGGGCTCACTCAACTCGACGCGGCGCCCGGGCCGGGCCGCGCGGCTTCATGCGGACTGTACACCGCTGGGTTTGGACGAGCCCGGTCATTTTCGTCGCCACTGCGGGTGGACTTGTTCTTTTTTTCTCTCGTATCGTAGCCGTAGCCGCCGCTCTCATAGTTATGTCATGCTAAGAGGTCCAGCAGAGAACAAAATATTGCTGAAAACGAGCGGGGGAACGGACCGCGGGGCTCGAGCCAGGTTGTGGCCACCTTGTGGTCATGGCGCTGGGACCTGGCAGGACCCGACAGACTCGCCCCCGCGGTTCGTCGGTGAAGGTGAGGCGGGTGGGGGAGGGGGCGGGGGTACTGCCCTCATCCAAGCAGCATTTGCCAACGTCCTCGCGACCGGAGGCGCTTCTTTGCGCGTCACACATCGCCATACGGGCTTCTTCTTGTTCTCGACGTGTTTTTCTGGCTCGGCCAGGCCGGCCTCGGGGGCGACCAGCGGCCGGGGGGCACCGGAGGGTCGCTGAACGGGCAAACATGTGAGTGCACCTCACTCACCCGGCCCCGACCCGTGACGCAGCCGTGACGGCTCGTGACGTCACTGCAGAGCGCCTAGTTAAAGCACCCTCTGAGAGTTTGGGGGGAGTCTTTGAGTGGGCGTCCCCCCGGGGCCCACCCCCTGTGACGTACTTACGAACAACTCCGCTTTCTCTTTCAGCGCTCTGGACGCCGTGCGCTATGTATACGCCCCTTTCGTGACCGCGGGGTGATGCGTTTGCGTTGAAGGAGCAAGGGCTCTAGTCCTAGCCAACAGGAGTAGCTGAGTCCCAGGTAAAAGGTCGGTAAGGTGGGTTGAGGGAGGGAGGGGATGGAGGAGGGGGGAGGATGGAGGAGGGGGGGTCTCGCTCAAATAATAACACACCGCTATGCTGGACCCTTTTCTGTTTGGAAGACATGCATGGCACGGAGCTGCCGTGCATCCTTTTCTTCCTCGTAGTATAGTCCAGCCCGCCTTCTTCGTCGCGTCCTTGTTCTTCCCCATCTCTTCATCTCTCTTTCCCTACCTACCTTTCAACTTCTCCTTTCATGTTCCTTTCTTCCCAAATCTGACCTACTAAACAGACCGTCCCCAGGTGCCCAGGTAGAGGAGCGGAGGAGGGGGGGGGTAGGGGGTGTTCGAGGATGCTGCGGTGAGATGAACGGCAGTGGCATCTCTAGTAATTGGATATAGATTGAACCTTTGGTGGGAGAGGGATTTGGATCACCTCCCCCTCCGCCCCTGATGCAGCCATAACATATCGCTTGGGCGGTTGGCAAACTGTGCTACAGTCCGCCTGAAAGTAGGCAAAAGGCAATATGTCCAAGCTCTCGCTTCAGAGACGTTCGCTGGATCAGGGGTAGAGATCACACCGTACCTTGGTACACCTTCCTCCAGTCGACGGCAATCTTGAACATGGCTGCTGCTGTCGCTCTGCGCCTATGGTGCGCTACCGCGACGCTGCGCTCGCGCTGCGCGCCGAGTGCACTGCGATGCACTACACGGCCTCGGTCCGGGTGCGGTCCGGCGCGACGAGCTTCTGAGCGGGCCTGCCTGTCGTGTACTGACTGGAGCCGAGGTGAGGTGGGTGGCTGCCGGCCTCTGGGCGGGCACCTTCGGGGCCCGGGCCGGGCTCCAGGTCCGGTGCTGCAGCCGGCCCCGGCAGCGGTGCGAGCCGAGCACGGCAGAGGAGCATCCAAAGTGACCCAGGTTAGGCACGGTCCAGGGGTCCACGAGCAGCACCTCGCTCCGCCCCGCCTTACCTTCGGTTCTACCTCACCTTCGGTTCGGCTGGAGTCCGAATGGGCCGAAGCCTCCCCAGTGGACCTCCCTGGGG
>NW_026267150.1:486281-487005 GCF_000697945.3 Frankliniella occidentalis
TAATAAGCAGCAATAAGCAGCCGTGTAAAGCCCGTGGCCGAAACGAGGGGCACGGACGGGACCCCTGATGGAGCTGAGGGACGTGCAGGGATATAATATAACCCAGGGACAAAGAAGAGATGTGTTAGGGATACGATATCCCTTTTGTCTCAAAGTGGACGTCCACGGACATCACAATCGTGATCCGTAGGTTATCCCTGGGTTATCCCTTTGTCATCCCGCTGCTCGATCGGTCCCTCAGGATCCCTCACGCCGCTCACGCCTCCTTCTTCGTGCTAGTTCCAGGCATGATTCGGTAAAATTGACAATCAAAATATTTCCCACCCTCTTTTTCAGGGACTATGGTGTAACTCATTTTCTCTCAACCCCGTGTCATTGTAATTTCATTGTACACTGAGAAACACGTTTTCACTTACCTGGATTCGAACCTTGGACTTCTGTTTGGATTTCCGCTACCTTAACCACTGGGCCACGGAGACATCTCTGGGAGTACTAAGAAAGACCTGCATCCCTATCTACGCTCCTTGGGACGTCTCTTTTGATCCTTTTAATGTCCCTAGGGATCCTTAACACATCCCTCGTGAATCCCCATGCATCTCTAGAGCATCCCTATCGATCTCTAGGTGTCGCTTGACTGTTCCTAGGGATCCCCCAGGTATCACATCCCTATAGACGTGCCTACGGACGTCCCTACGCAGTCCCTACGGACGTCCCTACGCAGTCC
>NW_026267150.1:487337-491827 GCF_000697945.3 Frankliniella occidentalis
GGGCGAATGAGCGGTAGCGGTGGGTTGCGAGGGAGGCGGTAAGAGGGAAAGTGGCATGCCCGCGCTGCGCACGACGCCCGGCGCCCCGCCCCGCCCCGCCCCGCCCCGCAGCCGCGCCCAGAGTGCGTTTGCCCGATATAGAAAGACAGTTAGTTGACACCCGGAGGCCAGTTGGTGCAGACCCGTCCCCGTCCCTCCTTGCTGCAGTGCGACGACCCCGGGAAGCTAGCGCTTCACCGGCCAACAGGGAAGTCCCGCGGCAGTGAAGACTTTCGGGCGGGAGGGGGAGCGACAAAGCACGGGTCCTGTATTCCGAACGAGGTGAGTAAGAAGTGTCCGCCATCTTTTGCTCGGTACCGAATCCAAAAAGGAAAACCGAGTAGTCTTTGGCCCCTGCGTGCTAGAGGGGTAAGATTGAGGAGGGGGGGGGAGGCACTTTGCTCTCCAGCAGAGACAGTCTTGGGAACTGTGTAAAATACATTTGGGTACAGGGGTGAGGGCGGAAACTCCACTCCGCAGTGAATGCCCTACGCTCGGCTCGGCTACGCTCCGGCACGCTCGCCGAATGGCTATCGGCCGTGTGCGACACGACGCTGTGTCCGGCCGGACAGCAAGGACCCGGACCGGGACCGCAGGTGTCGCGAAACGACTTTGTTACCTTGTCTTCGTCCTGCATAATGACCGGGCCCGACACGAGCAGCGCGTCTCCCTCGCACGCAAAGGGCTATCGGCGCCGCGACGGGCCGTGCGAAACATGGACGTTACCCGATACATATCTCGGGAGGGGGAGGGAGGTCTTGCAACGTGTACGGCACGGCGCCCTCTAGTCGAGGAGGGGGATGGGCCAGACTCGCACTCGGTGACGCGCCTCGCTCGGACGCAGGAGGATGTCTCTGATCGTCCCGGCGGCGCTGGCCCTCCTGGTCGGCGGCGTGGCCGCGGAGTACCAGTGCCTGTACCACCAGCGCCTGGAGCCGGGCAGGGCGTACAGGATCACCAGCCCCGGCTACCCCGCCAACTACCAGGCGGGCGAGAGCTGCCTGTGGATCGCCTCCGTCACGGAGGACAACGCCCGCGTCGTCCTGGACTGCGACGACTTTGACCTGCCGCCACCAAAGGTGCGAAAAACTTTGGAGAGCATAGTTTCCCGTCGCTTTTTGATCTTCGACAGTGTTAAACTGTGCAAATTATTTCTTCCTCCAGAGCGGCGAGTGCGGCGACGCGCTGTGGGTCTCGCTGTCTGGCCAGCCGGTCAACAGGGACGGCGAGCCGCACTGCGGGACGGGCCGCTTCACCGTCATGTCCACGGGCCCTCGCCTCAACATGAAGCTCGTCTCCATCGGGGCGGACGCGCGCGGCGGGAGGTTCCGGTGCAGCGTGGCGGCCCTGACCGACCCGTCCTCTGGCCCCTCTCCGCCCGCGACGACGGCGCCGACCCGCCCGCCGACACGACCACCGACACGGCCACCGACACGGCCACCAACACGGCCTCCTACACGGCCGCCGACACGACCTCCGCCGCCGCCGCCGCAGCGCCCCATCCCGCCGCCCGACAACTGCACCTGCGCCGTTCGCCAGCCCGAGGTATTTTCAGGGGCAGCCTGATCGAGTGTGAAAATACCGGAAGACTTCCCATGATGCGATAGGCATGTCCTTTCTAGGCCACCAGAATTGTGGGAGGGCAGGAGCCCGCGCCCCACGAGTACCCTCTGGTCGGCTACCTGGAGGACGGCGAGGAGGGGCGCCTACTGTGCGGGGCCGCCATCCTGTCCCCCAAGTACGGCCTGACCGCCGCGCACTGCGCCGAGCTCGCCGTCGACAAGCCCCTGGTCAACCTGGTCGTCGGAGACCACGACCGTTCTCAGCGTAAGGCATTCGTACGGGGGCGCGCGTCGTCGCCCGCTGTCGTGTCGCCCGCCGCACTGCACACCCTCTCGCTTGAGTAACGCCTGACTGGTCCTCCCTGCAGCCGACTGGCGCAGCCGCCGGCAGGTGCTCCGCGTGTACGACTTTATCGTGCACCCGGACTACCGGGGCTCGTGGGCGGGCGCTGACGTCGCCGTGGTGCGCCTCGCGCGGCAGGCCGTCCTGGGCCCGACTGTGCAGCCCGCCTGCATGCCCTTCCTCCTGAAGAAGGCCAACCTCGCCGGCCAGCCCGTCGTCGTCCTTGGTGAGTCAGCGGGAGGTTGACTCTTTCCAAGTCATACCATAGATTATACTTGAGAATATCCTCACTGGCCTGCGCTTTTGGGCCTCCAGCGAGTGGGCAAACCGGCCGCGACCACGCGATTGCGTGCGATACAGCATACCTGCAAAATAGCCAGCGGTCCGTGAGCGTGTCCTGCACTCTTGTTTTTACTACTTTTTCGACTTTTTCTGATTCGCAGGCTGGGGTGGGCAGCGGCTGGACGGACCGAGCACCATCCGCCTCCAGGCCGCGCGGTTGGAGGTGGTGAAGAACACGGCGTGCTCGCAGGCGTACGGCGCGGACCTGGGCGACAACCACCTTTGCGCCTTCAGGGGGGACGCCTCGCCGTGCACGGTCAGTATATAGCGGCTGGGAGGAGGCCACAAATTTACGCCCTGTTAACACAACAATCTTGGTTATCAACAAAAAAAAGAACAAAATTTCCAGTAAAGAAAAGAAACATCTGCCACTTTAAGAATACTAAAGGTTTCTATTTAAAAAAAAAAATTGCTAAAATGTTTGCATTTAAAGGGGACCACATCACAGAGTTTAAAGCGAAACATTACACTTTGATGCAGGGCGACAACGGCGGCCCTGTGGTGTGGGTGTCGCCTAACACGGGTGCGCTCCACATCGTGGGCATCATCAGCTACGGCGAGGGCTGTCCCGGAGAGAAGCCCGTCATCAGCACCAGGATCACTCACTACATGCGGTGGATCCAGCAGGTCACGCAAGGTAGCCCTTTGTGCCTCCATTTTTTTAGCGTTTTCGAGCAAATAAGTTTTGTTTTCGATTTGGAAATTATTGGTTTGCTTTTGCTTACAGAGTCGTTTTGCTACGTGGAATGAAAGAGAAGTGCCGTCGCGTCGCATCTTCTTTCTGCCCCAGTCCGCTGATCCCGGTGACCTCAAAAGTTTTCCCATTATCCTCAGAAGACTTCCCACCTTTCCGAACTGTGTTCCAAGTCGTTCTCTACGAGTTAAATAAGTGCTTTGTAAATATAAACCAATTACTTTACGTGTGTATTTTTGCACCGTCGTATGGCAATTGTTACAGAGCTTCACTATTTCCCGGTTCAGCATCAGCAGTTAGAATTCTACATCTACATATCACAGCGTCACCAACTAGGTGAACCGGTATCGGCGTTGCATAGTGTATTGCGACTAACGGAGGAAGAAGAACAGCGGGTAGAACATAAACGTAACAGATTGGTCGAGAGCTTCCCGCCCGGTAGTGGGGGTAGGGGCTCGGCCAATCAGGAACCTTTATGTTCTACCCGCTATTCTTTTTCCTTCGTTAGTCGAAATACACTATTGACTCGCCCAACCAACCGGCTTCCACTAAAATTTCCCAGATTAGCAAAAACCATATCAAAAGACAAACACAATTTAATCGTGGTTCTCACGCTGTATATGCGCCCAACCTGCTGTATGCCATATTCAAATAATTCTTGTGTCCCCGGCTCCTTCAGTTCTTTTCCGACTTGCGTCGAGTCAGGACCAAAAGCGCACACACGTATATAGCCAGGGCTGTCCTGACAGTCCCCGTCGCCGCGATGGACGTCGTTTTGGTGTTCGCGGTAATGCTGGTGGTGTGGCGGCTGGCGCTCGCGCTGCCCAGCTACTGGAGCAGCTGCTGGAGGTTTCGGCGCCTCGAGCTGGCCATCCCCGGGCCGCCCTCCTTGCCGCTCGTCGGCAATCTACTCGACCTGGCGCTCGTGGCCGACGAGGGCCGCCTGCGGGCTGTGCTGGAGTGGTGGGGCGGTCGCCACGACCAGTTGTCCAGGATCACCCTCGGCACCAAGCTGCTCGTGCTGGTCAGCGACCCGGACCACGTGGCCGTCGTGCTCAAGGACCCGCGCTTCGCGGAGAAGCCCGCCTTCTTCTACGGCTTCCTCGAGAGCGTGAGCGGGCGCGGCGTGCTCACCGCCAACGGCCGGCACTGGAAGCGGCACCGCGCCGCCATGCTGCCCGCCTTCCACCACAGCGTCGTGGACGCGTACACGGCCGTGTACGCGGAGGAGGCGGCTGAGCTGGTGGCCGGGCTGCGGGGCCTGCGCGGCCGCGGCGCGGGGACGGGCGCGAAGCTGAGGGACCTGCTGACGCGCACCCTGGCCCGCGCCTCCGTGCGCACCATCCTGGAGTCCGATGTGCTGCCGGAGGACGAGCCCTACCTGGAGCAGATCGTGCGCAACGTTGGTCGGTGCCTCATGGACGTGAGCGTGCGCACCTTGAGGCCCTGGCTGTGGCCGGACGCCGTGTTCGCGCTGTCTTCTGGCGGCCGGCGGATCGCCAGCTTCAAC
>NW_026267150.1:497532-500993 GCF_000697945.3 Frankliniella occidentalis
TCCGGGGCCAGTGGCCTACCCCGCCGGGCGATAGGGTGAGCAGAGCCCTGCCGCAGGGCGCCTGTGACCAGCGGGGTAGGCAACGCAGCACGCACGCCTCCGAGGCCAGTGGTCTACCACCCCGCCGGGAGGCCGCAATGAGTCGCCTTATACAGCAGCGAGGGTGCCATGCTTGTCCCCTGACCACTCCATCCTTCTCTCCGCCAGGTGGGCCCCGATGGTGCTGCCACAATGCGCGCTGGTGACGCCGTGGTTCGGGCGCCGTTACTTCGAGTGCCTGGCGCGCACCGTCACGTTCCCCATCTACCACTCGACGGGGACGTGCAGGATGGGCGCGCCGTCCGACCCGACGGCTGTCGTCGACCCGAATCTGGTGGTGCGCGGTACCACAAACCTGCGTGTCGTCGACGCCTCCGTGATCCCGGACTCGATGACGGGCAACCTCCTCGCCCCCGTCGTCATGATCGCAGAGAGAGCGTCCGATCTGATAAAGCAGAAGCACGGCGCATCGGTTTGATGCTAAACTGAGTTCGCCTGTTGCGGCTCTCCGTATAATGATATTTTTCTACTTCACCCAACGATCACTTGTACATTTCTCCACTTTGCGCCTGTCACGGACAGATCACAAGTAAATTAAACATTAATTTAACTCTACCTCGCTCCCTGGCGCTTTGGTGTTGTTTCCGACCCTCCCATTATCAGCGATCGAATGTTGTACAACCGCCCTCTCTGTAAGTGTCGCTGCATTGACAAGTCAGAAGTAGTGTCCGCGACGAAGAGAGGGTGAGGGGGGGGGGGAATCCCCGGTCGAATAGTCACGGAAGTATATATTGCAACGCTCAGGCCAGCCGGCCTTTGGTAGCGGCCAGGATGAGGAAGGAAAGGTGACATGAGAACGCCCGGGGGCATGGTGATTGTGGCCATGCTGTTCGCTCGGGGGACCACCCGGTTGGTTCCGAAGACGGCTGACGAGGACCTCACCAGCCTCGGCATCGCGGTGGACTTTGTGTCCACGTTCATGGCGGTAAGTTTGCGGCTCTTATCACGTTGTGTTCTTATCTACCGCGGGCCGCGGAGCCGGTCCTCATGCTTCCGCGCGCGGCCGCCAGGACGCCCGGCTGGTGACGGTGCTCGGCTCGGCGAAGTGGCTAGGCACTTTCCTCGGGCGGACGTCAGCGTCACCCGTCCTGCTCATCGGGGCGGCCCCGCGCGGGGAGCTTCCGGTGGGCGAGGGCGGGTGGCGTCGGCCGCCGCAGCAAGCCGATGACGACGACGACGACGACGACGACGACAGCGTCATCAACGATGAAGACGACGAGGCCGTCGTCGTCAATAACGAACTCCAGTACGGCTGGATGGCCGCCTACGCGCTGCTGATCCTGGAGGAGCCCTCCGAGTTCCTGGCCGCTGTGCGCCAACTGCCCCCTCGCCCGCAGCTCGCCGGCGTGCTGGCCGTTTGTTTCCGACGGCCGCTGCCGGTGCGTTGTCCTGTGTGGGTTTGACGCCGTGTCTGTGTCCTCGACCTTATCCTACCCTCCTCCAGGTCGCCGACGAGGGGCGCGCCCTGAGAAGCGTGCTACGCACCGCCGTCCGCGCCGGCCGCTGGAATACGGTAGTGTTCGTGTCCCAGGGCGCGACCGAGGGCAGCCTCCACGGAGTGCACCCGCTCCGTCGGGGCTGCTTCAACAGCACACCGGTCACGCTCGCCTCCTGGACGCTCGGCGGAGGGTTCCATCCTCGCCGGCTGCAGTTCGACAACCCGAAACAGTGGGCATTTTTGCATTTATTATCAGAATTTGTTGAGTAAAGTTAATGTTTGTGCTAAATCACACAGTTAATAAAACAATCGAAGATAAAAATACTCTCGTACATATATGTTTTTAACAAGCGTTCCGCTACATAATTCATAACACGAATATTTTGCTGTTTTTAAAGTCCTGTTATTGTGGTTTCCACGGAACAAAATTCAGAGTCACTTGTCTCATTGATTTGATACATCACGGTTATAGGTACACGCTTAACGGCTGCAAGCTCCGCACTGCATTTTTTCTGGCGCCGCCGACAATGCAACTGATCCACAAAGCCGGAGACCCCACGACGCGGCCGGGAGGATTCACGGGCCGAGTCCTGGACGCCATGAGCGTCGCCATGAACGCCACCTTCAAGCTGCAGATGTGGAGCACTGACAAGAAAAAGTTTGGCAAGTACCGCGGCGTCACCCTGCCTCGCGAGCTCGGCGATACCGTGACGGTGCGTACCCGACGACCCGACAACCCGACCTCCGACGGACTCCTTGACCTTGACCCTGCGCAACCTACCCCAATGTTGTCACCAGGGGAGGACCGAGCTGACTGTGGGGCCTATCACAGCCCTCGTTGAACGATGGAAGGTTCTGGATTGGGCCAGCGTGCCGCTGTCCGAGTGCTACGTCTGGGTGAGGAAGGGGTAGCTCCCTCGATGTACACCCTTCGGCTCCTCTCCCTCTCCCTTCAACCCGTTGTCTTTGCCGGTGCGCAGCTGGTGCCGTCCTCGGTGGGGAACGTCGAGCGAAGCGGGCTGTGGAATGTGGTGGCCAGCTTCTCGGCCGGCCTCTGGTTGCTGCTGGTGGCGATGGTGGCTCTCGCGGTGCTCGCCCTGGTGCTGGTAAGTCGCATGGCGGTCCCTCCATACAGCGACCCTCCAGCTCTAAACGCATTGTGTAGCCGTAGCGCCCATTTCCTCTGCAGATGGGCGGCGAGCGCGCGGCGCGCCTGCCAGTGGGCCGGGTGGTGGTCGTGGTGGTCGTCGCGCTGATCGGGCAGCCCACCTCGGTGAGGTTGTCTGGGGCGCGGGCGCGGCCGTCGTCCAACGTCGCCAGGATCCTGCACGGAGCCTGGCTCCTGACGGCCCTCGTCACCAGCACCGCGTACCAGGCCAAGCTGTGGAGCATCGTGTCGCGAACCAACCGCGTGGGGCTCTTCTCGCTGGACGACCTCATCGACACGGGGCTGCCCGTCAGCATGCCCAGCGTCATCCTGTACAACATGATGGACACGCAGAACGCCTCGCTGCGCGTCCTCGTGGACCGCGGTTTGCTGTCTGCCAGCATGCGCAAACCTGGAGACGTTGGTGCGTTGAAGTGGGGGAGCCGCATCGTGCTGTTGGATGACGCTATGGCCGACTACTGGGGGGCCTACAAGATACAAGGTGAGTTCCTCGGGGCACGGCTACGGCCGGCGCGAGACTGAGTGAGGCCGGGGGTGCCAGTGTCACTGACTCTGGACAAACCCTCCTGCCTCTAGCCGACCGGCAGCCGGTCATGTACCGCCTGCCCCGCACCGGCTGCTTCACCACCTACCCGTCCAACTACTTCGCCGTGGCGCGGGGCTCGCCGCTGCTGCCGCGCATGGAGGTGCTCTGGGTGCGCCTCTGGCAGGCCGGCGTCCTGGGCCGGATGTTCACCGAAATGATGGCGCAAATGG
>NW_026267150.1:501133-506492 GCF_000697945.3 Frankliniella occidentalis
CCCCTGCGCCCACCGACGGCGGCCGAAGTCCACAGGTGAGCGATAGTAGGTAATGGGTTGCCTGCCTCAGAGCGATATCGCGCGGAGCAGACTCATAACGCTTTACTCGCGCGTG
Organism: Frankliniella occidentalis; assembly: GCF_000697945.3. Lineage (NCBI taxonomy): Eukaryota > Metazoa > Arthropoda > Insecta > Thysanoptera > Thripidae > Frankliniella > Frankliniella occidentalis. Next base: position 501,249 of record NW_026267150.1, read on the forward strand.
CGAATTTCCGTCCACGCAACCGGAGTTGAATTTTTGATGAGCGCTAGCCTGTACGAAAGAGTATGAACAATGCGGTACCAGTTGGCCCCGGTTCGCAAATGCGACAGCAATCAAAACAATAGCTTGCACGTGCCTCAACGGTCTCAACACACGTGTTCTAATTAGTTCTCTGGATTTTATCGCAGTTTAAAGTACATGGACTGCGTCATCAAGGAGACACTCCGTTTGCTGCCGTCCTTCCCCTTCGTTGCCAGGACGGTGCGGGAGGAGACGGAGCTGGCCGGTAAGACCCTGCCCGCCGGCACGGTGCTGGTCGTCAACATCTTCGGCCTGCACCGCGACCCTCGCCATCACCACGAACCGCTGCAGTTCGACCCCGCCCGCTTCGCGGACGCGGACCGCGAGCGCCACCCCTACAGCTATCTGCCCTTCAGTGGGGGGCCGCGGAGCTGCATCGGCCAGCGGTACGGCATGATGGCCGTCAAGACCATGCTGGCCGCCGTCCTGGCCGAGTACAGCATCGAGCCCGCCGACGAGGACGACGCGAAGGCCCCTGCCGACTTTCCACTCACCTTCTACATGTCCCTCCATCTTGTGGGTGGCGTCAGAGTGCGCTTCGTGCCCAGAGAGAGGCACTAGCGTTCATCGTGGTTTCTATACACCACAAAAAAACGTGATCTCAGTTAACATTATGTTGACGTAATGATTAATGACAAAATAGTTTCGTAGAAGTAAATCTTGGAGGAATGGCGTTGCTCGGTTACAACGCCGAAAACCACGATGATCAGATACCTACTCAGACGGGCCGGACAGACACATTCGCTTTTGTTTACAACCTTGCTCTCATCATGTATCTACCCACATCATTGCATTTATTGTATTACGTATTCTGAAAAGCAGGTGAAGCACCTGGCGGCCGCTTGCTTCCTCTTGCGTGCGCTGCAAAAGCACAACAGGGATGTGCGTTGGGTGGCCTACCCGGCCTTTTGCGGGCGCCTCTGCGCCCGCTTCTTATTTGGTATACTTAAGCAGGTTAAACATTTTCATATTTCAACGTCACACAACACCTTTCTCTTACTCACATTCCGGGGTTACTGATTGTTTTTCATCAGGTGCTGTGATTTCTCGCATTGTTTTCGAAACTAAGCCCTGTTTCCAGATTGCGCGTGTAATCCAATTTCCTTGAAATATAATATCTGTGCATCTAAATGTTTTCTAGCTTATACACCTCGAGAGGGTGTTTCATGTCCAGAACTGAAGTCCAAAAGGAAATTATGAGAGTCTGTCCTTTTTCATAAAAATAACAGAAACAAAACTGACTGAGCCATTGCCACCGTGGCAATGTCGAAGCCGCTAGCACGTTAGAAACTTTTTTTTTTTTTCTTTTAAGTTATCGTGACTTGGGCTTGCCTTCAACCACCCGCGTTGTCTGGTAAAATGCGTGTGCGTCAGTGGTACAGTAGACGTTTCTTCGCGGTTTATGAGCACCTTGCCCCGTAAGAAGAAGAAGAAGAAGAAGAAAGGAAGACGGCGCCTCATCGTAAAATATAGTTCACTGTTAAAAAAATGAAAATCCAGACTAACTTTTTCAGACTTTGCTGTCTGAATGGGGTTTTCATACAATTTTGTCACAATTTTAATTTTCAGTGAACGTCTGAAATTTCATAGCTGTAGGTCTGAATTAAGAGTTCAGTCAAGAAAATTTGAAAATTCAGAGTATTTATTCAGACGAAGGTCTGAGTATGAAATTCAGACAAGAAAAGTATGAATATTTAGTTTAGTCCCGGGAGCACATCTGTAGGATCAGGCAGGTAGCCGTCGGTGACCCCTCAGTCTTGTCGTCGTGCCCGTGTGGTCAAGGATGAGAGATTACCCATCCCAAGGTCCGAGGTTCGACTCCGGGTAGGTAGGTAAGGTACAATAACAAATTCCTATCTAATTACTTAGAATACAATTCAACTTGAAGAAGACGGCAAAGAGCGTCAAGAAAACTTCATTTTAAATGAAGATCTGAAATTCAGACTAAAGTTATGAAATTGCTATTCAGACTAAGATAACTGAAAATTCATACTATAAATTCATACCAACAAATTCAGACAATACAGTCTGAATTTTCAGACGTTTAGTATGTAATTTTGCTTCCTACCAATTTGTCTGAATTTTCAGACTTTTTTTTAACAGTGATTCTTATTCGAAGTGACTTATTTTAAATTGATTTTCCCACTATTGTGGGTACCATAAACAGAAATTTATTGAATAACGTCCACAAAACGCTATTTGGGAGCATATTGCTATCACGTTATGTTGCTTTGTTGTGAGACCGCGCTACTCTACGCCACCACCTTCTTTGTGTCCCTCTACGGTACAAGGCGCTCATCACCGGGTTTATTGGTTCGAAAGTGGTCGGAGGAAATTCCCTTTCGAATTATGACACATTATGATACATTTTCGGTGAAAACGCGACTGAAGCGGTTCTCCAGAGCACCCTGCGCGATGAGCGGTAACGGTTTTCGGGGTCGGGAGCGCCAAACGAGGTAAGCAGTTGTTTCCAGCCACCGAGGTGGTGAGCGACTAGAGATATGGGGTATCGCGCCGACCTGGAGAGGACAGAAGGGCACAGAAATACGCCGTGGTTCGTTGACCGGTTTGGTAGCGAGAAGCGGGAGCGCACACGTGGCGTGGCGCGCCGCCGTGCCACGCGCGGAGCGCGATTCACCCTGACCTAGTGAAAATGGCTGATTGAGCATAACAGTCGGACCAGCGCTAGTCCGAAGAATAGTATTTTCGAGTGCGATAGTTATCGAATAACTCTTTCACACCTGACGCTTTTCGCACGAGTGTCATTGCCCTCGCTCTCGCCCCCCGCCCACCCCTCGGCCAGAGCTCTGGAGGGTGCTTGTGGGGGCACTCGAGGTTCAAACGCGTGCGCGTGGAGGACAGAGGACACTAACCCGGACACAGCTCTACACAGCTCAGTAAAGGCCCGAAGTGGGGGGAAGCGAGCAGCCGCCTCATTCACTACGCGTGTATCTGGTCGCCCGCGACAGAACTGGACACCAGCGCCTCTTTTGTGGCCAGTCGACACCGCCTGTCGTCCAGTACCGCGCCGAGGCGACCGGCGGCATGGCGTTGCTACCCGCACAACCCCTTCCCCCAGGCGGGGCCAGCTTCTGCACCGCCCAGTCCGTCTTCACGTCCTTTGTCATGACGATGTTCGCCGAGTCCTTCAGACGGGACGCCGAGCGCGACAGACGCGTCCCGGACAATGTGGGCGAGGAGTACGATTTCGTGATCGTCGGCGGGGGCTCGGCCGGGTAGGTGCCCACGTGTTCCTTGAAGGTGTGGGTGTCAGTCAGCACGGCTGGCAGCCCTGCCCACCGGTCCCCACCTCACTGCCCACCGCGGCGCTCTCTGACCCCCCAACCTGCAGGTGCGTGTAGCGGCCCTCGTGTGAGAGGTGCGCAGAGCTCCGGGCTGGTATCGCCTGGGCCAGAGACACCCCGAACGAGACTACTCCCTCCGCTGAGCGCGCGTCGGCTCGCCTGCAGGCTAGCCTCAGACGGGGTGGTTTCTGGCCGGGCCGGCTCCCAGGCGATACCAAAGCGCTGTGATTGGCTGCCGCTCGGCTGCTCTGCGCACCTCTCACACGAGGGCCGCTAGGTGCGTGCTGGCGCGCCGCCTTTCCGAGGTCCGCGACTGGCGGGTGTTGGTGCTTGAGGCGGGCGCCGAGGAGCCCCCCGAGACCTCGGTGCCGTCCTTCTTCACGCACGGCATTGTGTCCGACACGGCGCGCGTCTCGGTGACGCGACCACAGAAGAACGGCGCCGCCCCGCTCGGCACCCTGAGCGTCCGCGGCAACGTCCTGGGCGGCACCTCGGCCATCAACGGGGTCATCTACACCCGCGGCAACAAGGAGGACTACCGCCGCCTCGAGCACCTGGGCTGGGGCTACGGCACCGTGCTGCCCTACTTCAAGAAGGCCGAGGACAACCTGGACGAGGACGTGGCGAGCGACACGGAGCACCACGGCACTGGTACATCGCCAGGATTATTTCTTTAACCCCGAAATATTTTTTTTATGAGCGTGATCCATGACGAATGTTCGCAGGCGGCCCGTTGAGCGTTCAACGTCTACCTTATCGTGACCCCAGCGCGGTGCTCATCAAGACCGCCCTGCTGGAGCAGGGCTTTGATGACGTGCACGACATAAACGGGGCGTCGCAGCTGGGCCCCACCAACCGCACCTCCGCGTTCTACTACCAGACCACCACGAGGCATGGCCGGCGGATGAGCACCAACAGGTACTTGAAGAGGTCTTTTGGCGCGGTGCTGGGAGGTCACAGCTCTAACCGTGATGGGTCGCACGCAGAGCGTATCTGGAGCCGGTGCGCGGACGCGCCAACCTGCACGTGGTCACCAGGGCCAGGGTCACCCGGGTGGACGTGGTGCAGGGCCGCGCCCAAGCCGTCCACTTCGACAAGCACGGCGTGTCCCGGATGGTGCGGGCGACTAGGGAGGTTATCCTTAGTGCGGGCGTCATTGGCTCGGCGCAGCTCCTCTTGCTGTCTGGGGTGGGGCCCAAGAAACACCTCACTCGTGTCGGCATTCCCGTCGTCCTGGACCTGCCCGTCGGCCGGAATCTCAAGGACCACGTCTCGGTCGTCGGGCACGTGTTCACGATGAAGAAAGGCTCGAATCTTGTCAACGACATCGAGGTCCACTGGGCGGACCTTGAGCTCTGGAACCGCACTGGGGATGGCCCAGCCGGCAGCTTTGGCCCCACCGCTGTAAGTTTTCTTGTCTGCAGTTGCCTTCATATCTGAGATTTCATAGGAGTGGGAAATTAACCGGACTTAACATCAAACGATTTTACTCCCTTTCCAGGTCGGATCGTTTTACCGCACCAAGCGCCAGCCCCCGGACGACCCCCGACCCGACGTCCAGCTGCAGGCGTCTGGCTTGGCCCTGAACCTGGCGTGGTTACCGAAGCTCGCCCAGGGCTGCCCAGCGGCCATCCCGGACGTGGCGCACTACAACTTGCTGCACTTCCTTCCCGTGCTAGTGCGGCCGCGCAGCTCCGGCACCGTCACACTCCGCAGCGCCGACCCGCGCCGACCGCCCATCGTCGACCTCAACCTGCTCGACGACAAGGAGGACCTGGCCGTCCTGGTGGACGGGCTGGACTTCTACACACGAAAGCTCGCCTCCTCGCGCGTCTTCAGAAAGATGGGGTGAGCAGCGATA
>NW_026267150.1:511082-513291 GCF_000697945.3 Frankliniella occidentalis
CGTCAACTGCGTGTTCCTGCGCAAGTGCGCGCCGCACCGAGGCTGTGGGTGCCGCCGCTGGTCGAGCGGGCGCTCAGGCTGTGGCGTGCTCCACGGGCGAGCGAAAGGCGCCTCAATGCACCCCTCACGCGCAACGCGCCCGCCCGTTGGGTTGCCTACCTCGAGGCATGCAGGGGTCCGCAAAGGTGCAACGAGGTTTGAAAGAGAATGGCTCAAATCTAACAAGAATAAGACTTCAAAATAATAGTTTTCCTTTCTCAAAGCAAATGTAATATCAATTTTCATAAAGGTTCAAAACAGCAATGGTGATTAAATACTGTTCAATCTATGGGATGATTTTTTAATTACCAAAACAAAACTTTACACCAATTGTACACAAAATATACACGAATTTTTAACCTCAAACAGTGTCATCTCTACAATGGTTTATCCTCATAAACTTTAAAGAGCACCATTAAGAAAAAATTAGTGACCAGACTAGGTAGTTGCTAACTACTTTTCTTCTTTAATGAAAGTATATCAATACAGTTGCACAGCTCTGGAAATTTATTGTATAACAGGGCTTAATTATAATATAATATTCAGACAAAGAAAAGACATTACACCTAATGTAGAGATCTTGGTACAAATAAAGCGTTCACTTAATAATACTGACAACAGTCTAAAAGAAGTCGGCATGCAAAAATCTAAAGTTAACACACTTTCCAGCCAAACTGATTACAAACTTCTCTTCTTTGATAATATCAAAAAGGATATTTGGCTCTATGCTTCTTTGGTAGGGCAAATGATTTACGTTATCCATAACAGAATGATAGGTGAATATTTTTTTCTAAAACAGAATCAGTTAAGTAATAGACTTCTCTGCATTTCTGAACATGCTGGAAGGTCGGTAGCTTACCGACTAGATACAACATGAGAATGTAATGAATGACACTACGCACAAAATATTTTAAGAGTTCTTAAGGAGCAAGTAAAACGATTCAAGAAGTTTTCAATAAAATTAAGACAATAAAATTTGCAAACAATCACAACAAATCACATTAGAGAAAAATTTTAGGCATCTTGGTCTACTACGATGCAACAGAATATATAATATTCAAGAGTTTTTAATCACAACAGCATCCTGGACCAGCGTAAGGAGTTGCGCCACACGGTCCAATGGGAGCAGCCCCATGTGCACGGTGTCCTCGTGGTCCCTGATCTTCATGGGGTCCTCGGCCACGATGAGGCAGGCCTTGCAGACGTGCAGGCTTTCCCCGCCCGTGGGCGGCAGAGCGGCCTGGTGCAGCGTTTCTGCCGCGTGCTCCAGGTGGTCGTGGAGGTTCTTGAAGTGCGTGCCGCACCGGCACGAGTACGGCCGCCGCCGGGGGTGCGCTGCGGCCAGGTGCTGGTCGAGGGCCTCGGCGCTGGGCAGGACCTCGCGGCAGCGGCTCGGCTTGAGCACGGGGCAGCGGAAGACGCGGGGGTTGTGCTCGGCGCGCTCGTGGGCCTGCACCAGCTCCTGCGCGGGGAACCACACGCCACACACGCCGCAGTGCTGCCGGCGCATGGCGGCCAGGTGGCCGTGGTGGTGCAGCAGCAGCGAGGACACGTTGTTGAAGGCGCGCGGGCACATGGCGCAGTGCATGGGCTGCGCGCCCGGGTGGAAGGCCCGCACGTGCGCCGTCAGCTGGCCCGCCGACACGCACCACTCCGAGCACACGGGGCACTCGATGGCGAAGGGATGCGGCAGGGCGCGGATCACGGCCGTGTGGTCCACCAGGAGGTGGGCGCCCAGCAGCAGGCTCGACGGAAAGCGCGCCGTGCAGTGCGGGCACGCCAGCCGCAGGACGCGGTGCGAGCGCGCCAGGTGCACGCGCTGTCGCGACCGCGTCAGGAACTTCATGCCGCATATGGGGCAGCCGTGCTCGGCAGGGGCCACGTGCGAGGAGAGACGGTGGCGTGCCTGCTGCAGGCGGGACGGGAAGGTGAGCGAGCACTCGTTGCAGGCCAGGTCCGGCCCGGGCGGTGCTGTTCTGTCCGGGTGGCCCGGAGCTTGGGCGTGCGGCACCATGGCTGTAGATTGGTGCACCGGGGCTTGAGCGCGCGGCACCATGGCTGTAGACTGGTGCGCGGGGGCTTGGGCGCGCTGCACCATGGCTGTAGATTGGTGCACCGGGGCTTGCGCGTGCGGCACCATAGCTGTAGATTGGTGCACCGGGGCTTGGGC
>NW_026267150.1:513341-513876 GCF_000697945.3 Frankliniella occidentalis
CCTCCCCGCCCCTCCGACCAGCCCGCCTCCATTGTCTGCTGCCTCAGCCTTCAGCTGCTGCACTGTTGCTGCCGCTGCCTGCCGCTTGCCCCAGGGGAGGCTGCCGAACTCTGCTGGACCATTGGCCACTCTCCGCCTCGGCGCTGCACTCGGTGGGCGAAGGGAATGTGACGGAATGGGGAATGGGGCGGGTTGTGCCGTGCGAGAGAAGGGGGTGGCGATCGAGGTGGCGATTGTGATAAGGAAGGGCCATCGTGGGCACGCCCGCGGCGTCCTGGCCCTGGTATCGCGACAAGCGCCGCCGTGCGCCTAGGCAGCCCAACGGTCACCTGCTCCAGGACCTCTGCTCCTCCGTCTACTGTACTACTGTACAAACTGCACGCCACCCGCCACCTGCACTCTGCGTCATCTTTCATCTGAACGTAGCTGCACCTGCACATTCGCGTCCTTGTTCTTCCCCATCTCTTCATCTCTCTTTCCCTACCTACCTTTCAACTTCTCCTTTCATGTTCCTTTCTTCCCAAATCTGACCTAC
>NW_026267150.1:516746-546384 GCF_000697945.3 Frankliniella occidentalis
ATGCCATTTAGTCAAGTAGGTACGAGGTGCGTGTGCGAACTAGCCGGGGCGCTCGAGTGGCAATCAGCAAATTTTTTGCAGAACGGTTAACTTTCCGACAAAGGCGAGGTCTGGACAACTTATCTTTCTTGGCAGAAAGTTACCTCGGAGATCACACCCGGAGAACAAGAGAAATATACAGTCAGGAGCCAACAGCGGGTCCCTGCGCCAGACAAAAGGCCACCCCCGACCCGCCAGGCCGGGGCCCGGGCCACATTGTGCGCTTTCGGGCTGCAGCCTGCAGCTCGGTGCTCGGCCCGTGTACGGCTGCACTTCTGGCACGGACTAAAATCTTTCTGCCAAGACAAGTTGTCTACCGTGGGTTGCATACTTACAGGGGTTATGTGGCAAAAATTGCCTGCCTTTCAGGCGGCTATCACTAGGGGATCGACCCTTTCCCTATACCGCGCGTGGCCCAGAGGCCTTGGCTTCGCGATACAAGTTCAGTTGGCTCTGGGAGGCTCCAGTTTGCTATGGACAGCAGGTAATCGTTAAGCCCTCATAAAAGTTAGACAACCGCACGGGACTGTTTGTAAGTAATTAATTGGGGTGGGGGAGCGGTGAACCCGCGACGAACTTATGACTGGTTAACAGGAAGGGTTTTAGGGGGAGTCGGGTGGAGATCCCCCCCTCCCCTCTGTCAGCCCTGTAGGGCTTCTTATAAGAAGCCGCTTAAAATAAGGTAGGCAATTTCTCTAGAAAACCCCTGTTGGTTGCCCCCTATAACTCCCCCCTCCCCACAAGTAGGCGAGGAGCCAGCAGCGGACGCGGATGTTCTCACGCGCGTCGTCTTCGTCTCTTATGAGAGGTGAGTAAGACCACGATATGGTCATGTCTTCTTGGTGTTCTTTTCTGTAGGTCAAGGGGACAGAGAAGGGCGCGAAAAGGATTCAGTGTTTGTGTGATGACCCGTGAATGAGGACCCAGAGGCGAGGCCACACTGTGGCCACGCAGTGGGACCTGGGACCTACGGCCATGATGACGATAAGAGGCGCGATAAGGGGGCGATGCACGCCGAACAGGGCTTGGCCACCATATGGCCATGCCGTCTCACAGCGGACCCGCGGCCAAACAATCCTGCGTGGTGTGACATCTGGTTGACGGGAAGAAGGGACAGCGTGGACACACTGTGCAAACGCCTGCCTACGCACGCAGCCCGACGAGACCATATTGTGGCCACACCTTCTGTGGCGCGATTGTCACATCGTGGCCCTTCGACGACTAAGTGACGGTCCCCTCAGCAGACACGACGGCACTTTTGCTGGAGAGCCCCGTGCCGTGGCGGACGACATGGCCATGGCCATTCCATCTGTTCACGACACATTCAATTCCGAAAATGGCTCGCCCTAGCAGGCTTAGAGGGCTGCTAAACTGTTAACGTGCTAACAGTTTACTGACACTCCCTCTTCTTTACAACTTCCAGCCCCCACGATTGGGGAGTGGGGAGTCGCCTGCGCGCCTGCACCGGCTCGGCTCGGCTCACGGCACCGCTCGGCTCGGCTCGGCTCGACCCTCCCAACATCAACAAAACGACATAACCTCAAATGCTAGACGTAAAACGAAATACAAACTCGCTTAAAATGATAACGACAACTATGAAAAGGTACACAACATTTTGTCGCCACCGCTGGTTTTCAAATCGCTGCCAGCCGCTGCTGCCTGAGCATGACAAACAGAAAATAAACGAGAATGGCAACGCAGCACTGTGGGTAAAGACAACGGCAGCCGAAGTATCGGATAACATTTCCGCTCTCCTACTTCACCCTCACCCATTCGCACGAGAATCCCAACCAAACGTTAAACTCACTTTGTTCACTAGCTCCCTGCAACCTCCTGGAAGTGGCGCCACGAACGGAGGAACCCGTTTCGTTCCCCACACGGGCGGGCTGGAGCAGTAGGGCAGGCCACGCGAGCACGGGTCCCACAGAGAGCACGGCGGCGCACGGCTGGCACGGCGACGGTGCGGGGGGAGCGGGGAGAGCGGGCGCGGCGGCGCAGCCGGCGCAGCAACACCACTTTGGGAAGGAGGAGGAGGGGGCAGGGTGAAGGGGGTCGAGCGGAGTGGGGGTGGAGACGCTCGCGCAAACATTCTTCGAATGGTAGCTAATGGTAGTTACAGAGGGAGTGCCGAGGCCGAGGCGGCAACGGGGGTGGCCATAAAAATCCAAAAGTAAACTTTCCAGCTTCCAGCACGAACAATGATGGGGAGCCAAGACTGATCTCCAGCTTCCAGCCCGTCCATCGCGTAACAAGGGGTGGACCACGAAAATAAAACCCCAATGAGGCATTCCGATAATGCTGAAATACAGAAGAATGCGGGGAACAAGAAAGCAGAAGTCATCATGTCATAGTGTTATCCCCGCATTCTTGTTCTGTTCAGCCTTGCCGGAACGCTTTATTTCTCGCTAGAAACATGACTTACTGTCAGGGGGGTGCGGATCCAACCCCGCGTACGCCATGTAGGCGCTGCTCGCAGTGCGCCGGGCGCCGTCATCGTCGATCGTGGGACAGTGTCGGGCCACTACTGCCACCCTAGCCTAGCCTAGCTAGCCTAGCCAGCCAGCCCTACAGCCCTACCCACACTGCCTCCCGCCCGCCTAGCCCCCTAGCCCCGCGCCACCCGAGCCCGGGGACGGGGGACGGGCTGCGACGAGCGCTGGCGGAGGCCTTTTTTCCGTCCGTTCTCTGGAGGGGGACGCATAGGAAGTTGGGGGGGGGGGAGGCAGGGCATCGTGTTTCGGGCTGAGATCAGTGATAGTGGCAACTTATCTTGGGCGAAAAGGTCCTGGCCTGGCGAAGTGACCTGGTTCGTAGTAGGGAGTTCTGCGGAGTTATGTCATTTTGGAACGAGAACTCTCACAGGTGACAGATCCAGCTGTGGTGGCACACATAGCTAGCGATGTGCGTGCACTCATTACAGTAAAAAGATGGTTGCTCTTCGGCCGCAGCTCGGACGCTCGGCTTTTAGGCGCAGAGAGATCTGATTTTCTGTCAAAGATGTCACGATTTCTAGAGGTGGATCAGTGAGACGCGACCTAAGGTGATTGACTTGATATGGTTCTGTCTTTGACAAATCGAACGACTCATTCATTACATATTGGCAGTGACTGCAAGTTTTATTGTAGCTAGCACTAAAAATACCATACAAATTAAAATAGTACAAAAATTAAAAGGGGGGAAAGCAGTCTTAATACTGTAAGTTGTACGGCGCGAGTACCGCTCTTCCAATCACATATAGGTACACAAAAAGTACAATTTTTTCTTAAACGGTGTCATTAGTCGTCATTTCAATACTGAAGCAAGTGTTACAGGATAGTGCAACATGGCAGACCACCATCGTCTCCGCGCCTCTGTCCTCCTGCTTCTGCTCGCACTTCACGGCCTTCTCCTGGCCCACCATCTTCTCCCTGCTCCCGCGCCAGCTCCTGCCCCCGCACCAGCTCCAGCTCCTGCTCCTGCGCCTGCTCCTGCGCCTGCTCCTGATCCTGCTTCTGCCCCTGCTTCTTGCTGCTCCCCCAGCAGCAACAGTCGTCGTCGTCTGAGTCCTGTAACAAACGTGCCGAGATTCACGCGTGCTTTCAAATGGGTGGCTCCGATTCGCTATATGAGCAAGCCGTCGTTATAAGCCGCGTTGAAGTTGAGGAGAGGGCGAGCGCCTGCCGATAGCGATCTGATGACTGATGACCACGCCTTCTTCATGCCTTATCGGGTAGGGCGCGGCGGAAGGAAATGAGTGGGGGTGCGCCGGCCGCGACGTGCGAAGAGTCCTCCCTGCTCGTTTGGTCCTGATCTACTACTCCTTCTCCAACTCACCAGAAAAATATCGCAGCAGCCGAGGGTTGCTCCGGCGCAGGTGTAGTCACCGCAGCCACCGCAGTCACCGCAGTCACCGCAGTCACAGTCACAGTCGCAGTCACCGCAGTCAGCGCAGTCCCCGCAATCCCCACAGTCCACGTCCATGTCGCCGAAATTGCGCCCTCGGCGTCGCCTGCAGCTCGAGTTTGAGGCCGGTCCGCCGGTCTGCTCCTCAAGGTCACCGGTGGTCGTCCGCGCTCAGCGCCTCACTGGCCAGAGCTCGCCCGCACTCGCCTACTCGCGCTCGCCGCGTCCCGCCGGTGGTCTGGTCCCGGACTGGACTGGTTGAGTTCGAGTTTTGCTCGGTGTGTGGTGCTGCGTGCTGCGTGACGGCGCAGGAGTGAGTGAATCAGTGGGGGGGGGGGGGGGACCTAAACATATCGCCCGCCCGCCGCTCGGCCGGCCAGTACAGTACGTACCGGCCGGCGAGGTGCGGGCGAGTGTCTCGAGTGACCGGTCCTGACGTCAGGGACGTGCACATTTGTTTGAAGCCGTGGCATAAGTTGAATCTGTTCAATACTGAGGCAAGTGGTACTGGATGGTGCAGCAGATGGTGGAGCCTCTGATTTCAGCTCGCCCTTATTCTTCATCTCGCTGCTCTGTCAGCAGCGACAGTCGTCGTATGCGTTCTGTAACAAACGTGTTGACCCAGACGCAGGGTTTGAGAGGGTGACCAGCGCCAGCATCTCAGTCGGCATCGATCAGATCCCGCCCTGATCCCGCCAGGGTAGCGGTAGGCGGCGCGGCGCCAGCGGGCGCCAGGGTGGCGCCGGGAGGGCGCCGGCGGGGAGCCGGCGGCGTGCGCGGCTCAGTAGCTCAGATCAGTGGCTGTGCCAGTCCTGCTCATCTCCATGTTTAACTCCAATGAGGGTTACGAAGTCGGTCCACATACTAAGGTGGGACGTCAGCCGTCAGTCTGTCGTCCTCTGCTATATTCCTTCACCAACTATGTATACGTAACTCACCACAAAAAAAGCCGTGGGTGTCGATGTTGACGCTTGACGGCGGTCTGGTGGCTCGCTGTGTGCGTGCATGCGCACTTCTCTCTCGGAATCAATGTGTTAGGGTGGTGGGGGGCATTGGGGGCCTAAACATTTCTCCCGCTTGTGCGCGTGGGTGTCTCGAGTGGGTCCTGCCCTGCCCTGCCCGATTTATTCAGGGCCGACTGCTCTGATGGATGGATGGATGGTCTGTGACATGTATACACATTATGAAGCGTACGAGTAGAGTAGCCTATGTAACTCTATTGATACAAGTACGTTGCGCTTGCCTCACAGGGCCACACAAGGGTACTCTGTGTCTTATGGGAAGGCTGAGAACATAGTGTTTTGGAGCACAGAGGTTTTGTCAAACATGAAAGGAATCCTTCCGTACCTTCTCAAATGGAAGAGACTTTTCAGAGTGGCAATGTACACACGCCACATATGAGTTACAAAAATTTTAATCACTATGTATTTTTAGTCCGTCGCAAAGTCATAGTCGGGTGGTGGGGGCGGAACCGGGGGTGGTTCGGATGGCAAGGTGACACCGTCCAGCTCCATGAGCTGGAGTCGAATCTCCATATCCGCGAGCTCGTCCAAATCCCTTTTCACAGTCTGCGAGTACGGCTCCTTGTCTTTGCCTGGGAAGAGGTGTAGAGACACATAACATGTACTGTAGCACGCGCCATGATCATGATCAGGACCCACCGACTAGGCAACCCGCTCGCACGCCTGTGTGCGGTACAGTATAACTTCAGAAGTGCGCGGGGGTTAGCCACCTGTTGCCCGAAATAGATAAAATAATGTGTCATATTGGACAAAACGCCTTACCAAGAAGCATGTTGAGCCCATCGGCCCAGGCAAGGAGGGTTGGCGCATCCTTGGCGATGAGATCCAAGGAGGGCACCTCGCTGTCGTTGGGGTCGAGGGTGAGCGACAGCGCCAGGTCCACGCCTTGCTTCTGACTCCTGCGTGCGCACGAGGACGTTCCAGTGAGAAATAGTGTCACGATAATCGTAACGATATCGCTTTCAAAAACGTTTCGACATCGTTGTGTTGGACTCGGTGGGATTGTCTTGGGCTAACCTGGAGGTTCGGATGTGCGTGCATTTCTTGCCGGTGAGGACGGCCGTGACGGAGGACAGGGGCAGCGATAGCGGCGGCTCCCCGCTCAGGTCGCCGTCGTCCTTCCCCTCGGGGCAGTCGGCGTACAGCAGCGCGGCGTCCCCGGGAGCCAACCAGACCCAGACGGGGCCGCGCTTGACGCCCTTGCCGACCCCGGTCCTGGAGAGCTTGCCGGGCCTCCGGAAGCGCGCGCCCGCCCGCAGCGTGTCCAGGCGCTGCTGCCTCACGAGCTGGTAGAGCTTGGCGCGGCTGCGCTCCCGCAGCTGCAGCACGCCGGGCGCGCTCAGCACCCCGGACACGCGCTCCCGCTCCCACAGCGCGGCCACCGCCGAGTACGGCAGCGCGCTCAGCCAGCTGTCGAGCTGGTCCCAGCTGCTTACCTGCGCGCGCAGCGCCTCGCGGAACTGTCGCCGCACCACGCGGAACACCTGCACGGAAAAAAATAAAAATCGGTTCCGTGCTAATCGATTTAGCAGGCAAATTTGGCACCCCTGCCAAAAATTTAGCTATAGGATAAAATATTTAGCTGTACTGCTAAATAGTATTGGCGATACAGCTAGTCCATTGCTTCAGTTTGCTGTACAACTAAAAGTTTAGCACTGGAGCTAAAAAAAATAGCTGGGCCTATGCTGACGAATTTTTTGCACCAGTGCTAAAAAAATAGCTAGGGTGCCATATTTATTTTTGCGTGTGCCCGGGCAGAGAAGCAGCGCAGCTGTGAGATCGCCCAGGGACCCATAGGGGCAGGTCCAAGGGGCAAGGGGTCGAATGCCACACCGGCCAGCGCCCCCAGCGCCAGATGAGACGCGCACCTTGTCCTGATCGCGCTGCGTCTTGGCCCGCATCTCGCGTCGGGTCTTGGCCAGGAGGTTGAGCCCGCGGCAGAACAGTTCGTGGAAGAAGGGCACGTCCCTAGAGAACAGCAGGGGCTGGTACAGGTTGGACTTGGCGGAGGAGGGGGTGCCGTCGGGGTCCCTGCAAAGGAGCAGCTCCGCGCCCAGCAGCCGCACGAGCCGCTCGGCCGTGTTGTTGAGCGAGCTGTACAGCGCCTGCTCCTCCTCGAGGGCGCGCACGGCGAGGCCGGGGTGGTAGTCTCGGAGGTAGTCGAGGCACTCCTGCCCCAGCCTGCTCGGCGGCACCTCGGGCTCCATCGCGTCCTCGGGGAGCTCGGACCACAGGGTGGAGTGGCTGCCTCGGTGGCTGGGCCTGCACCACGCGCTGTCGTCGGAGGCCAGGCTCGTCACCGAGCCCATCGAGTCTCTGCTGACGCTCCCCTGCGTGTAGGTCATGCTCGCCGGAGACAACGACCTGCCGTCGGCCTCGACGTCGGCGCTGGCGGGCCGGAGCAGGCCGTCGGTCCGGGTGGGCGGGAGCAGCTTGTAGGGCGCGTCGTCCAGCGACCGCCTGTCTCCGGGGAGGACTACCCTTTCGGCGTGCTCGGCGTCGCCCTCGCACCAACTGTGGCTGTGCAGCAGCGAGCTCGCCTGGCGACAGAACATCACAAGCATAGGGCCAGCCGCTTGGAGGAACGCGCGAATCTCTGCTGCCGCTTTTGCCGCCGACTTACAGCAGACTTCCGCCGCCGTCGCGTGTGACGGGGTGGTGGCACGGGTGGCCGGTCTGGCGCGACGAGGCTGGGGTCGACGGGGGTGTCGATGGACTCCTGGAGGGGCTGTAGCACCAGCTTCTGGAGGTTGTACAGCTGACGAGCCATGTTCGAGCGGACTGGAGAGCACAGTACGTTCTGGACGATTGTGGCACACACCTTGAGAAGCAGGGGGTGTACCCGGGAATGGGTGTGAGTAACTCTGAATGGCGACAAGCGAAATAGGTCGGCAGTAGATGTAACGCACCTGGGGCGACGTGAGAGTCTTGGTGGCCTGCATCTTGGCCTCGGGGCTGCCGGGCCCGAGGCGCGCCTCCCTCGCGGCGAGGACGTTCATCAGCTCGAGGCCGTGCGTCTGCACCCCGGGCTTCTCCGTGTACCACAGCATGGGCACCACGTCCAGGACGCTGAGGTGCTGCGCCGCGGACACGGCCCAGGGCTGCGCGCTGACGGCGGCCAGCAGCCGCAGCGACATCTCCAGGAGGGTCGGCTCCACCGACTGCTCGGCGCGTATGTACTCGCTGAGGCGCTTCATCACCGCGACCAGGTCCGCCTCGTCGCCGCTCAGCACGCCCTGCCGCACCAGGCTAAGCAGCGCCCTGGATCACAAGGCAGTGTCTTGGATTCAGCGAACTGTACTATGATGGTTGAATGGCCCCGCCCACATCTGGAGATAGGTTAGCGCTCGCAGACATGCGGGTGAGTTTGCCTGCACCGAGAAAAATGTGATCTCACTTCAAGTACATTTTGACTCAAGAGGAATTGTATTTTTCTTGACACAAATCTGTTTTCTCGCCTGGTTTGAGAAAATTTTAACATTCGAACAATCTTAACATATCGTCTTGTGTCAAGAGTAAAATAAATATATCATTGCTCGGGGTCACCACGAGACGATAGGCAAACCCGCCCAATACGCCTGTGATGGTGACAGTAACTGCGGAAATGGGATGGGCCGAATCAGCCACAGGTCATCATGATTCAAACGTCTTGCCTGAGGGTCCAGAGCAGCTCCTTGTGCCGGAGGCGCTGCCCCTTCCGGTCGTTGACGAGGAGGCCGAGAAGCAAGTCCACGACGCCGGGCCGCTCCAAGAGCGCTGCCACGAAGTTGGGGTCGGTGCACAGCTCGGACAGCCTCTGCAGCGCCCACGGCCGCTCGTCGGGGTTGTTTCTGCAAGCAGGGTCGGGGACATTGCGGAGAGTTGATCGGGGTCCGATGAGGAACCCCGTGCTCTTTTGTAGGTATACTTTACCGCAAGCAGGCGTGCAAGCGGGTTGCCTAGTCGGTCGGGGCCGTCGTAAGGCGCCGTGGTCAGCGACGGTAAGCAGACCCGCCGCACGCCTGCGTGCGGTAGTATAACTTGCTGTCTCAGACACTTCTCACACTCACGCCTTGCCGTTGAGCTTGTCCAGGATGAGGTCGGCGAACACCCCGGGCGCGTACGTGAGGACGAGCTCGGCGCCGTTCTTCAGCACCTCGCCCCGGTTGAGCTCCGTGACGTACTTCTGGCCGCCGCCGGCGCGCGCGACGAGGGCCAGCGAGTAACGGGCTTCCCTCCAGCGAATGTCGCAGTCGTTGCACAGGCCGCGGCACACCTCGTCCAGGGGAAGGCGCTGGTCGAGGGCCAAGAGCTGCGACTTCCCGTTCACCGTCACCGCCACTTTCACCTGAAAGTCGAGCAAGTGATAGCCCATCATAGCCTTGATTGAGCGGATGACCGGAACGCCGCGGACTCGCGTGCTCTTACGAGGGATGCTCTCTGGCCCGGTCCTGGCGGCGCCTGCTCGTCGATCGGCGCGTCCAGGTCATCGTTGACGACGGTGGCGGCGTCCTCATCGTCGTCCCGTTCGCCGATGGTGACTGTGTCCTCGTCGCTGTCCGTCACGTCGTCCACGACGTCGTCGTGGTGCTGGCTGTCTGCGCGGCCTTCCATAGCTCGAGCGCGGCAGCCCAAAACTGACTTCCTGCAGCTGCTCCCCGACGGTCGCGACGACGCGCCAAGGCTAACTGCCGCTGAGCGCACCGATATCGCGGGAGGAGACCCTGATAATCAGGAGTAGGTGCGGCAGCGCGGCGGGGCGGGGCGGTGCGGGGCAGGGCGGGGCAAGGTGTGCCGGCGCCGCGGCGCAGTGGGTCACGCCGCAGGTGGGGCGGGGGGCTTGGGCCACCGGGCCACCGCGACGAACGGGGCTTGCAGTCGCTTTCAGGCAGGAGGGGGGTAACGCGTACAGTCCTCCCCAGAACTCCCACACACTTATCCCCTTATCACCTATGGCACAAACAGGCCTTTCCTCCCTCGCTAAGGCGGCGAATATGAACATGAACAAGGCAGCCACTGCGAGAGCGGTGGCACCCGTGAGGATGGGGAGCGCGACTTTGGGCACCGTGCATGACCTTTGCCACCCACAGGACGTGTATCGTCTCCTTGAGTAGACGGGTACTAACGGCGACAACGCCCTTCGCCCTTTGCCCCTCGCCCCTCCCGACAGGAGTCACAGTCAGTCGTTCGCACCCGCCTTCCCTCCCTAGGGTATCTGATCTGGTCCTCCCCTCTGCTGACTCCGCGCCGCGGGCGCCGCTTTCCTGCCTGCAGCGTCGTGCGAATAAGCACAAGTTCGATGCAGTCAGTGCAGACCGCACCCGTCCTGTCACCGGCGACACAATGATTGTTTGGGTGTTATTTTGTCTATTTTTATCGTGTGTCTCGGGTTTGGGCCAGTCGCAGTTATACGGTGATGAATTCCACGAGGAGTTACTGCTAAAACAGTTGCCCAGTGGCCATGTCTACTCCTATTTCCAATTCACAACTCTGTGGGAAAATGGTGGTGATGAGCCCAGTAAGTGCCTAACCTCTTGTTTATTTATTATTTTGTAAATCTTCTAGTTAGGTAATATCTTCAACAAATATTACTCTTCCTACAAAGCTGGTATATCTCGAGCCTCTTCCTCACATAATTTTAGAAACTGACATCCCATGTTAGTGGGTTGATATATTATCATAGTGTGCTGATATTGAACCTTGAAGACCACCTCCTGGCCAACTTGGAGGTTAAGAGGTTAGGTTCTCGTTGAGTGACAATCAGCTGATCACAATGGTAAACAAGAAGGGAGATAATAATCCAGAAGTTGATACCAAGAAGCTTCTGGAAGAGATTAACTCACTAAAAACAATTTGTCAGCAAGTCCGAGATGCCCAGGCTGAGTGTCTGAAAAGTCAGGAGTTTATAAACACTGACTACGAATCACTCAAGAAGACTCAGAAGAGTATTTTAACCAAACTTAAAAATGTGGAAGATAAAATGGACAAGCTTACAAAAGCCTGTGCAGAAAAAGACAAAATTATTCTAACTCTTAAGAAGAGGGTGATAAGTTTGGAAAATCACTCACGAAGAAAAAATATTGAAATACATGGTGTGTTTGAATTGGAACGTGAAAGTGTGGATGACATTGTAGTAAGAGTGTCGCACCAACTTGGTGTGCCTTTAAAGAAGGAAGATATTGAGGCTGCTCATCGTGTCCCTACCAGGGCAGAAGGCAAGCCTAAACCAATCATTGCAGAGTTGAAGTCAAGAGCAAGAAGGGAAGAAATTATTGCAGCCAAGAAAGAAATATGCAGTACTGACATAGTGAAGTCTTCCCAAAAAGGAAGAGTCTTTGTTTATGCACAAATCTCCCCCGAGTTAAAATCACTTAGGTGGGAGGCCAAGAAAAAAGCAAAGGCCTCAAACTGGAAGTTTGTCTGGATTAAGGATTGTACGCTGTTAGCAAGAAAATCAGAGAATGACAGACAAATAATTAGAATCGAGTCTATTGAGGACCTCGATAAAATATGTTGACTGTCTGCTGTTTCTATTTGTTGTTATTCTTAATTTCTCATGACTGAGTTGTTAAGTAGCTACATTAAATCTGTGTGCAGACGACACAAGGAAAGACTGAAAATAGTGCACATAAATGCACAATCTTTGAATGATCATGCTCATTTCTCTGAGTTCCAACATGTCTTCTGTGATAGTGGAGTAGATGTTGTCACTGTTAGTGAAACATTCTTCAAAAACTCTAGTCAGACTGATGTCACTAATTTTAATGTCTTCTATGTCAACAGGAAAAATAGAAATGGAGGTGGAGTGGCTGTTTATGTATCAAACAGATTCAATGCTAAATTACTAGATAAATCAAATGGTGATGCACTCAGACCGGAGTTCATCTTACTGGAACTGAATTGCAAACAATTTAAAATTCTACTGGCTGCTGTCTATAGACCACCTAAAGTGGGACATATGGATGAGTTTGTAAGTTCTATGTTCAAATTTCTACCTCAGTATCCAAATGCCATAATAGCTGGTGATTTAAATGCACGATTTGGTAGTGGAGCTTTTGAAACCAGAAATGTAGAAGAGAGTTTGTACATGTGTAACCTAACCCCTATTCCATACGAACCAACCTACCATACAAAGTACTGTGACTCTACGTTGGATGTGATTGCTAGCAACATTCATGATTTATTAATTGAGTTTGGCCAGACACCTGCACCAGGTTTCTCTAGTCATGACTTGCTGTATGCAATTTATAATTTAAAAGTTGAAAAGCCCAAAAAAGAAACCATCAAGTTCAGAAATTTTAATAAAATAAACAAGGAGTTACTGAAAGAAGATGCAGCGCAGGTTCCATGGCATGAAATCTATAAGTTACACAATATTGATGATAAGGTGGCACTGTTTAATTCATTTATGACTGAACTTATGAATAAACATGCACCCATCCGTACTGTCAAGGTTAAGGATTGTTCGCCCAAATGGTTTACTCCAGAAATACTTCAACTCATTGCACTCAGAAATAATGCGAGGAAAAAACATCTTTCAACTAAATGTTGTCATGACTATGAGGCTTTTAGAGTGTTGAGAAACAGAACTAAACAAGCAATCAAATGTGCCAAAATAAAGTACTTTCATGGTATGTTTAAAAAACGCAAATCAGGTAAAGAGCTCTGGCATAATATCAAGTCTCTGTCTTCAAATAAATCCCAAGAAGGCCATATCAAGTCAGGAGCCTTTTCAGCTGATGACCTCAATGAACATTACTTAAAAGTTAGCTCAATAAGTGATGAGAATAGAGTGGAAAATGCAGTTCTGCAATATGAATGCTATCCGGATTATGCTGGAGAAAAGTTTTACTTTAAGTTCGTGACTCCTGACACTATTGCAAAAGCTATTAATAGTATAAAATCCAATGCAATTGGAGAGGATCAGCTGCCAGGACAGTTTATTAAGTTATGCCTGGACCAGATTATTTTTGTTCTTGAACATTTGTTTAATTTTTGTTTACAATCATCTGTTTTTCCTGAAGTGTGGAAGGCTGCAAATATCTTACCTATCCCTAAGATTAAAAATGCAGAACAATGTAAGGACTTCCGTCCAGTAAGCATCTTATGCTTCTTAGCCAAAGCACTGGAAAAAATTGTGCATCAACAAATTTCTGGTTTTCTTAATGAAACAAATCAGGTGAATGAACTACAGTCTGGTTTCAGACCAGGATGCAGTACAACTACTGCACTACTTAAAGTTTGTGATGACATCAGAAGATCAATTGACAAAAGAAGATTAGTACTGTCGGTCCTACTAGATTTCAGTAAAGCCTTTGATAAGGTTCACCATGGACTTCTAATAACAAAACTTAGAAAAATGGGCTTCTCTAATTCTGTAATATTTTGGATGTATGCCTACCTCTCAGATAGGGTCCAGAGAGTGAAAAGTGGCGATGCTTTTGTGTCTGAATGGCTGTATATTCTAACAGGAGTTCCGCAGGGAAGTGTGTTGGGACCTCTTCTGTTTCTACTGTATATAAATGACATATCTGATGTGTTCTATAAGTGCTGCTATCATTTATATGCTGATGACTTGAAAATCTACTACAGCTTTGAGTTGCCATCTTACAATGAGGCAGTGTGCAATATTAATATGAACTTGGTTAATCTTAAGGATTACATTGATTGTCACAATCTTTGCCTGAATGTTGAAAAGACACAACCCATCATATTTGGAACAGCCCAAACTGTGAAACAGCTAATGCTAAACAATGTACCGCAAGTTAACATAAATGGTACTTCTATACCTTACCAGGAGACTGCGACCTATCTTGGAGTAACTTTAGACAATACTTTGACTTGGAACCAACAATGCAATAACACCATCAACAAGATATTTAAAACCCTTAGTATTGTTAAAAGAAATTTTTGCTATCTTCCTTATAGTATAAGAAAACAGATTGTTGAGTGTCTATTGTTTCCCATTTTTGATTATGCTCTAGTTGTGTTAACAGATCTTCCTAAAACTACATGTGAAAGGCTACAAAAAGCACAAAATGCTTGCGTAAGATTTGTGACTTGTGTGCACTGGATGGACCACATTACACCATCTTATGCTGAACTAAAATTCCTCAAGATAGCTGATCGAAGAGTTTTGGCACTGTCAATTCTAATGTGGAAAGTCATGAAAACCAAATCACCTCCCTATCTTTATGAGTTGTTCAAATTCAATACCAACAGACATGGACGATCATCAGATCACAACTTAATTATACCTCCACGTAATACCACTAAGTTTGCTAACTCTTTCTGTGCCACTGCTACCAGACTGTGGAATCACTATAAGATGTTCAACTACATGAACTTTAATCAACCTCGAGCACTAAGACAAAAAGTGTTTCAAACATTACTGAACAGTTATACATCTTCCTAACTATTTTATTCTTGCATTTATTAATTACTCTGTTATATTTTATGTTCTTTTATAAGCATATTTATTTATATATTTTATATTAATATTCTAAACTTGTTTTACTAATGTTATATTTTTGCAAATGAGAGCGGTAGGTTTTACGCCAGTGGGGCAAACATTTCTGTAGCCCTTTTGTAATTCTCTACCTTAAATAAATCAATCAATCAATCAATCAATCAATCAATCCCATTGCATTTTTTCTGCTTGCTCTGACAATTTAAAACAACAATCACCGCTGTACAAACATATCCACAATTGTTATTCTTACATCATTTTAATTATCACTGCTCTTTTTTTCAGATCATCACTGCCACCTCTTTCCTCAATCATTGTCTGAAGTCTTACATTTATACGATGTAGATGAGATGCACCTTAGTTTGACAGGCGGCCTGTGGCGACATGAAAATTGGGGATATCCTGTTGTTAGTGCCCCTCCTGGAGCAGAGCTTTGGGCTTGGTTCAAGGAAGGAACTGAAGAGTAAGTAAACTTTCTGCTCTACTTTGAGCCATTGGCATATACTTTATTTTCAATATTCCATAACTGGTTTCCTGTTTAATTTTCCTTAGTGTGGACAAAAAATGGACACTTCTCAGTAATGCCCTTTCTGGATTATTTTGTGCGTCCCTAAACTTTATCAATCCCCAGCAAAGTTTAAACCCTAAGTATAGCTTTACTCCATTGGGTGCATATGCCTCAGCTTCTCAGAACAGATCTCTTCTACGTTATTCAACTTTACCCAGGGAAATTGTTTGCACAGAGAATTTGACTCCATTCAAAAAGTTACTGCCTTGTGATTCTAAGGTATTGTATCTACCATCTGAATCTAGTATCCCCAAATCTCGTTTCCAAATGATTTTGACTGTTGATTTTCTTTTTCTTTGAAATAGAAGGGATTGTCATCTCTTCTAAATGCAGGAAATATTCATAATGCTAACTATCACTCACTAGGTATCCATGTAAGACCTCAATGCAAGGTAAGACTTCTCAATTTTATTAGAAAGAGCCCTTTTTCTTTTTTCTTGTGAGTAATACTTTTTCTTCTTTATTTCACAGGATGTACACTGTCTTCAGACTGTTCTTGAATTGAAACAGACTGTCTCTTTAGTGTATGATTTAATTATACTTGGTCCTGAAAGTCGAGATTGGTCTTTTAGAAAGTTGTTTGGTGTTGGCCTTGCTGGCTCGTGTCCACTGGCAACCACTAGCAAAATATATGTTGACACTAGCTCCAATGGGGTATGTTTCAGTACAGTTCTTACGAAAGTGTACACAGTTTGTGTCATCAGTCATTTCATGGACATTTAATTTTGCAGACCTCATCTGTTTATACCTTGACTCCTGATCCTACTGAGTTTATAAGTAGTACTCGAGGTGGTTACAACACTTTGTTTGCTGTTTATGATATCAAGAAAACAAATATTATTACTATGTTCAGCATATCAAGTACTCACAAAGGACCTCGGGTGCAATCCCTTAATAGTCCACCTGTTTTGCATGCCACCAGATATATTGTTGGTAAGATTCTCAGATACTGTCCATTTCTCTTCTTATTTTCTCTCAAACTAATTGTTTTTGTTTTAAATAGGATATGGTCAAGAGCATGGTGGTATTGTCACAAAGGTGCACAATAATCACTGGAAAGATATGGACATTATACTTTTTGAAAATATTCCCTGGTTTCTTCCTATTTATTATCACACCTTAAAAGTCACAGCTAATGGAGGAAAGCAAGTACTTACCCCTTGTGAGTGATTGAAAATCTTTTTGTTTCAAATTTATTTTTGTCTTTTATTAATATTTATTGTATTTAATTTTTAGATAAAAAGCACTACATACCAGGGCGGGATCGTAGTAGACCATATGCCCTGGAGCTTGTAGTTACTCTCCCACCTCGCTCTGTAACAGAAATTTATGTGGAGTTTGACTACAGCTTCTTGAAATGGCAGGAGTACCCTCCTGATGCAAATCACGGTTTCTATGTGGGTGCTGCTGTGATTACTTCTATCCTCCCTCACACCAAAAACTACACTGGTATTCCCATTGATGGATCGACATTTTCATCAAGGTAAACTAATTAATTAATTGATTGAACTTGCATTCAGATTCTTTGAAGTTTTGCCTAAGGTATTTTTGTGTGTTTCAGTATTAATGCTTCACGGGACTCATATCCAGTGACTCTTCACACTGAAATTTTACTGGTTACGCTTCCTACTCCTGATTTCAGTATGCCATACAATGTGATTTGCTTAGCATGTACTGTTGTTGCCCTTGCTTTTGGACCTTTACACAATCACACAACAAAGAGGTGAGAAATATGGTAGATTAACCTACTGTAATTCATTTTGTATCATCAAAATTTTTCAATACTTAACTATTGTTTCAGGTTGCAAATGTTGGATCCATCAGAAGAGACAAAAGGTCTATTAACCACTTTACGAATGAGGCTTAAGTCTTTCTTATGCAAAAGCTCTGAAAAGAAAGAAGAAACCCCTGTAGAAACCAAAAGCAGCAAATCAAAAACTAAAGAATCACCCCAAGAAGAGAAACTTTGTGAGAGTAAACCAATCATCCGTAAAAAAGTAAAAGCCTCAAAGTCAAGCTCATAATAATTTTTTTCTCATTTTTATAACATTTTTTTAAACTATGAAATTAAAAGTTGTAACTGTTAATGGATAAGCAAGATACTGTGATGACCAGTTAATGGTGATGTATTTGTTATGTAGCTTGCTATTTTATGGATTCAGTATTAGTATATATTTACCTTTGTACAAAATTATAGACAATGTGATTGTAGGATGTTATAATTGTTCATAGACCTAATACTGCATGTATGCTGCCATTTCTGTTTTCCATTCTTCATCTAGTCACATTCCTTGCAAGGATGGTGAATTTTGTAGAAGACTAGAAAAAGTCGCTTATATTGTATTGGCTGTCTGTTAGACAACCTTTGGTATGTAACTTGACCAGTAGCAATAAAAGTATTGGACTGAACTGTATGAGTTTGTTGTTTAAATTTCACCTTCAGTCCACTGATAAACATTCTGAATGAGAATGAAATAGACAATAGTACAGGCTCATTAATGTATAATAAAATTCCTTTACAAACAAAAAACAATAATATTACTGTACAATATTAATATTGCTACAATATAATTACAATCAAGTTTGCTTAAACTCAGAGTACAAAGGGGGTTGTACAAAAGAAGCAGTTTGTACATAAGAGGTAGATTGAACAAAAGTTTGCGGTGGTTGCGCAAAGACTGGTCGGTTAGTAAAACTAGGAAGTTGGGTTTGGGGTTGGGATGGGTAATGGGGTGGGATTTGGGGTTGGGATGGGTAATGGGGTGGGATTTGGGGTTGGGATGGGTCTTGGGATTGGGATGAGTAATGGGGTGTGATTTGGGGCTGGACCTGGGGTTGCACACTTGTTTGTGCAGTGGAGTACGGTGCACGCGAGGTAGTTACAGAGTCAGAAGCATAAGGAGAGGGGGGAAAATACCCTTGCCGGGGACGCAGAAGTTCTGCATCTCTTGTCAAGGAGAGCAGCTGAGTCGCACGCGCTATGGGCACCAAGTTCATATGCTCCACATCCTGGTGGTCAATGAGGGACCACTCGTCGGGCAGGGACGCCGGACACACGGAGCAGGTGCTGGGCGTGCTGGTGGCGGCGCTGCTGACAGGGTCGAGCTGGGGCTGCCACAGCTTGGGCTGCGTGAACAGGTGGCTGGGCGCAGGCAGGGACATGTGCCTGCTCTCGCAGGCGTGCTCGTGCAGGAGCGCGACGCAGGGGAAGCTGCGGTTGCAGCCCTCCTCGCGGCATCGGAAGGGAGTGCTGCCGGGGTGCTGCCTGCAAAAGTCGGACAGAACAGTTGGGTAAAATAAACGGGAAAAGCTACTCTGAAAAACAAAAAAATCTAGAAAGTTCAATATCCTTCTAGAGCAAACAAAATGAGTGATCATACATTGCAGATAAAATCCATCCTTGATTTAAGTTAGTTTTACAATTTAGTCACACCCTATTTATTGTTCAAACCCCAACTTAAAGTTTTACTTTCTTTAAAACTCATGTTAATTTTAGAAACAATGTCAGATCCGGTGCCTCGTCTTACCTTCGGATGTGCTGGGTGAGGCCGGCAGGCGCGCGGAAAGACTTGGAGCACAACGGGCAGGCGAAGGGGGAGACGCCGGAGTGCTTCTGCCGCCAGTGGTCGTTGAGCAGCTCCCGCGTCACGAAGGGCACGCAGCATGCCAGGCAGCGCTCCTGAGCGTTGTCCAGGTTGTGCCTCTGTCGATGCGTCTGCAGAGCCAAGGGCGCGTCAAAGGCCAAGCTGCAGCCCGGCTCGTCGCAGGCGAAGGGCGTGCAGTTGGCGTGCTCCAGGCGAACGTGGCTGCCCAGCACCTTGGGGTCCTTGGCTCGGAACCTCCTGAAACAGGTAGACAAAGAACAGGTCAGTCTCACAGGAAGGTGTGTGGGTACATGTAGGGATTTTAATTCTACAGAAAAGTAATTTGGGGAATTTTTTTCAAGAATATATCTTTATTTAACCCGAGGGGTACACCACTCCGATTCTGGGCGTACACCTACTTTTAGTTAATTTTCTTTCGCCGTGACTTTTTGACTTTTTTTTGTACTTTAATTTTACCTTTTTTTTTGGCTTTTTGATCAAATTTATTTGACTTCTATGACTTTTCCCTGCTATTTTTATTCAAAAATAAGGGAGAGTCGAATTTTGGGGGGGCTAATAATAAGGTTTTTTCAAGACTTTTTGGTACTATTTATAGCATGAATCGAATAAGAAGAAAATTCTTTGTCAGAGTACACTCCTAAAGGAAGAAAAACAGATCATTTTCAATATTTAAGGTTTTTTGGTCGAGCAATCCTATAAAATCCGAAAATTTCATTTTTCTCACTTTACCCACCCTCCTCCCTCTTTAAAAGACAGTGATCTAGGACTTTTCGATACAATCACAGTTCTTTTTGGCCTCTTACAGGCAGATATTGTACTATCATGTTGACTTTTTGGTGACTTTTTCAGTGCCTTTTCTCTGACTTCTCGTCGACTTCTGGTCGACTACTCGTTGACTTCCATTGACTTTTTTGACTTTTATTGACTTTTATTGACTTTTTAAATGACTTTTTGACTTTATCTTGACTTTTTGGATCGCGTACACCTACTTTAAGGAGTGGTGTACCCCTCGATTAAACCTCATGGCATTTTTTCTAGAAATATTTAAAATTAGAGCATGTAGAGTTGTGTCCCCGCGACAAGTTTTTGCAGAAAAACTCCCATTTTATCCCCCAAAATTTCAGATTTTTAAATACCCCTGCATGGGACAAAAGGGACTTACCAACAGATGGGGCAGGTGAGTTTGGCCTGCTCCGCGGGCAGGCTTGAGCGCATGTCCACGTGAGGGGGGTCCTTCATGGTCAGCAGGTGGGTGGTGAGCATCACGTCCGAGGGGAAGCAGGCGGCGCACACGGGGCAGCGGTGCTGCACGCCCGGCGGGTGCGCCAGCGCTTGGTGGACGTCACTCTGCAGCTTACTCCAGGACACGCCGCTGCGAAGGAGAGATGCAAAAAAAGTATGAAAATGAGCGTCCGGGACACATGCTACGTCTCAAAGGGGCTCGCACGGCCACCTTACCTGCACTTGTCGCACTCTCGCCTCGTGCACGCCGTGTGGTGGTCGACGCGGTGCCGCGCCGCGGCGAGGGCAGATGGCTGCCTGAGGCCGCAGTCGCCGCAAGGGTGGGTTTTGTTAATGATCACTGAAGTCGACTCCCAGGGCCGCGCCGGGGCGGGTGCAGCGGGCGCCCTGAACGTGGGCGGCCCAGGGCCGACCGGGCTGGCGGGGATCGAAGGCACAACCGCCGCGCTGCCGCCCCAAGAGGCCGCCATCCTGGCCAGCGAGGCCATGGGGTCGGCCGACTTCTTGACACTTCCCCAGGAGGCGAGTTGTTGCGCCCGGCGAGCGGCGACCTGTGGTACGGGCGCCGCCGGGACCTTCCACGTCCCCGCCGCCACCGTGCTCGGCGCCGGGACAGGTTTGGCCGCGGCCGCCAGCGTGCCATCGCCGACCCCCAACACGTCCTCCAGGTCGACGAGCTCGGGCAGCGCAGACTCGGCCTCGCAGGCAGAGAGCCGGGCGGTGGCAGAAGGTGCGGGGCCGAAGCATGGGGGCGCAGACGACGCCGTGGCCCTGCCTGGAGGCACCTGAGACACCGGTGAGGAGAAGTAGGCTGGAGGGGCACTCGTTGAAGGCTTGTAGGCTTGAGGAAGACTTGCAGACCCCGTGAAGTTTGGACTCGCAGACGTCGCGAGAGGTTGATGCGAATTAGTAGCGGCTGGGAAGGCATGAGAGGCATTTGAAGAGGGTGGGAAAGGTTGATGTACGTTAGAAGAGGGTATGTGGGCTTGACGCACATTTGAACAGGTTGGGAAGGGTTGAGGTACATTTGCAGAGGGTGGAAGGGATTGAGGTACATTTGCAGAGGGTGGAAGGGATTGAGGTGCATTTGAAAAGGGTGGGAGGGATTGAGGTGCATTTGAAAAGGGTGGGAGGGATTGAGGTGCATTTGCAGAGGGTGGGATCGATTGAGGTACTTTGGCAGAGGGTGGGAAGGCTGGCGGCGCACTAACACAGGCTGGGATGGCTTGGGGTTCAGGTTCACTCGGTGACGGTGCAGAAGCAGACGGTACGACGCAGTACACTTTAGGTGCAGATGTTGTACTAGATGGTGATGAACGATCCTGTGGTGAACTCGACGGGCTCGCCGTCAACTTCAGCTTCAACTTCAGGGGAAGCCGGGGCTTAGCGTCAGGAGGTGAGAGTACTGTAACTTCAGGAGATCTCAAAGTATATTGAGAGCTCCGAGCAACACTCAAATCCATTGGACTAGTTGGGGTGGTAGGAGTGGCTTGTTTCCGCAGCAGGGCCTGAGGGGAGCTTTGGACTGATGGTGGGGACACAGCTAGATGCTCTAATTGTGACAAGCTGTGAGTGTGCTCAAGAGGGAGAGCACTAATGTTATTTGAAACCTTTTCTAACATTTTGGGTTCGGAAAAATCTTCAGGGGTGGCTAACATTTCAGCCTCATTGCGTACAGTGACTTTCCCTATTACTGTATTGTTCAGTATTGTGATAACTTGAAATTTTGTTGATTTGGTTCCTGATTCTGGACTTACTTTTATCTTTTTCAGTGGTTCCATGCATTCATCGACCTTTGCAGAAACCAATTTAGATTCATTTAAGGTTTCACATTTAAATTTATCTTCTTTGGCATTATTACTTGACATTACTTTGGTTTCTTTGTATAAAGCTTGAGATTGTACTTCGGAGCAGACTTTAGCTATTTGATCGGAGGGAATTCCAACTAATGGTTGAGATTTCACTTCTTTTTGACTCTTGTCAGCTGGAGATGACTTAATTTTCTTTTTCTTAATTGTCTTTTTTAAGAGTTTACTACATAATGGCCCAGGCTTTGCGTTGTCCTGCAAATAAACAAAAAAGTTGAGCTTTAGTTATTAACTTACGTAAAACAGCAGTTATGTGTGACAAATCGAAAAGGTCCATCATCATCATGGAAGCAAAGAAAGAATTGGCACCTTTGACTTCATCCTAAATTCTTGAAGTCTAACATAGAGTGGCTTATCTTCAAGTTTCTGTAAAAAGCAAAAGATTGATGTCAGTAAAGTCATAAAAACAATGCTGCAGTAAAATTTAAACAAAATAAGAAAAAAAGAAAAAAAAAGGAAAGGAAAAGAAAAAAGGAGCTATACCATTGATTCTGTGGGTTTTACATCTAGGTTATCACTCAAGGGTTTGATACCCAATTTCTACAACAAAAATCAAATTTGCTTTTAGTACACTGAAATAGCAGAAAAAATAATAATTTTTATCATCCAAAAGTTACCTTTATCTTTTCATTAATGCTACTTTGTAATCGGAAAATTAAAGGAATGTCTTCTGGGTCCTGTAAAAATATTTATATGGAGGTGAATACAGTAATACAATGTAAAGTTTCCTTATCTTATAGCAGCTTACCTTTGTCTTGGCGTTACTCTCATCTTGCTTTACAAGAACTGAGTTAATCTCTTCTAGTTTCACTGAAACTGGTGTGACTCCGTAATCCTATTTAAAACAAATATCACAGTTTGTTTACACAATAAAATTTTTCAATTAATAATATTTTTGTCATCAATTACTCTGTAACTTGTACTATACCTCAACTTTTATTTTAGCCTCCTGAGATATTTGGTCTCCAAGATGAACCTAAACGAAGTGACGTAGTTTTCTTAGAAAAGAACAGGCAAACACCTAAGCATCACATCTTTAATATAGACCTTACCTGAGAACTCTCAACGGTGCGGGGAATGCCACCGAAACCGACATCGCGGATACGGGGACGCCCCCTCCCCCGCGGAGATGGTTGGCCGGAGGCCAGTCGCTGGTTTTGTTGGGACCTTTTCTCACAGGGAGGACACTTGCACTTCTGACGGTACTCGCACGACGTCTTGTGGCCTTTGAGCACCCGCAACTTGCCGTGGTTCCGGCAAAAAGCGCAATATCGCTGGTTTGCGGGCGAGGTTTGCGCAGTCCCGCCCGGCTCGGTCTTGGCCTCGGCCGTGACCGCGGAGGATTCAGTCTTTGTTGTAGGGTCCGGAATCATCCTAGAGGGGCTCACCCTCGCAGCATCGTCCAGCGGCGTGGGCGTGCCCGCCGGTGTCACTGTCAGGTCCGACGCAGCGTCAAGGTCGATCACCAGCCGATCAGAGAGGGTGTCGTCCAGGTCGAGGTCCTCCTCGTCGTCATCATCTAGGGATGCCTCCAACTCGAATACCACCAGGTTGGAAGAGGCGCCGCCGTGAGACTGATGCAAGCTCTCTGTCCCTGAGTGCCTCTCGTCAGGCGAGGGTGTCAACCGCAACCCTAAATTTTACAAAATTAAAAAAATGAATATATATTACAAATTTTGTACATTCATTTTTCCGACACCCATCCAACACAAGACTGAAATGTGAACAAAATAGGAAAGCAGTACAGCCATTACTCACGGTAACTGTTGTCACTGGAGGGTGAGTCTTCACTAGGTTTCCCTAGCATTGGCTCCAAACTCCTACAAAAAAGGGAAAAAAAAGTTGTTGTATTTCTTTCTTTTTTTATTATCTTTTTTAAAAAAGATGACATGGCTCTCTGCAAAATAAAATAATAAGCACAAGAAGACTATAAAAATATAAGTATTCAAGATAAACTCCACGGAAAATAGTCTTGCATGCAACATGTAAAAATAAAAATGTACCTTACAGGTAATTACAGAAAATGTAACAAACTCACCGTTGCGAGCTAGAACGCAGAGGCGTGGACGGCATCGTCGTTTTAAGGCTGGGAAGTGAGGGGGTAGTTTCAGATTTAGTGCGCGAGATACTTGGTGAGGCTTGGGAGGACACATTTGGGGAGGTGTGCTCCTCAGCGGGTGCATCTTCTTCCATCAAGTCGTCAAGCAGGGCCTCCAAATCAATATTTTCAAGAGTGTCATCCGTGTCTTCATTGTGATGGGCTGCGGTAGTTGGAGACGGTGACATTGGGCCGCTGTCAGAATTGCGCAAAAATTCTGAAATGGCGTCGACGGTTTCCTCCAGACCTGAGAAGGGCCCAGCACTGCTGTTCCTTTCCCCGGGATCACTCTTTGTTGGGGGCGTCGCCTCACTTCCAATTCCTTCCCCCTGATTCGTCGCCGAGGAAGCGACTTTGTTGGTTGCATCCACTTCAGTCGGGGCAACATCTTCATCTGCATCCGGGCTAGGAGAGGGAGTGACGTCACGATACTTGTCCATACCCGGGAGAGTCACTAAGGGCCCGGGCGGCTCTTCATCCACACCAGGAGGAGGCGGTTCTGCTTCTCCAGGATCCGGGCTGTCTCGACCCTTCCTGGAGAGCGGCCCCTCGAGGCCGTCCCTGGAGTCACCGTCGCTGCCGTACGATGCCACCAGGCCGAGCCGGTGCGGGGGCGACGCCGCCTGGCAGAGGTGACAGCGACACCCGCGGAACCTGCACAACTTGAGGTGCACGTTGTCATCAAAAGTGAACACCTGGTGGCGCTCGCACAGCGGACACAGCGTCTTGTTCTGCATATGGGCCTTGAAGCGGGTGCGCACGCCGCGGCATAGGCGGCACATGCACTTGAAGTACTTGCACCGGAACTTGTGCTCCTGGGAGAAGAGGACGTCCTCGCCGTGGTTCTCGCACATGGTGCACTTGATGAGCTTGCCCTCCGAAGAGCCCAGCCGGCGCCGGCTCTCCACGCAGAGGTCGCAGGCGCAGCCGAGGTAGCGGCAGTGCGCCCGGTGCGCGCCCACGAACATGCGCAGCAGGCCGTGGTTCATGCACATCTTGCAGGGCGTCGGCCGCCTGCCGCCGCTCTTGCGCCAGGCTCCCTTCACCAGCCTGTCCTGGAGGTCGAACTCCTCCACGGTGTCGGCGTCGTTCTGCATGGTGAAGCCCGTCGTGCCCTCGGCGCTGCTAGGCCGTGTAGACGGCAAGGAGGGCGGCGAGCGCGAGGACGACTGAGATGGCGGCGACCGGGAGCGAGCGGGCGCGGCGACAGCGGCGACGGCGGCGACGGCCACCCGGAGCAGGTCGCCGCGGCCGCCCCTGGCTGACGGGGCGGCGCCGCGGCCGCGCTTGACATCCACGACGGAGCGCGACACGATGCAGGTGCTGCGGCTTCGACTCCGTCGGCCGCGAGAGTCCCCGGAGCGGTGGCGGCTCCGTCCGCGGCCTCGCGCCCCGCGCCATCCCCGACCCGGCCCGCGGCTGCGACTGGGGCTGGGGCTGCTCAGACGGCTTCTGCTCCGGCTTCTGCTGCGGCTCAAACTTCTGCTGCTGCTACTGGAGCTGCGACGACGGCGGCGTCGGCGTCGTCGGCCTCTGCGTCCGTCGGAGCTGCCGACGGGGCTGCGCCTTCTGCTGCGGCTGCGGCTTCGCCTCCTGCTGCGGCTGCGGCTCCGTCTCCTGGTAGGGCTGGGACTCGCACTGCGCTTCCTGCAGCGGCTCCTACTTCGGCTCCGACTGCACCTCTTACTGCGGCTCGTGCTGCGGCTTCGCTTCCTGCTGCCGCTCCGGCTGCACGCCGAAGTTCCAGACCCCTTGGCGCTCCTCGAGTCAGAGCCGGAGCGCGGCCAGCCGGGCGGCTCCGGGGTGGCCGGGGGCTTCCTGGACGGGGAGGCGGCCTCGACGTCGTCCTTCAGGTCAGAGAGCACCACCAGGTCCGCCATGTCCCAGCGGGCGATCAGCTCTTTCTCCCTGTTGAGGGCGTCCCCAAGCGACTCCAAGCCCATGTCGTCGTCCCAGATCACACCACCTGAAAAAAGATGCACTTAATATAGGCGGAGGAGCGGCTTGGAGAGGGAAAGGGGGGGGGGGAGGAGGTGAGCCTGAAACGCCTGTAAGTAGGCAACCCGTTTAGGGCAACCCACGCGACATGGTCATCAGGGCCGAATATGTGATTAGGCACTAAATATGAGGGGTGAAACCGTTGGAACGCAGGTGTGTGCAGAGCACCGACGCACTCAGCTACACACGTACAGTCGTGCACCACTCCCCCCCCCCCCCCGCCCACCAGGCGCGGGGAGGTGTTGCCCCCTCCCCCTCCTCCCGGAGCCGCCTGAAGAGTGGGCAATTTGTGCTACAAAACACCTGCAACCTGCATGGAGGCAACCCAAACTGCACCGCCACATCAGCCGGACCTCATGCCCGCCCAACGGCATTGGCACAACTTTACCTATTTGAAGCGCACGATGCACCTCCATTACAGCAAACACCACAAGTACGACGAGCGCGACTCAGTAAAGTAAACCAGTCAACCAGTCATCCGTGAAAGGTGCATTCAGTTTTACAGTACCACCCAGGGCGGCGGTGGCTTACCTTTCGGCTTGTTGTGATTCTCGTCGAGGGGCGGTGACGCTGGCAGGGGCGGCAGGGGCGGCAGCGCGGGGGGCGCCTCCTTGGGTAGCGGCGGCATTGGTGGTGGCAGCGGCGGCCAGGGCGCCAGGGGCGGCAGCGGGGCGCCACCACCACGAGCGCGGGCGCCGCGGTCAGGGGGCTCCGGGGGAGCGGGCTCCTCCTCATCCTGCAGCAGAGCAAGGACAGCGTCAGGGGAGGGCAGGACACGGATGGTCAGGAACAGAGATGAGCACCGCGGCGTCGTCGGCGCGGCCCGAGAAACGCTCAGCACAGCAAAAGTATACCTTGAACTCGTCCGACTCGTCCCCGCTCGCGTCGCTCGCGGCTCCGGCGACGCCAAGGTCACACAGGGGGCTGCGCTGCAGGGCGGGCCTTAGCGCCCGTACCGACAGCTGGACTCGCTGCATGTCGCTGCCGTATGAAATCCACAACGATGTTATGGGGATTCGGAAACCAGCGGCCGCCGCATCACAGCAGCAGCAGCGCGCAGACTATACGCTTACAGGTTCGTAGGTCCCCGTAGGCGACATGGCTTTTATTTCTATTTTTCTTCGGCGCGTCTGTTTCAGCGTAAATGACCCGATGGCGCGACAGTATACCGCGGTCGTGGCCCGGCCCGAAATACAAAACTCGCTCGGCACCTTCCCGCCACGGAAGCCAAACTGCACGTCAGCACTTTGCAGTGTACTGCCCGCCCGTCGCGACAGGCTGAAACGCGACCCCCGCGACCCGGACAACAATCGCGTCGCGTCGGCAAATATCAGTCCAGGCCCCCCGCCCGCCGGGCCGTCCAGGCTTTGGTGCGGCGGCGTAAACAAAAGCGAGCGATCCGAATCTTGTGGAGAGAGCGATAGTTTGTGTTAGTTGAAAATTAGTGGAAGTCGTTAGATAGCTTCCCCAGTTAGAACGATCGTGTTAGAACCAAGAGAGAGGGAGAGGGCCCATGCTGAAACGACCCGTGAAAGAAATTGGTCTTACCTGAGCACAGGATTTAGGAGGAATTCTGGTTCCTGGAGCCGAAGCCATGAACCAACTGTTGATTCGCTTTTGTTTTCGAATCTGGAATAAAAATAGGGGCAGTTGTAGATAACACTGTTTCTTCGAATGAAAAGTAAGTACAGAAAGCAAAATACATTATTTAGCGTCAAGGTTAGACGGTAGACCCGAAATCTTTCTCCAAGAAATAAATGGAATCCCCTCAGGGAACATAACAGTTGTCCTTGAGATGACACTTAGTAACTATTTACTTCAACTTGAACACGGGTTATCACGGTAAACCTAAACAGGGTGTTCTGTGTCGGCGTCCCGCGCAGCAACCCCAACCTCACTCGCCGGAGACTATTCGCCTCGTCGCTCTCCGCACACGCTTATGTTTGACTTGACAGTAGGTCCAGCAGGCAGCATTTGATCGGCAGATGGGCAGGCATTGCTTGCCACGTCCAATCCTAAATTTATTTCGTGTCACACATCCATTTTTCGTGTGCGCAGGACGCCACGGGCAAACAATAACATGAAAACAAAAACAAACGACGCCTACCGGCGCCTGGCGTTTCGTCGGGATACTCACAACTCGCAAATATCAGGGGAAATGAATTCAAGTCGGCTTTTTCATTTCACTGTCTGTCTCTTCACGTCACACTGCACACAAACGTCCTTTGCTTGGTCCTCGCATGGCGATGCACGACAGGCACGAGCACAGGACCGACTGAGACTGAGAAGAGAAGTGGGAGAGTGAGGTGAAGTGAGTGACTGTGGGGCGGGCCCGGCGGGGCGGCGGGTGGCGGGGGGCGCGCGGGCTGGTGGAGGCACGGAGGAGGGGGCGGCGGCCGGGTGGCGCGGGAGTGGAGAGGGGGTAGAGGGGAGGGTGCTGTTGTGGTGGTGGCGTGGTGTCCGTGAACAAGAAGGGTGGCATCGTCCCAGGAGCCGGAGGCCGGAGGTCCGTCCCGCTGAGTTGGCACTTCCGCGTCAAAGAGCAGGAGGTGATGTGCAAACAACCCCGATATCGCTGGGGAGGCTACCACCGACACCATCGCTAACGACTCTCTTACCGGCTGGGCTGGGAGAGGAGAAAATGTGTTTTGTGGGGTTGGGGGGGGGGGGGGGGAGGCGTAGATGGATGGAGTTGCGAATCACGCCTCTCCCCCAGATGGATGCTCACGGTGGTCCGCGCTGGTCACCACCTGGTGCACGATAAAAACGGTTTTCAAAGCAAAGCCGTCGAGAAAAACCGACCATTTTCTTCGGGAACTTTACACTGCGTCTAGTTGGTTTTACCATACCAGCCAAATTACCCGGAGGGGCTAGGGGGGGGGGGGCAATAGGCTTTGCGCGGAAGGAAAGAAGGATGTCTCTGGACGGAAGACCGTGCACCCCCTGAAGAGAATGGTAAGGCAAAGAAAAAGACGGCAAACAGATCTTTATCAACGTCAATCGGCAATCTTTACCTTCGGATAGCGCAACCACAAGGGACCGTCTAAAAACCGTTTGTTTGGACCGTTTGCAATGTGGCCATGGGCCAAGGCAAAATACATATATCAGAGTCAGCACAGCCATAAGCCACTTATGGCATATGGAATGGTGCGTGGTGCGCAACTCAGTCGCTGAGTCTTTGAGTTGGGGGTTCACACGCGCGCGCGCGCGCGCACACACACACACACGCACACGCACGCACACACACACGCGCGCACACACACACACACACATACACACACACTTACCAGAGCCTGAGTGCTGGGCATGACCTGGCTCACGTCACCATAAAGTGCATTTGGTACAGATTGAGAAATCGGAGAAGAGGGTTGGGATTGGGTTGATGGAACCTTAGCAGATCCCATTCACCCTCAACAGGCCTTGGAGCGGAAGAAGCTACAAGCCATAACAAAAACAAATGGAAAAGGGGGAAAGTGGGATACAGCCAAGCCAAGAGTGCTCATTGTATGAGACCTACACTGTAAGGGTAGGGGGTAAAAACCTCTGGTTATTTTATTTTCGACCTGCTGCTACATATTGATTCCATAACTACGGCATAAAACAATTTTGTGAACAAAAAACTTTTCGATTTATTTCAATAGAGCCCGAAAGGCAAGAGGAAGGTACATAAGAACAAAAACGTCCAGAGAGCGGAGGTGCGGGTGGACACGGGGAGTGTGTGTGTGTCGGGGAGGGGGGGGGGGGAATCCGTTTCCGTTCTTCTTCCTTTTGGGCTCCATTGAACTTACCCTGTATCTATTTGTTTCGGATTCATGAGGGGTTACAAGCCAGAGCAGTAAAAACCGAACGGCCGCAGCGATATGCGGGA
>NW_026267150.1:547049-547345 GCF_000697945.3 Frankliniella occidentalis
GCATATCATCAAGAGGCTGCCGCCGGTGCTCAGCAACTCCGGAACAACCCACCTACAAAACAAACACGAGAAAGCACGAAATGTATGGAAATTGAAAAGAAAAGTCGCCCGACGATAACGGGGCGTGTTAAAAACGAAACGGTGGCTCTTTATTGCCCATGAAAAGGGCCTCTCCGTGCCGACGACTGTTTGTTTGAAGGGGCGGCGCGCGGGCATGCTGCCGGCGTGCTGCAGGTCAGCCTCGGGCCACCAGCCGTGTCCTTTTATGGCCCGGGGGTCGCTACATTCCCCCCGCT
>NW_026267150.1:547449-548641 GCF_000697945.3 Frankliniella occidentalis
GTCCCCGGTGGCGAGATGGACTGGTGATTTACCTGTTTCCTGCTCCTAATCCAATCCATGTGTCCAGCTGGTCTGGGAAAGGTCGACGCGACGAGGGAGAGTTTCCCGTCCCTATTGTCTTCCCCGGAGAGACCGGGAGGGCCCGGACCTTGAGCGAGGCCGCTCCTGGGCCGCCCCGGCATTCATGTACCGACGGCCATGGGAGCCCCCGGAGCCCCCCTCTGCCCCTTCTGCGGACCCTCCGCCCCTCCATCTGCCCCGTCCCCGAGCCCTGCCGCCGCCCCCAGGTGCGGCTCTGGCCAACACGGGTGATGGAGGGGTAACATTTTGCGGGTTGCCTACACTTCCGGGTTTTTATTTTGAAAAGCCAACTGTCGATCCGATTGCCGCCCGTTTAACCCCTCCTTCCTTGTACTCACAGAATGTATGGATGCATCATCAGTACACTTAGGACGCTCCCACCCCTGCAACATCGTCAGTGCAGATACGGCGCGGCGCACCTGAGACTCACAACATCGCCCTATTTATCACTGCTGTCGTGGCTGGTGTCCCCATTACATACTCGGTAACGGACACGAGACACGTTGCCCATGTCCACGTGTGTGGCTGCAAAACAGCGCCAGCGCCCCCCTTGTAAGCCCCCCCCCCCCCTGCGCCCTCCCCAACCCTCTGTGGCCCCCCTGACCCTGACCGCGCAGATGCCTCGAAAAGGGCGGAGTTTGTCAACCAGACCTCAGATTTCCACGAAATGCCACATTCTCCCTCCGCACCGCCTGTGCGACACATATATTGCTGGCAGTGGCCCACATTGCTGTTGCACTGCAAATCTGCAGCATCAACTCTACACTGGAAAAAATCGTGTGAAATGGCACAGAAAGTATGTAACTCATCGCGCACTCGCAGAGTGAAACAAAGTTCACCCAGTCGAGGAGAGAGAGTGCAATTTCACGCCAGTTCCTTCCTTGCCGCTATCGCCCGTGGGGCCGAGGCCAGGGTCAGGGCAGGAGGAGGGGGCTGCTGACGGGGCGGCGGCAGCGTCCGCCCCGCGGCGCCATCACAGTGGGAGTGGGCGGCATGGCGGCGTCCCCTGCGAGCGCCGCGCGCACCCTGCTGCGATCCCTGCTGCCGGTCATCGTCGCCGCCATCCTGGCCGTGCCAGAGGCCTCCCTCACGCTCGTCTCGGTACTGTACA
>NW_026267150.1:548691-549036 GCF_000697945.3 Frankliniella occidentalis
GTCCATCGCTAGGACTCTGCTTACGGACGGCCTCGGCGCCTAGCCTGATGGTCTCGGCGGAGTCCTCCTAAAAATACTATCGTCTTTCACCTCGTCAGGTGTTCGATGGTGAGATAAATGCCCTTCCCCCTCTCTCTGTGTCTCTCTCCCTCATCTGCTTCGCCCTTCCGCAGCAACTTGCCTCGTTACTACACGGTGCCGATTAGGGCAAAAGTGTCCCTTTGCAATCGCGGCACAACGTGTACACCCCCCTCCCCCCTTTCCCACACACACACATACACACACCTGACGCGCGCGCGCGCGCGCTCTCGGCTCACACACCGTGGGACGCGACTTTGTTGGAGC
>NW_026267150.1:549086-550997 GCF_000697945.3 Frankliniella occidentalis
AGTGGGCGGCATGGCGGCGTCCCCTGCGAGCGCCGCGCGCACCCTGCTGCGATCCCTGCTGCCGGTCATCGTCGCCGCCATCCTGGCCGTGCCAGAGGCCTCCCTCACGCTCGTCTCGGTACTGTACAGCGGTGCTCGGACACAAAGCCGCGAGGGTGCGGGGGTGTCAGGGGGGGGGGGCAATAAACACATTCCTCGTATGAAATGGCGTTTAATCGAATGGATTACATTGAAATAGCGTGAAACTAAAGAAACGGCTATGTACGGCTTCCCCGCCCCCTCAAAAGCGCGCGCTCCTAAACTAGATCACCTGGATAGTCCCGCTCCAGTGCAACCTCACCCCCACCCCCGCCGGGCCGTCGGGCCACCTGTCGAGCGTGTGCGACCGCCTTCTGCCTTCTCGACGAACTAATGCGGCCTGCAACCTACCCTCACCTCACATAGCTACTCATATCGCGCCAAAAGGCCTAATGATCCCCAAGGAGACGGTCGGGAGGTTCCGGTTAGGAAAAAAAAAAAAAAAAAAAAAACATCGCGCCAGGTTCCAGCAACGCTGACCTGCCGAGACGCCGGCGGGCGGACAACGCGGCCCAGGGTCCGTTGCGTTTCCGGACCGCCAGGCCGCACATTGCATGCCTACCGACTGTCACATAATGAGACACATTTATAATTTTTTTAGTTAGTTCTCGTAGTTCCGTTGTTCCGTTTGCCGCCAGAATTTGAACCTGCTTTACCTTTCTCATGCAGCCGTGTGGACCGACGCGGGCGCGAGACGCGAGCTCCGCGAGGGCCAGCCTGAGCATCAGCTGGGGCGGTGGCAGCGGTGGGTCGCACCCGGGGGGTGGTGGCGGCAGCAGCGGCGGCGGCTACGAGTGCTGGGCCTCCTGTCTCTGGTCCAGGGAAAAGTGCAAGGCTTGCTGCAACCAGAACCGTCCCGAGAAGCCCGGCCGTCCCGACCGTCCCGAGAAGCCCGGGAAGCCCGGCGGCGGGAAGCCGGACTCGGAAGGGGATTATGAGGTGGATATCGGTGTGGACGTCGACGAGGGCGACAAAGAGGTACGTTCTCTCCCATCCCATTGCCTGCTGCCGGCTGCCCGGTGTTGCCGCGTGTGTCGCTCACCGCATTTCCATCCAGTCCAGCCTGGTGGTGACCGGCGACGACAACGTGGCGGCCTTCATCGAGTGGCAGGCGACGAGGAACGCGTCGATGCTCGTGGCCCAGTGCACGTCCTTCACGGCCTCGGAGGTGCGGCAGGTGCTGGAGGAGCCCGCGGACCGGCCCGAGGGCGTCAAGGCGCTGGCCGCCGCCCTGGCCGAGGCCGCCGACTGCGCCGACTGCGACCGCGACGCCTGCGGCGGGGACTGCGACGGCGCCTGCGGGGACTGCGACGCCGACTTCTGGGAGAGGGCCATCAAGGCGCGCCGGCCCTCGGTGTTCGCCCGGCTGGTCCGCGACAAGGTGACGTGCGGTCGGAGCCGCGGGGCCGGCGCGTCCAGACCGTCCAGACTGACCACCGCAGCGCCCAGGAGACGCGCAACCCATCGGCCACCGCCGCGACGCGAGCGGGAGCGCGACCGCGAGTACGAGCCGCGGGCCGCCCGGGACCTCGGCAACACATGTGACGCGCGGGCGCGGCCCCAAGGACCGACAACCAGCGATCAGTAAGTGTTGTTCAGCGCCAATTATAATAATATAGCATCATGTTGTAAGTATAATATGTAAAAAGTAAAAAAAAAAAATGTGGACAAAAAACAATATAATAAAACCGGTATTGTTCATAGTGAGGGGGGCTGGGCAGGAATGGCGGAGTTGTTTCGCTGGAGTCTCACCATTCGGCACTTTCAGC
The DNA here is from genome assembly GCF_000697945.3 of Frankliniella occidentalis. Taxonomy (NCBI): domain Eukaryota; kingdom Metazoa; phylum Arthropoda; class Insecta; order Thysanoptera; family Thripidae; genus Frankliniella; species Frankliniella occidentalis. Next base: position 550,934 of record NW_026267150.1, read on the forward strand.
GTGATATTCTGTGTCCAGTACCAATTATCTGCCTAGGAAGACTTGTCAATGATCCCCCGAGCCC
>NW_026267150.1:551047-551890 GCF_000697945.3 Frankliniella occidentalis
GCATGGGGACTGTGTCGCGCCGAGGATTAGCCCGGGCCAGGGCGATTCGGGAACCCGGTATCCTACCTGCGCTGCGATCCCCTGACACCACCGTTGACCCTCCCCGGCCTCGCTTGTCAAGCTTGGTCAAGCCTCCCCCCAATAAAGTCCATCCGCCGCCCCATTGTTTCATTAGCCCTCGCGGGGGAGGGGGTGGGAGCGGGGCGGATGCCGGGAAGTGGAGAGAGTGGAGCGCGCGGATCATCGGAGAGGTTCGAGGGTGCTGGTACTTGGAAGTGGACAGCCAGCGAGCAAGCAGCAGCCTGTGCTGTGAGCTCAGCAATAAGCAATGGTGGTGTTTCACTCCGCTCCGCTCCGCACCCCCCCCCCCTTCCCTCTTTCCTCCCATTTTTCGTTGTTCTTAACTAATGATTTAGAAATGTTGCTTGTAGCCAAACTTGAACGGGCTGAACGAGACCAATCGTATATGCGTTGCAACTCTCCTCTCATCTGTTCTTCTCTTGGTTGCAGATGCTGGAGGCCCTGAGCCTGCTGCTGGTGCTGGCGCGGTCCACCGAGGCGTTCGAGATGGGCCCAGACATCGCGGGGCCCTATTGCGCCGCGACGAACAAGTGCTGCCCCGGGCGGGTGGACGAGTGCTCCGTGCCCATCCTGGGCACGCTGTGCTACTGCGACGCCTTCTGCAGCAACCGCACGGGCAACCCGGACTGCTGCCCGGACTACCACAGCCACTGCAACGGCTACGGCCGCTACGTGCCCGCCGTGCGCCCCGACGACGTCTGGCAGCCGCCACCCATCCCACTGAGAGGTACGAGGGGATGCCTACCTCACGGGCGCCGTCCG
>NW_026267150.1:551940-558907 GCF_000697945.3 Frankliniella occidentalis
CCCTCACCTACCCGCCGCTGGACATCAGCAGGCAGAGCGCGAGGCATGCAGAGCCCCCATCGCGCCGCCGCGCCCCGCTGCGACCCGCCCCGCTGCTGGGCAGAACCCCCCCGCGGCCCGCGGCCCCCGCTTACCTAACCCCACACTACTACACATGGCCAGGACGACCCTCCACCGCTGCTGCTACCGGTGCTGCCGCCGCAGTGGCAGCTGGCGTTGGGTTACGTAGGGGCTCTACAGCTGCTGCTGGTACTTCGGGGGCTGCTGCTGGGCTGCTGCAGGCAGGTCAGGGCGGGCATGGGGGGCGCGGGGACGCGGGCCGGACCGGGGCGGGCCGGGGCGGCGCGGCGCGGCGCGCTTGGCGGGCACGGCCAGGGCTCGCGCGGCTCGGCTAGGCCAGGCTAGACTCTTATCAGCTGGGCGCTGCCGTTGCGGCAGGTTGTCGGTGCAGTGCCGGTCGAGACGGGGCGCCGCGAGGACGCTCGACGACGCGAACGCCGAACGTGCGCCAAAGACGCCAACCGCGGTCCGCGGAGAACGAATACGACGACGACGACAACGACGACGGTGCATCGTTGAAAACGCACCGCCGCAGAACACGACGAAGTGATTCCGGGCGCTCTTTGCCCTGTGCCGCCGCCCAGCCCAGCAGGAGGTGCTACAGGTACCTACTACACTCGCGTCCCCGCCCCGCACGCACTCTTGCCCCGGGTCCCTCCGGGCGCGCAGCCCGTCCTCCAGTCGGAATGGTCCTGGTGCAGCCTGCACCGCAGCCTGCACTCCTCAGCGGGGGACGGGACGGGGGAGGAGGAGGAGGAGGGGGATGGGATTGAAAGCTCTATTATCGCTAACCGGATCAACATGTGCTGACTCCGATCCGGTCTGGTCCGGGCGGCCCCTCCCGGCCCCGCCCCACCGCGCCCCGCCCGGCCCGCGGGGCCCTGCTGCAGCCCTATCAAGCAGACTGGTCGCTGGACTGGCCGGGCCGGGCCCGGGTCGGGCGGCGGGGAGCAGCCAGTGTGTGTGAGGAGCATCGCGGCGTGCATTCCTCGTCCCGCTCCGTCCCGCGAGCCCGCGAGTCCCGCGCGCGCGTTGTGCGTGGTGGTGCGTATACGTACGAGCCGCGCTCGCGACCCCGGCCCGGCCGCGACCAGCACCTCGAGTGCCTCGCCCGCTCCAGAGAGTAAACAGATCGAGTGCGCGGCGTGGCGCGGCGTGGCGTGGCGTGGCGCCCGTAATGACGACGTATCCCGAGCGTCGTGATTGATCTGGCGGGGGACCAACAGGACTTAACCTCGACAAGCGCAGCGCTAGCGCCAGGCCAGGTACTTGACGGCCAACCGCGCGCCGGGTCAACCGGGCACTTGTTTGTGAGTGTTGTGTGAGTGAGTGAGTGTGTGTGTGTACCGCGGCCGCGACCCGCGTCCCGCAACGCCGGACGTCCCCGATATTCCTCAGCAGATCCTGGTCCTCCCGTCTGACCATTAGGATGACGAGCATAACGGTGGTGGCCTCAGCTGTCTGATCAAAAAGCGGCTGAGTGACAAATCCCGCCTCGCCAAATTTCGCGCTGTCTTGTCTTCTGTGATGGCTGCACGGTGTTTTGCGCGCGCAAGACGGTCAGAGACGCGTTCCTGATCGACTCCGCGAGGGCGCGGCGTGGCGGGGCGCGGCGGGGCGTGGCGGGGCGTGGCTGGCGGCGGCGCTCTGCCCCGCGCATAATGTCACACGGCGGCAGCGAGGTGTTGCGGGGGAGGGGGTGGGGGATTGTGATGTAGTGCGCGGCCTAATGCGCGACCCTCGCGTTAATCGGTATCAATGGGGCGATTCAAATAGCACACCATCGTGCGCGTACTACCCGTGGCCGCCGCGGCCGCGCGCGCCGAGTGAGCCGACAGGCACGCCCTCTTCTCTCGGCCGCGCCCCCGCCCCGCCCCGCCCCGCGCCTCGTGCACCGAGACGTTATGGGGCAGTAAGTTACACGTCACATTTTGAGAGTTACTGTTTTTCTCGCCGCTTGTCTGCAGTTACAGCACGAAGAAGCCACAAACTTAGTGCAAAGGGCCTTACCGCTATGTCTCGTAGTTCTTATTGTTATGGATTACAAGGTGTCATTCCAGCAGTTTTGTATTCTTCGAACTGTGCATGCAAGCAGGGGATAGGAAGACTTCTATCAAAGACAAACGTGAGACGTGTTTCTTGATATGCGTTTGGTCAATTGCTTTACACTTTCACCCTTCCCGCTTTGGATGCGGCAGTAGACCGCTAATAACCCCTTTAACCCTCTGACTATGCCGGCTATTTCCGGCTCAGGAGCCTGTTTGCTGCCTGCTGCACTCTCGGTGGTAGTAGTCCTGCACCCTGAGACCTTGGCCGACCTACACCCCGCTTTAGTCAGTCTGCTTTCGATGCTGATTGAAAGTCTCTGCTGCTGCTACTGTTGCTGCTGCTGCTGCTGCTGCTGCTGCTGCTGCTGCGGTGGGGCACTTGAGACCCCTCCCCACAGAGCCCTGTCCCGCCGCGCCCCGCTAGACCACACCCCGCGTACGCCAGGCCAGGCCCCCCAATACGGCGGCCGCCAGGCGCCCAGCCCATTCCGCCCTGCATCTGCAGCTAGAATGTCAGCGTGTGACGAACGGCCTAGAGCAAACAGGTGGCGCTTGTGCGTGATGGGCCCTGGAAAAAACAAGACGCACCGCCACGCCGCCACCACCCGCCCGCGAGCCCCTTCTGTTCGGCCCCTGTTCTAAAAAGCGAGGAAAGGGGGGGGGGGCGTTTCCGGTAGAGACAGTCTTAGGGACTGTGTAAAAAGTGTGTTGGTAATTTTTACAATTATTTCCTGTCTGGAACGTACGTCATATATGGAATCTCGTCTCAATTATCGAACGTACTCCATCGCGACCATCTTCAGCCCCCTCTGGGGGCATCGTGAGGGAAGGCACCGCGCAAGTCGGAGATGCCACACCACAGGGCACGACGGCCCGCCGCCACGCCCCGCACATAGTCACGGCGACTGTACTGTACCTTCGGGTGGGTCGGTACAGTGGGCTCCACCCGCCCCGCCAAGTCCTAAGCTGTCGCGAGGAGCATTCTTTCTGATGAGATCACTGGGCGATTGAAATCAGCGCGCGCGCTGCCCCGGTCGTGCTTGCGCCGCGTTACACTAGACCAAAGTCGTAACGTCACACTTAGACGGTGCCTTTATGACATCACTTTGACGCCAATATGTCGTGTGTTTCAAGTCGAAATTTTGACGTCATCACGTCACACCGTGTCCTGTCCGCAGCGCGCTGCTGCTCCGGTCCGGCTCCGTCCGCCCGCGAGCATGTGCCTTTGGCAGCGGGAAGGAGCTCACCGCCAGCGAACGACGAGTAGTGACGACGCCGACGCCGACCTCCCTCGCGACCAGCACGGGGATCATCAACGCCGCCGGTATCGCCAGGCCGCCTGCTGAGCACAGGCCGAGGGACGGCAGAGACCTTCAGGGCCAGAAAACAACCCCCGGCGGAAAGGTGAGTACATTTTCTTATTGCTCTCGAGTTATGGTGTTCTAAACCGGTCGTTTTTCTGGTGATACTGTACCGCATGCAGGCCCGCGGGCGGGCTTGCCTACCGCCTCTCATCACGGGGGCGCCTATAGCCCCGTGCGAGTATGCAACCCGTACGCACGCCTGCATGCGGTACAGTAGTAAACAGTTTGGCGTAGAACACCTACCCTGTACAGCAGACGGCTGGTTAGCCCCGCGCACGTCTCGCAGTCACACTGTACCGCATTCCTAGGTGCGGACGGGTTGCCTACCCGCTCGACCCGCAACAGAATATAGTTACTTCATCCCGTCATATTTGCTCCCCATGTATCACACACACCGTCAGCTTCCCCTGGCTTCTTCTTCTCCCATGGCGCTGTTGCGAGGGGGAGCAAGTTTTCCTCGTCGGGACGACACCGCCCGGGTCAACACTTTTTAGGGGCGACAACGAGATAAGACGCCGGACCGGTGCGCACTGTACTACAGCCATTTGGTGTGATAAGGCCCCGGGGAGGCTCCTATTTATTTAGTGTCGGGAATACACGCGGCACGCTGCTGCTATTTGCAGTGGGAAAAAGATGGCTTTATGGCTCGACGCGAGGAGGGGACCGCAACCGCATGCTCGCGCAACAACTGGTGTCCGGTGTCGTGAGAGAGGTCTGGCTGCACTGATTGGGAAGATATTAATTGGTCAACAGCTCTAGAGGTGGCTCCGAATGGTCTGGTCTATGGGAGCGGCGCGGGGCGCGGGGCGGGGCGGGGCGTGGGTGCGAGATGATGAACTACTGGCGGTCTCTCTAACAATCAAATAACAATTTGTATGCAACGCGTAAATTACCCACTCCATCCATACCACCATGAGCGCGGGCGCGTGTGTCTGTGTGACTACTGTGTGTGTGCGTGTGTGTGTGTGTGTGTTGTGATCATGTGTCTAGGAAAATGAACATTAATGTGTAATTTATCTCTTTTATCGTCGGCCTGATTGAATATATAGAGCGTGACGCGCCAAGTCACCCCTCTATTAAACAACTATACCACTTACACTGCAAGCGAAACAAAAATTAATCAGTACCGTGTAATTAAATAAACACTTGTGGCGTTCCCTCTGCTGATAATCGCAACAGCAATACCACAAAAAAATTGTGGCTCTTCGCTTTGGGTGGACGTCGGTGACGTCATGTCAAAGTCATGAAGTCATGGAGCCACAAATCATACAACTCACTCCCAGTCACTCCTCATGGCGTGCGCGCCTTTGCACGTGTCGCGCGGGATTGTGAAAAGGTCGTTACTGGAATTAATAGCACCCCCGTCCCCTCCTCCTCTCCGCTTCACACCACACCCGCCCCGCCCCGCCGCGCCGCGCCCCTAACCATGCAGGCCGTCCAAAACATCGACACACACACACACACACACACACACACACACACACACACATTCGCGGTGCAGTGCGTCAGGCCGCCAGGCGGCCGCCGCCGCCACCGGACCCCCCGCCGAGCGCGCGCCAATATGAATCTGAATGTGCTAATTGAGTGTCACCGAGCCGTAATGTGACAACCCCCACATTGCTATTCGCTTCCGCGGTGCGCGCGGCGGAGGTGAGCTATGGGCTCATCATCGTCTGGCTCCTCCTCCCTCCTCCTACTACGGGGGCTCCCCGCGGAGCACCACAAGGGAGCGTCGTCGAGCGTGTGGCGTCGTGTGGCCACTGCAGGGCCTCGTGTGACGACGAGCATGACGAGGCGCTCGAGGAGGCCGCCGATGAGGACCTGCTTTGCTCGCTAGGGTCCGCGCGGGACCGGCACGCCCGCGGCACCGCGCGATCCTCCAGTCAGCGACGCGAGAGGAGGAATCCGACCCAATTAATCGAGGCACGACACGGTTATACTGCGTGTGTACTCGCGCACTCGCTCCCCGGGGGAGAGGCGGGCGGGGGGCGTGGACGCGGAACTCCTCTTGCGCGACTCCTTGACGCCGAGGTGGGGGTGATGTGATGGTGTGGGTGCTGCTGGTATTTGCTCTCGCGGGCCCCCAAGTCACGTTCCCAAAAAGCAGTGTCATTCAGCGGCAGGGCCATACCACCACCACCGCGTCGTGCTCGCGGAGGGATCGCAGCGCCGCCGCCGCCGCCAGCGCCACCCCGGGCATTTCAACGCTGATGGAGCAGAGTATGGCGCGCCGGCGGCGCCTCGACTGCGCGAGTCAATCAGAGCGCGATAAAAACCGTTTTCAAGAGCACCTCGATACAGAGCGTCTGTCACCGGCCGATCCAGATCCACCCGTCGCAGAGCGCCGCGTTTAGTGACTCAGCGATCGCGGTTAGGAACGGACCCGCCCGCCCGCCTGTCCGCCCACGCCCACAGTCCGTGCGCCCGCCGCGGACCTTCCGCCGGCCGCCCGCGCTGCCCCGGGCCTAGCCCAACGGCACTGCAGTGAGTAGTACTGCAGCACAGGAGCCCCCCCGCGATGCGGTGGCCTTCGTCCTGTCTGGGTTTAAATCGGTGGGAATGTAGTCGTTGATGGCATTCTAATCGTCGCGCCTGGATTATCATCTGCACTATGCATTCGCCCGAGGCAGGTCAATAATTTCAAAAACTTCCGACCGGATGTACGAAGAGGCGGTAGTATCGTGCTCCAAGCCTCGGCGCCCTGCTGTCTCGCGCCCCGCCACCTGCCTCCCGCACCCGCTGCACCGATATCACATCCCCGCGCGCGGGTGGTTTTGCTATTCCAGGCGCATTCCCCAGCCGCCACTAAACTTGGCCGCACAAGCTCCCAAGGTCCCAAGCGTGATAAGATAAACATTGTCAGGATTTTACTACCTTAAAAAAGCCCCCCGATCTCTGCTGCAAGCTGCTGCCAAGGCGAGCCCCGCACTATCCTCTTCCCCCGAGCACCCCCCGCTCCACCCGACGTGGAATGCCAATCATCAATCATCTTATCTTGACTACCCGCATAGCTTTTCAAAATCTGGCGTCGGGCCGCGCCGTCGCGCGGGGGGTTTGGTCGGACAAACGCAAGTCTCTCTGTCACGTCCTCTCTCCCGCCCCTCCGCAGCATAACGCGGACAGAGCCAGAAGTGCAGCGAGCACGTCATCCTAGCCGCTCACTCGCGGTGGTCGCGGCGGTCATACCTATTGGACAGTGTCACTGACTGCCTGCGGCCCGAAGTGCCCCACCCCGCCGCCCCGCCCCGCCCCGTGTCGGCTACGCGGACGCCAACCAACCGGACCGCAAAATCTTTGGCATGCGCGAAGCACGCGCTCCGTCCGCCGCGCTCTTGCTCATACTCGCTCCGCGCGCGCGCGCGCGCTCCGCCTCAGCGCGTCACAGGGGGATTGTTTGTCGCCGATAATGGGCGCTAGAATGCTAGAATGCACGGTGAGTGTGTGTGCGCTGAGCGCGCGCGCGCGCGCCCGTGTGTGTGTCAGGCGTATGCCCCC